>NC_080104.1:49154402-49454819 GCF_950005125.1 Chionomys nivalis | reverse complement strand
TATTGACCTCAAGCCCGATGTGCGGGGGGGGGGGCAAAGATCATGAGAGCCAACTATTACATCTAGGAACAATCACCCGGTTGTAGACCATAGACACTTAAAAATTAAATTACAGAATTTGGGTAAAAAAAAAAAACATATCTGAGAAAAAGATAATCCTTAACACATTTTTTTTTAATTCATTCTACTTTTGTTATTTTCATCAAGACATTGCCTCATCTATTCCAGGCTGGCCTCACTTACGCTACGTAGCTGAAGATAACTGGAACTCCTGACCCTCTGTCTCCCACTTCCAAGTGCTAGCATTGCAGGTGCGCACCACCACTTCCGGTTTATGTGGCCTGGGGAAGAGAACCCAGGACTGTGTGCTAGCGGGACAAGTGTTCTACCCCTAAGCCACACGCCAGCTTCTGTCTTGCTTTTCTCATCCTCACAAGACTATTTATAGTTTAACACAGTTACACGGTAAACAAAGCTACAGCTTGAAGTCCATTGTGATCGGAACATTTACACTAAAGAAATTAGCAAGCAATATGAATCAGGGCTACTTTCAGAGAGGTAGGACTTTTGGTTCATTGCTTATTAGACATGGTCTCACAGTATAGCCCTGGCTGGTCTGGGGCTCTGACATTCTTCCGCCACTGACTCTCTAGTGCTGGGATTAAAAGCGTGCCCCAGAACACTCAGGAGAGCCGGGACTTTTAAAATGTCATTCTTTGGATCTCTTTATAATGCCAGACCTGCCTCAGGACAGTGGTAGCGCACACCTTTAATTCCAGCATTTAGGAGGCAGAGGCAGGTGGATGGATCTCTGTGAGTTCAAGGCTAGCCCAGTATACAAAATGAGTCTCAGGACAGTCAAGGCTACACAGAGAAACCCTGTCTCAATCCCTCCCCCCAACCCATACTACAAGAAACACATTAGATCATGATCTTCCTAAAGCTGAGATCCTTAACTACAGTTCACGCAGCAATCCCCAGCCACCCAACCATAAAATTTTTGTTGCTACTTCATAACTGCAATTTTGTTACTATTATGAGTTGTAATGCAAATATTAGTTTCCCAACAGTCTTAAGTAATCCAAAGGGGTCACAACCCACAGGTTGAGAACCACTTAGAGGATACTATAGCCACGAGAACAGAGAAACACTAATCCTACTTTATAGCCTGAGGTCCACAAGGAAGTTTCATTTACCAAAGTCCCCTGGGTACATTTGTTTTATGATTATTTGGATACAAGTCCAGGAATGTCTGGTCTATGCCTTTCTCCAAGGCAGGCTTTAATTTCTGTTCCTCTTTCCCATGAGCACACAAGAACTGGCTGTACTGGACTTCCCGTATTCAACCTATGCCCTTTCCAAGTAGGTCAGGACCTCAAGAGTCTGCAGGTCCATGCTTTAATAACTACAGTGGCGGGCAGACTGGCTCTGAAGAGGGCGGGGGCTTTCTGCTCTTCAGGTGCACCGACCCCTCAGCCTGCAATGACTGGGCAATAGCAGCCTTCCTGCACTTGACTTTTTCCAAGAGAACCAGCAATCTGTGATGAGATGGTTATTCCCTCTACTTCCCAGGCTACCTGATTTCACCATGGTGACTTGTGTCATTTGCTGGAATCCCTCACAAAGCACAGGGTGGGCAATTCATTTGCTGAATACCAAGATTCTGAAACACAGCACAGAAAACCTGGATGTAGAGAGGGAGGGTCCTTCTTCCCAGAGTTGCCTTTATTCAATGGGTAAAGGCGGTCCAGCTTCCACTGGAACGATGCTGAAGTGTGTTTTAAAGAACAGTTTTGTTACTGCCTTTTATTGCTTTTGTATATGTGTGTACTGAAGGGATGTGGAGGTCAGAGGGCAGCTTAACAGGAATTGGTTCTCTCCGATCACATGGGGTCTCAGAGTTCAAACGCAGGGTGTCAGGCTTACAGCAGATACATTTATCCACTGGGCGATCTCACTGGCCCAAGAGTAAACTTTTTAATAAATAGAATACATTTTTTAAAAAATACACTTACTGCCTACTACACACTGTAGTAACAATGCGTGCTGTTTACATAGGGTTGATGTCACAGGCTTATCCACACCAGGTCTATTACATACATGTCCAACACACGGCATTTCACAACAGCCTGGCTGTCCAGATCACTGTAGGCTTTCAGGCTGATGCATCATTCATTGACATGTCTTATGGTGCATGCCTGTGCATGTGGGCCCCATGTGACATTTTGGGAGGTAGCTTTCCTTTACACACACACACACACACACACACACACACACACACACACACACCTCTAGGTTTACTGTTTGAACTTGAAATATAGCATACTGGGGCAGCAAGTACTCTATAAAGGTTTAAAACCATGAGCCCTATCAGTGGTTAAGAGCACTGGCTGTTCTTTCAGAGAACCTGTGTTCAGTTCTTAGCACCACCTCCTCTAACTCTAGTTGCAAGGACTCCAATGTCCTCTTCTGTCTTTCACAGGCACTGAACACATGTAGTACATGGACATACGTGCAGGAAAAATACCCACATTTTTTTCCCCTCTTTAGTATTTATAAAAAAGAAAACCACAGTAGCCCCATTTATGCCACCTTCCTACGTTTACTTCCTCTGGATGTCTTTAGAGTTTATAATTGGATTTACTTTGAAAGTCTGCTGGAATCAACACCAAACAATGATCGCTTCCAACTCAAAAGACCAGAAAGAAGGAGAGGGAAGTTTATGGTTCAAGAGGTACATTTTAAAAAATTATCTTTATTTAGGTTTTCTGAGTCAGCACATGTATTAAAGACTGATCAACATAAAGGAAATAAGACATTAACTGGACATCTTACGTCTCTCTAAACTCCGACAGAGAAGGTCAGGATTGCCACCGTTACCTGAACTCCAAGCTAGTCAAGTTGTACACAGGCTAGCAGAACGACACACAGAGCACACGGGTGTGCAGAGGCAGAGGACATGCTAGCATTTGGCTCTCCTCTCTTCCTTGCTGACATCTTCCCATTTGACAGTCTGCTGTCTTTCCAAATGAAGTCCCAAATAAAAGTCTGTGGAAACAACTCAGGGTGCATCTGACTGGACAGTCTTCTGAAGGAATGCATTCCAACCTGTGGCGCCTGCAACCTTTTTTTTTTTTTTAATTATTATTATTTTTTGCCAGGATGAAGTTCAGATCAAGATGCACAATACAATCTGATGATGGTGAGGATCGAGTCAAACAGCAAAGTTGAGCAGTAACCCAAGTTAAGGCATGAATGCACACACGCACACGTGCACACACACAGCACCCATGCTAGCACGCACAGAGGATCCCACGGATCACTCAAGGAGAGGCGACCTGGGTGTGGCCAGCAATCACAACTGCTGAGCATTCTGGAAAATGCTCCCCAAAATGGTAGGCTAACACATTTTTATCAAAAAATTAAAAAAAAAAAAAAAACAACACCTAAAACTTAACAAAAAAACCCTAAGACTCTTTTAGTCTTTCCCAATGGCTCTTGAGAAGGAACCAGGGAACAACGTCAATGGCTGGCTCTTTAATCGTTGGAAATTGAAGCTTTACTACGCATGTCTTTGGTAGTCATCACTACAAGCTCTCAGCATTGGTTATCCTATGAGACAAGTACTAGACAGAAGGTAAAGTTACACAGGAAACTGTCTCCAACACTTTTAAAAAACACCCTTTCTGAAGCACGCATCGCTGCGCTTCTTCCTGTCTTCCTGGGTTTATCTTTAAGAGCAGAGCTTTGTACAGGGCAAGATCATGTCTACCCTACCCAACAATGGGGAATACACATTGCTTTCCTATAGCCGAAGGATCAACAAAAATTCACATTATTAATTACATCTGGTCGAATCAGAAGCCAATGACAAAGGCACAGCAGCATGAGGTGTCAAAGCCACATTCTGGTCACACATTCATTCCATGGTCACCCGCCATCTGTCTCCTTTCCAACCAACTAAGACGTATACATAAAATCCTAAACACTTCCACATTGGCCAAAGGTCTAGAAGTCTGTCTAGAAGGCCAGCACGCTTGACAAGAGAAAGCAGGTCAGAGCCCAGAGCCCAGAGGTGTGTGGACTGGGTTCTGTATGAAGGCGAGGGAGTCTGGGAAGAGACTCTCAACCTATTAGCAGCACAGTGGTACCCGAGGGTCTCTGTCAACACGACAGGAGGTGGAGCCACTGTTGCTCTCACCTGCTGAGGATGGCTACTGATTTTAATCCAGAGTCAGCCTGTGAGAGAAGGGAACTGAACCCCAAAGCGCCATGTCTGGCCCCAACCCACCTAGGACGGGTTTCCCGCAGTATGGAGGCTCCCGTCTCTGGGGGCTCAGCAGCTGCTTCTCTTTCCTATTACTGCTGGCTTCCAAAGTAACAAGAAGTATCCTAAATTCAGGTGTAGTGTTTGTTCTTTTAGTCTTGCTGCCTGCAGGGAGAAGCAACTGGATTATGCTAAAAAGTGCTGTTGAGGGGAACGTTTCGAGGGAAGGGATGGGTCTAGAGGAATCTGCGGGACACTGTCCGAGACAAGCATGAACGCCAAGAACCTAGCTGAGAGGCTCTGCGGGCCGCACGGCAGAGCCTTCACTTTTGCGCTTCTAGGAGGTAAGTATACTGATGGGCAGCGGAGGAGAGATCTTTACAGAACGGACTTGTGTGCTGGAGTATAAGCTGCGAGCCAGCAGTGCTGAAATCTACAATCCCAGAGAAGTCTTGTAAACGCATACCAAATTTCTCTCGCAAGGAAAATAAAATAAAAAAAACTCAAGACTGTACCGTGAAGGAAGAATTCTTCTGCCCTAGCCTCAGAATTTCCCTGGAATGGTCATGTACCAAGAGGGTCAGGGAGTTGCTGGAGAAATGCCCGGGTTTAGTCTGACATTGAAAACCTACCGCCTTGACAGCGCCAGCCTCCAGCCCGGGTCTGATAACGGCACCATGGCCGGTACATCACACACTCTCACACTCACACACACACACCTTAAAAATAAAACTTTCACAGACCGACAGTTTCTTCCTGGTCGTCGGAGGGTAACATTCTCAGTGTAGGGGTGGAAGAGAAGAGGTGAAAGGTCCTACGGTGGTTCTTGTCCTCAAGTTCTTAAAATGCCATCAAACACTATCATCCCATAACGCCTTTTTCATTCTGTTAACTCTTAAATATGCATTCAAAGGCAAAAATGGAGCTTCCTAGGCTGTACAATATTAAATATCTACAATGTCACCAGGGTATTTCCTTGTTCTCGGGAGTGTGTTCCGTGAGGAGTCGCTATTGGAGATGGCTGTGACAAACATGAACTCTTAAAAATGACTGATAAATTAATTTTCAGTTCTCTGATTATATCCAACAGATTCACGTTTCTCATCATAAAATATACATTCTCTAGTAAGTTATTTTCATCCACGGCATATATAAATATGCAAACACAGGCAGGAAAAAAGCACTTGACTACGAAAGCACAAAGTAACGGCTGACAAACAGAAACGAAGGTGGTAACAGAGCCACTCGGTGTTCCACCCAAGTGATTTGTGCTGAATGAATGGCAATCGTGTTCAGAACCTCCTTGGTGCTCTCCTGGCTTACTTACGATGGGTACCGTGAGTTGCCAGCAAGGCCAATGAGCTCCTTTGCTGGCTACGCTTCTTCTCTGTCAAGTGCCCCTTGGCCATCACACTAAGATGTCACCTACACTTAGTATTTCCTAAGAGCATTTTGTACCTGGGAAATACCTGTTCACCCTGGCTCAGGACAGCACAAAAGAATGGAAGGGAGGGGGGGTCACCATTTCGGCTCTATTACAACCTCATGGCCCCTGTAGCAGAGCTCCAAGACAGCATTGGAGTCAGCCATCAAGATCACCAGAGGGAAGGCATCTACCCGCTCATGGCAGAGGAGACCAGCTTAGGTGGCTTAACTTGGAGGAGAAAGGAAAAAAATCGCATCTCAACGGGCGATAATTCCCACCCCACGCAGGGGGAGAAGCTACAGCTGTGTGATTTGTTTCTGTAGGCTGCTTTACAAGAGACAATTTACATCAAAAACAACCTGTAAAAAGTGTGTCTGTAGAGAGCTCTACACTAGACATGTTGTGGGCACTGATCCATCTCACTTCCGATCCTATACTCAGAATTGGGTTTGCAAAGGTCTGAACTGTAGTGCTCGACTCTTGTGATAGTTTGGTAAACTCCCTTGTGAGCTGGTGGACGAGGGTTACTAACAGCTTAGTAATTTCCTGCAAGTTCACAGAGGAACAATCTAAAACAAGATTTCCCTTCCTATTTTACAGACCTAAAAGCCAAGAAGAGAAGCCCTGGGGCCGGGCGTAGGGTGTAGGGTTTTGCACACTGCTTCTTATGACCAAATACCAGATAGCAATGTTCCAGCCGGGGAATGACGGGCACAGAGATTCAAGTAAAACACCGATGGAAAGAAGTCGTCTGGTTAGTGTTGTAGACCCACAACACTGGCTGCGTTTCCGACGAACATTCACGACACTACGAGGAGGGCAGCTAGACAACCTCAGTGCAAACACATCAGATCCAAATATGCCAGGAAGGAAGCCTTTGGCGTTGAGAAGGCGGCTCCATCAGACGAGTCCCGACTTGAAATTCTGACCTAAGCTCATGCATTAAGGCTGGGAGGAGGGGTGCACCAAATGCTGCTGCGAGGACTGGGCAGGCTGCGAGGAGGTGGCTGCCGTGGGGACCGCGGGCTGCATGGGGGGCGGAGGCGGTGGCGGAGGTGGCTGGACTGGGCTCTGTGTGTTGGGAGATGGAGGAGGCGTGGGCCTTTTGAATTTATCAGGACTGCTGCTTCTCCGTGGCGACGGCCTCTGTAGGGAGGACACAGGGATAGCAGGTCAGTTTGGGATATCAGTTCAAGTCCAACGAAGTCAGAATCGGGGCTGAGGATGGAACCTAGGCCAACAAGGGTCATAGAAGCCATGGGTTCCTTCTTTATCATTAGTGGTTCCTGAACTAGCTGAGACAACATAAACAAGGTAGTGTTCATCATACCTACACCTGTGAAGAAGATACAAAAATGATAATACATCTTTCATAGTCAAACACTCAGGGTCCTTTTAATGAAACAAAATAATAATAATAATAATAATAATAATAATAATAATAATAATAATAATAATAATAATAAAGATGCCATATTATCCCCTTAAACACTGTCACTCGTGCGCCCTCATTCCCCTCCACTATTCGGCTTTTTCTCACATTCTGAGGGATCCCAGGACAACACCTTCTGTCTTTACAAAACACCCTTCAAAGTTCAGAAGACTTGGATGGGCGCCCCATGTAATTTCACAGAGGAGGCTCTTTGAATTAGTTTCTCTCCTCCATCCTATCCTCACGTTCTTCTTGTTCTCTCAGCCAACTGCACATCCACATATGTAGGGCTACTCTCCCAAGTGGAGCGCGAGAGCCGGAAGAACTTGACCCTCCTGAATCCAGGAGAGAAAAATAAATCTGGAAGTCAGGGCAACGTTTAGGAAGGCCACTGAGGGTCAGTGAACTGCAAAGGCATTGAGAATCGGTATTTTTGGCGATTATGGAAACGACCGACAATGCTTTATGGCACTGAATCAGTGAAGACATTGTCCAGAGTTCCAATTACATTTCATAGTGGGCAATTTTCATAAAAGATGAGTCTCTCCATCTGGGGGATACGAGTTTCCACACCAGAACTCTGTGTCCAGAGGGAGAAGTGACCCAAGACACAAGGTGGCAAAGGCGGGCGGCAGCCGCACTCAGTCACTGAGGAGGTGCCTGCGCCCAGCAAGGACACTTACTGTGATGCCGTGAGAGGCTCCCATGTGCTGAACGTGGAGGCCTGGAGAGTTGTAGTAAGACATCCCGGCGCGGGTCAATGAGGTTGGCGGCGTGAAACCAACTGTATGACTCGCGTACGAAAGACCTAGAACACAAACAAGGGCAACGAGGTTCAGCACTATTTGTAGCCGGATTGTCTAGAATGCTCTAGAGAACTTTTCAATAAAAACAGACGTGCAAAGGTGTGGGGCCACTCAGTGGGCACGGTGGGTAGCAAGGGGCATAAAAACAAACAAACAACTATCGAGCACAGGAGTGGAACAGTAATCTCAGACATGAACGTGGTCGTAGTCCACACCAAATGACCCTTCAGATGGTGGCCAAGAGCTGCAGAAAGGATGACAAGAATGGTCTCTTCAATAGTGTTGGGAAAACTTCATATCCACAGGGAAAACAAACAAACAAACAAACAAACAAACATACATACACTGTGGAATAGTTCTTTACCCAGGCAAAGATGTGTTACATCTGTCTCTGCTGCAGAATATTACTTTAACTATGTGAAGGTGCACTGTGTTTGTTTTTGCTTGATTTAACCAAGTAAAGATGTGTTGCTGTTTCACCTTGCCTTCCTAAGGTGCCTGCCTGGTCTAATAAAAAGGTGAAGGGCCAATAGCTAGGCAGGAGAGGAATGGGCAGGGCTAGTGCTCAGAGAGAATAAGGAGGAGGAGAAAGCTAAGAGTGAGAGAGAAGAGAAAAGGAGAAGAAAACAAGGGAAAGAGAGAGAGGGACACGCCCGGAGAAACCCGGCAGCCACCAGCCAGGCAGACAAAGCAACAACGGAAGATATACAGAAAGAAAGAAACATCAAAAGCCTGAAGTAAGATGTAGACGACGAGAAACAGGTTAAGTTATAAGAGCTAGTAGAGCAAGCATAAAATAAGACTGAGCATTCAAAACTAGTAAGAAGTTTCCATATCATGATTTGGGAGCTGGGTGAGTGGCCCAAGAGAAAGCCTGCTACCAACCAGCAAACACCTTTTACGTTACACCACACACAGCATCCAAGGGACTATGAAGCCGCAGGGCATGCCTGTGTTTTACCAGTGGGTAAAACCTGCAGTGTGAAAAGAGCCTACCAGCCCACCAGAGGCAGAGCAGACAAAGGAACCAGGGACACAGATGGTTGAGTACTGTTGTTACAAAGCGGGAAATCCTGCCTTACGCACGAGCCCAGGGAGCATTACGCCAAGTGGAACCAGTCACAGAGCATAGTGATATTTTATTTACGCTTTAATAAATAAAGCTTGCTTGAAGATCAGTGGGCAATACTAAGCCACTAGAGACCAGGCAGTGGTGTCACACACCTTTAATCCCTGGATTTGGGAGACAGAGGCAGATGGATCTCCGTAAACTCAAGGTCACCCTGGGCTACAGAAGATCAATGCAGAAACCGATACAGGTAGCTCACACCTTTAATCCCAATATTAGGGAGTCATATGTCTTCAACCCCAGCACTAAAGGGGAATATAAGAAGGGATGAAACAGAGGCTCAGAGCTCAGTCTGCAATCGCCCAGCCTTGGTAGAGGTGAGACTTTTCCAGTGGCTTGGCTATTTCGCTTTTCTATCCTCAGCTTGAGCCCCAGTATCTCTCCTCTGGGTTTTTATTACTCATGCAACAACAGAGCGACAAAATCAGCACAGCTCCATGTATACGTGAAATCTAAAATGACAGAGCAGACACAGGAGAATGGTGGCTTCCAGGGGCCAGGAAGGAGGAAAGAAAGGCGAGCTCTGCTGCTGAGTCAGCGTGAGGTTTCGGCATAGCAAGACGCAGAGACCTGCCAGAGAGCACTGACTGCGCCCCACAGGTAACAGTAGTACTGTACACTCAAAGAGAGGGCAGACCTCAGGCTAAGTGCTCGCCATAGCTTAAAAAAGTCAAGCCCTGCAGTTCATCCCTTTACAGAATAGGAATATAGAAAAACCAAGGGGGAAATAAGAAAAGGGTGAAAATCAAATGTAAAGAAAAGGAAGAGAAGCCGGGCAGTGGTGGCGCACACCTTTAATCCCAGCACTCGGGAGGCAGAGGCAGGCGGATCTCTGTGAGTTCGAGACCAGCCTGGTCTACAAGAGCTGGTTCCAGGACAGGCTCCAAAACCACAGAGAAACTCTGTCTCGAAAAACCAAAAAAAAAAAAAAAAAAAAAAGGAAGAGAGATGATACCAGTAATAATTATACAGGAGAACTGTGTGTGCATGTGTGTGTAAGCGTGTGCATGTATACAAACTTCGCAACCTGAAAATGTCTGCTACAGGATACAAAAGCCCCATACATGCCAATGTCCCTAAAAGACACCAAGAAAGTAACACCTATCAGGGCTGAGGAGGTGGCTCAATTGGATGAGGATTGCATGAGGATTGCCCGGGTAACATGCCAGGAGGGTCCCTGGGGCCTGCCAGTCAGACAGCAGGGCTGAATTGGTGAGCTTCAGGTCAATGGGAGACACTACTTCAAATCAAGATGGACATGCACTCCTGAGGGATGATGCCTGAGGTTGTCCTGGGGGTCCAATTAGCCCAATTTGAAATACTCAGAGTGATTAACTGTGGACAGTCTAAGAAGCCCTAGAGAGCTGTACGGAAGCTGCACTGGTCTGGGCAACATTGACGTACCATCAATCCAGTACTTTACACCTTCACTCCTAGTGTCTAAATGGAAACACTGCACAGGGCAGAGCCTTGTGGTGGCTTCAGTGTGTCCTGTCCACACTTCCACCACAGGTTCGTGAACACTTGGTCCCCAGCAGATGGCACTGTCTGGGAAGGCTGGGACCCCTGAAGAGGTAGGGCCTCAGAAGGTGGGAGTAAGGTTTATACAGTGCAGCCTCACTTCCAGACTGCTCCCTGCCCGTGGATACAATGTGCCCAGCTGCCTCAGGCTCTTGTCCCCATGTTCTTCTCTGACGGGACTGGCTGTAACCCACCCTTTGCCCCTCAGGCTACTTCCTGTCAAATGTTTGGCCATAGTGTAACTAACAGAGTCATAAAAATGGATGAAGTAAAAACACTATTGGAAAAGGATTTGGACAAGGACTGCTGTCACCGACTTCTTCTTCGAGGCTAGAGGCGGCTAAAGGCCAAGCTTTATCAACTATTGCTGCCCTGCATTAGTGGGGACAAGATACACCGAGTGAGTATCTACAGGACTTTTCTGTGCCTTTCAGATCAAATGCTCAGAGCTTATTTCCTGACTTGACGATGTCAGAGGCACTTTTTGACAGATTTCCCATCTCCGATTGATTTTTTGACTTGCATTCACCAAGTGGTGCTCTGTGATGAAGTCATTTAGATCAAAGCGATCGTTTAATGTGATGTTTATGATGCGCTGAGATTGAAGAGGTCATCTTCAAATAACAGCCTGGAACAAAACTCCAATTCTGCTTCTTATGAAAGTAATGGTGAGACTGGGGGTGGGAACGAGGATGTCCCACCCAGAGGTACAATAGCTGTCCATGGGCCCAAGGTCTGGGTTCAGTCCCCATCACCAAGAAAGAAAGAAAAATAAAAAACAAATGAATAAATACCTTCAACCCCCACCCCGCAAGAAAATCCAAGATACATTTAAAAGAAAATGACTCCTTAATTTTAAAGAGTGCTCAAAGAATCTCTTGATTAAGAATACTCAGTGGTTGAGAGCACTGGCTGCTCTTGCAGAAGAGCTGGGTTTGATTCCCACCACCCACATGGTGGCTCATAACCATCTATGAAAGGGAGACACAACCCCCTTTTCCTGACCTCTGAGGGAATCAGGTATGCATGGAATGCACACACACATATGCAGGCTAAAAATTCATACACATAAAAACATAAAATAACATTAAAAATAGATTCCTTATTTACTAGATTAATTTTT
Source organism: Chionomys nivalis (assembly GCF_950005125.1). Lineage (NCBI taxonomy): Eukaryota > Metazoa > Chordata > Mammalia > Rodentia > Cricetidae > Chionomys > Chionomys nivalis. The sequence continues at coordinate 49,443,115 of NC_080104.1, read as the reverse complement.
CTAGAGAATAATTTTAATTATGTTAAACCATTAACCATGAATCTTCAAAGTCTATTTCTTGTCCGTCCGTCCGTCCATCCATCCACCCACTCTTTCTCCCCTTCTGATGCTCTAGGCCAGTAATTCTCAACTGTGAACACCAAGCCCTCTGACTCTAAACCTAACCCCAACCAAATCAATCAATCAATCAATCAATCAATCAATCAATCAAGGGAATTCAGGGCAGTGATGACAATCTTCCATCTGGCACTGAGCCACAAAGACGTATCATTTCATCTCATTGTGCTATAAATCCCACCACGAGCAAACCTGACTGCTGTGACACCCTCAGATGACTGAAAGGCCTCAATAAGTTATCGGTGTATTTTCTTTTAACTGTCTTCCCCGGGCCCTATTGATTATATAATATTAAGTCAGGGGATCTTATTTTTTATTCTCTCTTAAATCTGAATAACCATGCATCTCACCTTTTGGCCCAGGAATACATTAGAGGATAAACAGTAACAACAGCAACTAACCCTTGATGAACCTGGAAATCTGCACACAGAGGCTGCTAAGCAGAAAATAGTCAGCACAGCTTAAGGACAGGGACACATTGTAAGAATTTCAATGGGAGAGATCAGAGTGTCCCCAAACTGCTAGGGAATAACACCCTGGGAAGTACTGCGGTTTCTGATGCCCACTGCTGAGGGTCATGGCTGTCCATGGTGTTTATTGGTCACACTGTCCTGGCTTTGGTACCTGGGGCTCTTGAATCTCTGTCATATCCTTCACAGGTCCTTACTGGTCACACTGTCCTGGCTTTGGTACCTGAGGCTCTTGAATCTCTGTCATATCCCTCCATAGGTCCTTACTGGTCACACTGTCCTGGCTTTGGTACCTGAGGCTCTTGAATCTCTGTCATATCCCTCACAGGTCCTTACTGGTCACACTGTCCTGGCTTTGGTACCTGGGGACTCCTGACTCGCTGTCACAGCCTTACCATTATTTCTGAGAAATTCTTCACTTTGCAAAGATGTCACACACCCATTTTTCCAAGTGGCCCAAGTTCCTTTTAACTGAGAACGAAGACAGAAACCAAATCTGACTTCTGGATGCACTCACAACTGTTATTGGGGACACAAAGCTGTTTTTAGGCCTAGTTACTGCCCATTCCTGATTCAGACACATCCAAACAAGCTATTGAGAAGATCTTGGTACCATTATACAAATGCAGTAAGATTGCCTTGCAAAAATTTCAACAACAGAAATACTATTCGAAACCAAACTCTCACACTTGCTGGCCCCGCCCCACCATTCAATGTCTGCAGTATTTTTTCTGATCATTTAGAAATGACATGCCTCTAAAAATTGTTAGCTTTAAGCAAAAATAAAATATTAAATTACACTCAACATGAGTTTGCATTTCTGCCTCCTACTAAGTAACCCTCCCCCATTACAATCCTGACTTAAGTCTTCCTTTTATGCCAATAAATCAAAAGATAAAAAGAGACCTTTATCATGGTGATAAAAGTGGAGAGGCAGCTAAGAGAGGCTTTCAGGGACAGACTTAAGGCCACTGGAGACTAGAGGAAGGGATTCTGATGTGGAAGTCCCCTCTGTGTGCTATGATTACCATTAATGAATAAAGAAACTGCCTCAGACGGTTGATAGGACAGAACTTAGGTAGGCAGGAAGGACTGGACGGAATGCTGGGAGGAAGAAAGGCAGAGAGAGAGACACCATGGAGCCTTCAGAGTCAGACATGCTGAATCTTTGCCTGTAAGCCACTGCCACGTGGTGATACACAGATTAATAGAAATGGGTTAAATTAAGATATAAAAGTTAGCCAGTAAGAAGCTAGAGCTAATGGGCCAAGCAGTGTTTTAATTAATACAGTTTCTGTGTGATTATCTCAGTTCTGGGCGGTCAGGACAAACAAGTGGCCTCCTCCTAACAGGATTCAGATTTGGGAACATCTTTTGGCAAGACACAAGGAACAATGGCCAGCCACACTGTTCATCTTGGATAGGAATTGCTGGCCGTCCTTGGTCTCCTCTCTCTAACAGTTGCCACCATGTGGGAGACTTGTTCTCTTTAGCTTTGAGTGTCTCCTTTGAAGAGGGAAAGGGGGTAGGGAGCTAGAGAGATGGCTCTGTGGTTAGAGCACTGGCTGCTGTTCCAGAGGACCTGACGTAAATGCCCAGTACCCCAATATGGTGGCTCACAGTCAGCTGCAACTCTCATCTCAGGGACCCAGTGTTTCCTTCTGACCTCCGAGGGCACTGCTCGCACGTGGTACACAGACACAGCAAAATAGTAATATTAATAATATCATCAAAAGTCACTGTAGTGCTGGCCAGATCCCAAACTGATAGAGCCAAGACACTTGTGCCACACTGTCCTCATTGCAGTCGCTCGAGAGTATCATGTCCTCTTCATCATCCTTAAGGGAAACCCTTGCTTCGACCATGATAGCCGACAAAACTAACCACAGTGCTCACAAAGCCTCTGCAAGGCCACCCTTACTGTGCCACTCCTCCAACCTGGTGTCACCCCGCGGACTTGTCCCTCAACTCTACCTGCAGCTTGTTCATCGGGTAGCACATAAACAGGAGTGTGCCAGTGCCAGTCTCTGTCTTCCCCTGCCCCACTACCCCTGCCAACCACCCTTGGTCCCACTTCCTCCTCATCCCTTGAGGGTGGAGCCTGTACTTGATCCACCAACACTGGAGTGCCAGGCAATGCTGGTGCTGGGCCTGGGACACTGAGGAGTATTTTGGGGGTCAGGTGAAGACATTCATGATGGGAAACAAAGCAGAAGGAACAGCAGCAGCTGCCTTGCTTCTTTCTGGCCTTCCAGGTCTGGTTCACATATCACTAATGTATCAAGAGGCAGCTCAGGCCAGGAGCTTGATGGTGGACATGGAAGCCCATCCTGGCCTCTTCTTGGCCCAACAAATGAGAGCTGGTAACCCAAGAAGGGCAGCTTCTTCTATTTTCACAAGTGAAGAAGGATGCCTAAGTACCACTGGAAGCAGGAGCACAGTGAAAGGATCCACAAAAGACACATGGTAAAGCATCTTGGAACTCTACCCAGGGACCCTGCCCATCCTGAGACTAGTCACACACAGTCTTCTAGAAAGGGGTTCTGAGGTCAAACCTAGGTTAAAAAATAATCTATACGTAAAGCTCAGTGAACACTGAGGAAGAGGGAGATATCGATGATGTGAAGCCCTCAAAAATAAAAGTTGAAAGAGAAATAAGAATAAAGTAGTAATAACCCCCCCCCCCACAGTTCTCATGTTTAAGATCTTCAAGCCAACACTCAGTACTGACAGTGACTTATTTTTGAAAAACACAAAATAGAAGAGAACATAACCAGGGGCTGTCGATTAAACATGCCAGAAGAGCAGGCTGAAAAATCGGTGGGGAGCACTTGCTAAACCCGTGTGAGGCCCTGGGTTCAATCCCCACCCCCTAGACACTGCCCGGAAAGCAGTTACACTGTGGTTGCAGAGGTTACACTCACCGGGTGATATAGGCCTGCTGGAACTGGGAGAAGGCGTGTAAGGGATTGGGCTGGACACAGTGCGAGGTCTTAATCCTTGTGCTGACATCTCATTAAAATACCTAGAAGAAGAGAGGAGGAGGGAGTTGAAACAGCCGTGTTCAAGTAGTCCCTAGAAGACATCCTAGCCGCAAAGGTGTGACCACACAATCTGAGGTCAAAACCCAGGGAGTTGGTGAGGGTGGACCCAGGGGACATTACGAGTGCAGACTCCTGGATCATAATGCTCCAGGTTGACAGAGGCCTGTCATAGCCATGCCACACATCAGAGAGGACCAGTCTTGAAGAAGTCCCTTCAGTGATCCCAGAAGCACAAAGACCTCTATGCTGAAACTGCTATTTGAAGCTCAAAACTAAATAAGCTCACCAATATTTAAGTTATCCCATTAAGTTTAAAGACACATATGCCCTCTGGGGCTGAGTGCCATGTGTTTGCAAGGCAAGCTTTACATAACAGATGGTCACGCATTAGAATTTCACCGACGACAGCAACACCTTCGGTGGGTCACGCTCAGCCACACTGTGCTGAGTCTCCGAAGTCACGCCAGTCCTGAACGTGCTCAAGCGAAGTCATCAGGACCAGAGTGCTGATGGGAGAGAATTTCTGCTTGACAGGCTTCCTGACAAACCGCCCTCCCTGGCCTTAAAAGTTAAACAGACCTGTACTTTCATCCCAGAGCACAGTCAGCCCTGGTGTTAATTCACACGAGGAGGAACTAACATGACCATTTCCCAGCACAGATCCTGACTGACACACAGCTCAGTTAGATGCCGGCCTCTTTGTCTTCTTCCCCTCTTAGAACATCTCACCACAGAAATACCAGGTAGGCCCTTTCCTTGTACGGCATGCAGGCAGGTGGTTACTATCACCCCTTTAAGTGGTCTTAAGTGCCTGAAGTTTTCTCTCCCCGAGATTCACCACATTGTTAGCGGTCCTTGGAGGCCGAGTGGTACTTAATCAGGCAACTCCACTGTACCTGGAGTAATTTATGAACAAATAAAAGCAAGGCTGGGGATGTAGCTCAGCTGGCAGAGTGCCTGCCTGCCAAGCATGGAGCCCTAGGTTGTGCCTCCATGCACCTGTAATCCCAGAACTCTGGGGTGGACCCAGGAAGGTCAAAATCCAAGGACAGCTCAGGACTGCACGAGAGCCTGCCTAAAAGCAGATGAAAAACAACAAAAATGAAGTAAAATGCCAAGTGTGGCGGTGTACGCCGTTAATCTGAGCACTTGGGGAGGTGGAGGCAGGTGGATCTCCGTGAGTTTAAGAGCAGCCTGGTCTATAGAGAAGGTCCAGGGCAACTAGGACTGTTATAAAGAGAAACCTTGCCTAGAATAGATAGATAGATAGATAGATAGATAGATAGATAGATAGATAGATAGATAGATAGATAGATAGATAGATAGATAGATAGATAGATAGAGTTGAGTAAGTAAGACAGACTTCCGCAGTAAGCATTAATCCACCTGGACGTGTGAAGGAGCCACGCTTCAAGAATGCTTCCCTTCCTGAGGCCCAGCCTAGGAGTTTTGTACTCCAACCCCAGTCTCCTCTGAGTCTTCAAATATGTACTAAACTATCCAGTGAACTGCTTTGCGTTTGGGCCGACATTTTCAAACCATTTTCCTGAGAATGAGAAACTGTGCAGAACAGATGCATGAAGCTCAGAAGCAAAAATCAAAGTTCTGTGGCACAATCTCGAGAAAAGAAGTAATTCTTTAAGGGAGGAAGCCGGGAGACGTTTAAAAGGGGAAAACTTGTTTTACTTCTGCAACTTTCAATTATAACTTGTCATTTTTTTTTTTTTTTAATCAATTCTCTTGAAAGCATCGAGGGGCATGGTTGGGAAGCTTTGGCAGGCCTCTGGTCTAAATTTCCCTAAGAATCAGAGGCAGAGAGCTGAATGTATCCTCAGCAGACAGCACTTCTCACAGAACAGACCCTAGCTGGCAAGCCAGGTCTCACAGCGAGGGTGCCCATCTGTCTCAGGAGGCTCCGTCTCCCCTTTACGCTGAGATGTGGCCCATGGGAAGCCAGACCTCACCTGGTCAGAAATGGTCTGTGTCAGGAGAAGGCTAATTCCATAAATTAGCTGTAAATGCTGCACACCCAAAGTCCTTGTTCTATTTTGACTTGTTAGTTATCTTAATGACTTCCTTACTCACAAGCACAGAGGAGGACATAAAGGAGGAGGGTCAAAACGAGGTACAGATACAGAAACCAGCTGTTCTGGTTACCCGTATGATGCTTGTTTCAGCATAGGAGACAAGGTAAGTTGGAGCTAAAGACATAGACAACATTTAGTAAAATCACTGCAGAGCTAGGGAAGAAAGGGCCACGCAGATGGAAAAGGCATACTGAAAAAAGCACCTCGTACATCCTATAGTCGAGACACCGAGTACACAGAAAAAAGAAATTAACACTGACACAGAAGAGAATCAAGTCACAGAGAAGAGGAAACCCATCAGAGAGCAGCAGACTATTCAAGAGAAATTCTAAAAATCAGAGAGGACATACAAGCTCTGAAAAACGGTTAACCACCAAGCCAGATTATTATTATACCTAGCAAAACTATTCCTTTTAGTTGACAGAGTTTTCATTATAAACACAAACTAATTTATAATCAATAAACCAGCACTATAAAAGATACCTGAAGGAATTCTACATAGCAAAGACAAAAGAAAAAAAACATAGTCATTAGGCTACAGTGAAGAATGAAGTATGTACTAGAACACCAAACAAGCAAACGGAGATCTTTGCAAGTCAAAGTGCCAAAGGTTATAGAATCTACAATTGTCAGGAAGGCACGAACACCTTTCAATATTAACTCTAAATGTTAATAGCCCCAACCATCCAAACAAAGCACACAAGAGGAGTAAATTAGATTAAAAAACAGAAGCCAACTGTCTGTTGCCTACAAGGCAACATATCTTACCCGCAAAGCCAAACAGAGCATCAAGGAAAAGGGGAGGAAGAGACATTCTAAGGCAACAGAACTTGAAATCAAGTTGAAACATCTGGCAAAGTGGACTTCAACGGAGAACAAGTCAGGAGAGGTAAAGAGGATGAGCGCAGTTTCATAAATATAAACACCACAGGTGTAAACACACACGCTTAGGCAGTATCGGGAGACTTCCGTTCCCATGCTCACCAAGCAACAGGGCATCCGGACCAAAACAACTAACAAATATCAGAGTGAGACATCGCAGATCAAATGGATTTAAACAAATATCTAAGATGATTCCACTCAAACAGTGCAGGATACACATTCTCATGGCAGCCTATGGACCCTTCTCCAAAATGGGTCGAAACTGAGGATCAAAGCAAGTCTTAAGAAAGTTTAACTAATTCTTGCGTTCTGTTTGCACTGGAACAAAGCTAGAGATTAGCAATGAGAGAGACCACAGAACACAAAAGGTCACACAGAGTAAACAACACAGCACTGAATGATGAATAGGTCATAGAAGAAGTCAGGAGGGAAATTAAAAATTCCCAGAATTCAATGAAATCAAAAACAGAGTATCAGAACTCAAGGAATACAATGAAAGTGTTTCTAAGAAGTTGACAGTTACAAACGCCCAGAGAGAGAGAGAGAGAGAGAGAGAGATCACAACTCAATAACTTAGTTATACACCTCAAGAGAAAGAACATGCCAAACACAAAACTCAACAGACAGAAATACCAAGAACAGGACAGAGGCTAATGAAATGGAAGTAATAACTACTAATAATAACCAATGAAACAAAATGTTGGTTCTTTGAAAAGGGAAGTTTGACAGAGCCTTAGCCAAACTAACCCAGAGACACCAATCAGACTCAGAGGACCATTAAAGCACAGTGTGAAAACCTATACTCTAGAACATTGACAAGTCTACAAGAAATTGATATATTCTGAAATACACACAACTTATCAAAATTAAATTGAGAAGATTAGCGTAAGCTACTTAGAACTTAGAGTTCATGCCAAGCAATGAGACTGACTTAGTAAGACAAAGTTTCCCAATTAAAAACAATTTTAAAAGTGCAGTCTCAGGAGGATTCACTGCTGAGTTCTACCCGACCTCCAGAGAAGCAACATCAAAGCTCTTCCAAGGGCACCATGAAAGAAGAAAGGGATGAACACAGCCATGTTCAGTTCGCACAGCCAGCATTGCTGCTACCCCAACCACATAAGGACCCAACAACAGCAGTCAATACCTTTCTGCTGGACTGCTGGGCAAGGATGCAAGGGATGCAAGGATGTTTCAACATACTCATAGCAATAAATACATCAGCAGTCTTTGATGTGGATGGAAATCGCTTCACCATGTCCAGAGTCCAACATCCTTTCACGATAAAAGACCTGAAGAAACTATGGGTGGGGGAGTATATCTCAACATAATAAAGGATATATGCAACAAACTGATAGCCGACATTACTCCACATGGTGGTCTATTATTTGTGTTTTAGTAAGTAAAGCTTGCCTGAAGCAAAGCAGCCACACTAGTCAGTCATATAGGCCAGGTTCAGTCCCAGCAGCCACACTAGGTAACCATAAATGCTGGGCGGTGGAGGTGCATGCCTTTAATCCCAGCATTAGAGAGGAATGTAAGGCGGGATGAGACAGTAACTCGCTCTCTAGTGGCTTGGCTGCTTTGCTTTTCTGATCTTCAGGTTGAACCCCAGTATCTGTCTCTGGGTTTTTAATATTTGTGCTACCATACTAAGTGGGAGAGCCTCAGATCATTGCTGCCCAAAGCAGAACTGTGACAAGGACACCCACTTTCTCCACACTTATTCATTATGGCCATGAAGTCGTGGTGGCTAGGAAGAAGCAGAAATAAAGAAATAAAATTGATTCAAATAAAGGAAGAAACCAAATGACTCCTATTTGTACAAATGATTTGTTATATAGATCTCAACAATGATAAAATTTAAAACTCTGAAAAAAAAAACCATTTGAAAAAGACGCCCCCCCCCCAAAATGGACGTTGTTTCCATTGGCATGAATATACAGAATCACTATAATGATATTTGCAGTCCTCATCTAAGTTCCAAAGGCATTCTTCATAGAAGGTGGGGGGGGGGGACCCTGACGTTGACATACAAGCAAAAAGACTCCAGAGAATCAAGGCAATCCCGAGCAGAAGGAACAGAGTTCACAGTGTCACTGTGTTTGATTTCAAGGTACACTACAGAGCCATACTAATAAAAACAGTAAGGCACATGGAAAAAACAGCAGATGGAGACTCAGATCCATGTAACCAACTACCTGGCTTTTTCTGAGAGAGGCACAAAAATACACACTGGAGAGTGGACAGCCTCTCTAACAACGCTGCTGAGAAGACTGGGTACCCCCACAGGTAGAATGAAACCTGTCTATAAAAATCAACTCAAAACAGATCAAAGACTTTAAAGACTTGAGAGTCTGAAGCTACTGGGGGAAACACTTTAAGACACAGGCATTGACTGGCAGAGACTTTCTGCAAAGAAAGACACAGCTCAGGAAATGCTATCAAGAACTGGTACACGGGATGCTATGAAATGGACAACCAATAGAAACAGTAACTGCTGAAGAAAATCTTTGCCAGGTACACATCAAACAGGCGGTTAATGACATCCAGAATAAGGAACTAAAAAGAATAAACACTAAAAAACCAAATAAGCCCATCAATACACAAGAAAATGAGATAAACAGTTGTTCTTAAAAGCTGAAGGACAGGCCAGCTGTGACGGGGCACGCCTTGCCTGTTTGAGGACAGCCTGGTCTACATAGTGAGCTCCAGGACAGGCAGAGCTTCCCAGTGAGATCCTATCTCAGAGAAAACTTATAAACGTCAACAAACTTATGAAAAAATGTCCAACATCCTTAGCTACCAGGAAAATTCCAGTCAAAACTATCCCGAGATTCTCACCCTGGCTAGAATGGTAGTTACTAAGAAAACAAGGAACAAATGCCGGTGCGGACGGGGATACGAGGAAGCCCTCATCGGCTGCTGGTGGGAATGTGGGCCAGGCCAACTGCTATCAAAAGCAGTAGGAGGGTTTCTTAAAAAAACAAAACAAAACAAAACAACAACAACAACAACAACAACAAAACCAGAACAGTCCTATGTCTCAGATATGCCGCTACCAGAGGGCTTTACGTCAGAGTCACAGCAATGCCTGTACATCTCTGCTCTACAGTTCTATGCCCAACAGCTGACTTACAGATTCTGCACAGAGGTCCGTACACAAGGGAAATGCAATGTGCCCAAGCCATGGAGCTTATGCAAGGGTAAAGAAGACAGAAACTAGGCTATTTGCTGAAATGCAGAGGCCACTGTAAACCAAAGCAGGTCAATTAAGCCAGACTCGGAGGCAAGGATCCCGTCTTGTCTTATTTGTTGGTTCTAGATTTCTTACATATACACAAAGCCATTTATATGTACACACCGGGCATGAAATCAGAAGGGGGGCTGAGGGATGGAAAGATGCCCAATCAGGTGGAAGAAAGTGGAGAAAGGGGAGGATGTGAAGTAAACGTGGTCAACACACATAATATACTTGAGAGAGACGGTCTCTAGGAAACTCAACACTGTTCAAAGCCCACCCCCACAGATCGTTCTGTACTTCTATGGCCTGATGCTTTCTTGATTGAGATTATAACAGCACAGTTACTTCCGAAGGACACAGATGCATATACGAGCTAAATACTAAACTCAGTGAGTTAAAAACAAAGACATCAAAACAGGAGGGGATGGATAGAAAGGGAGGGGAGTGATAGAGATTGAGAGTCATGGGGGATGAAAATGATCCAAATTTAATATACACATTTGAAATTATCAAGGAATTAAAAAAAAAAGCTTGGCACTGTGTACTGACAAAGGAGGAAACATATATATTCTAAAGGGGGAAAAAATCACTAAAATGTCAGCAATTCAATTAAAGAAGATTTGGAGGAAATCCTGCTAGATGTGCCCGTGGTATTTGTATCCAAGTATGTGAACTTATTTATTCCCGTTACCAGAAATAGGAACAGCAGCAAATGTATTTCTCAAGTACTTTGCTTACATTTAAATACCAATGCTGAATATTTAAAAACAAAACAAATGTCAGCTCTGCCTCCACTCCTCTCCCTCGCCCGCCATTCCGAAGGGCACTTTCTGCCCCAGGAGCAGAGTATCCGGTCCTGCCCATCTACAGCAAGCATGAGCTTCAGCGTGGGGTATTCATCACCATGACCCCACGTGACATTTAAGCTCTGCCTTTCTAGAATGTATCATTTTAAAATCATTTTATGTGTGTGGGTGTTTTTGCCTGCATGTATGCCTGGACACAGCCTTCTTGCCTGGTGCCTGTGGGGGGCGTAAGAGAGCACTGGATACCTGGGACTGGAGGTGGGTGTGTGTGGGGGGGGGGCGGGTGAGGGTGGGGCACGGACGCAAACCTTTCGTCATCCATCTCCAAGCTGGACTCGCTCTCGGAGAGCTGGCGACACAGCGCTTCCCTTCTCTCCATCTCCCTCTGGAGCTTCCGCTGCAGCCTCAGGTTCTCTTCCCTCATGTGCCGCTCCTCCTCCAAGTACTGGGCCATCTTCTCGGAATCTGAAAAGCCACAGCTCGCAATTAAACCGCAGTTTGTGCAATCATTACCACACCTGTGGAACGGGCCCCCTCCCCTGGCGGGAGGTCCAGGACTTAAAATTAATTCTTGGAGTCAAAGTTCACAAGTGAGTTACAGTTAGCAAATGATCTAACAACAGGCAGCGTTGGCAGGCTAGGTGTCTTTACATCCACAGGACAGTCAGACTTCCTTCTCCTCCATGGTAGGGGCTGGGAGAGAAGGGAGCCCAGTTAGGGGAACAGGCCACTTGAGGGGTGGGGAGTCATGCACCGCGCATGCTGTGCTAGAAGATGCTCAGATAACATTCTTGTACAACAGTTAACACACAGTTAACAACAACTCTTCTCCATGAAGTGTACGCAAGCCTCATCCAGGTGTGCGTGGACAACCTTCCGAAACTGCTTCGCTCCTCAATCATGTGGATTCTGGGGATTGAACAGGTCCTCGGGCTTGGTGGCAAGTGCCTTTACCCACTGAGCCCGCCTGCCCAATAACGGCTTCTGATAACAATTATTCAATGATTTCCAAGTATGCATCAGAATATACAAAAGCTCTTAAACTGTATTTCTTAATGTAAGAAAATTGTTTTATCTTAAATTATGTGTAGATGTGTGTCTGTGTGTTAGTATGCGCAGTAAAGTACAATGCCCATGGAAGCCAGACGACGTCCCTCCCATGCCCTAGTGCCGAAATTACAGCTGCTAGGAACTGAAATGGACAGCAGCAAGCATTCTTAACTGTTGAGCCATCTCTCCAGTCTGGACTCTCCCTGTTTCAGAAACTAAAATACTCAGATTATTAGACACCATTACGTAGACTAAACACTAAATCTCTCGGCTGTTTTGAATACAGCCGGAAGCCCCGCTGCCTAATCCATATGCAAAGTCTTTTTAATTGAAGTGATGCTGGGAAAACACTCACAAAGCTCACTTTTAATATAGACAGCTTAAATTAAGTCTCCCCAAGCATGCCTGTGTGCAGACTTCTCACTGAGAGCTACAGGAAGCACCGGGTGGCCCTGGGTGGACCTGATGTTGCTCAAACTCAGAGTGGCGACTACAGAGCAAGTTCTCTTCCACAGACAGCAAAATCTCCCAGGACAGTGACTTAAGAGGAAACATTGTTTTTCAAAGAAAATTGCAATTCAGGCTGGACATGGGATACATGCCTGTATTCCCAGGACCCGGGGTGGGGGGTGGTTAAGGTAGGAGGTTTCAGAGTTCGAGGTCAGCCTGGCTACACAGTGAGACCTCGTCTCAAACAAACAATATAACAGACAAAACTAAAAGGAGGGCAATTCATTAGCATTTGGGGACATGGTGGCAGAGGTATGCTGAGACAGTAACTTAGAGACAAGGTCACCTCAGATAGGACTTCAGGACTTCCTGTCGACACATCTATTTAACTCAGATATATTCGCAGGTCCCAAGCACAACTTCTCCAGTGTCCGGACCCAGGCACAGGAGGCTGGAACCAAGGCATTCCTTGGGTGCCCTCTGCTGGTCACTGTCACTCCCTGTCTAGTGGGGGGGGGGGACTGTTCGAATGGCCCTCATAGTCTAGTACCTCCTGAAATAGAACCACAGGGGTCATCCAATGAGGGTGGCATCTGAATCATTTTCAAAGCAATGCTCCCACAGGCGGGCTGCTTTCCATCCCCTTCCCAGTCTATGGACCACAGGGAGTCTGAGCCCCAGCAGATACGAAGGCTTAACCCAAACTGAGAACTTGAGACCATTAACTGCTTATGACAGGGATGGAAGCTGAGGAGCTAACTCCACAGCTACAGTAAAGGGGATGCAGGACCATCTGACATGGAAAGTTGGAGACAGAGAAGAGGACGGGTCATGGACACACTGTCCTCTAAAGATGCCTCACCGAAACCAGCTGAGTGATGCTGATGGCCTCTTTGGGCCAGGCTTTTTTGTCCTGGGGGAAAAAATCACGCTAGCATTCACGGATGCCTTCAGCAAGATCTGCAGGTCTTTTAAAGACCAATCAGTGCAGTGAGTGCCAAGGGATGAGAATAAAGCATCCTTCCCTCAGAGCCGACTAGTCAAGCATGAATGTGGAAGGAGAAAGGGAGCTGGGAGCCCTGGGAAGAAGTGATAAAAACACACTGCCTAGCCAGCCCAGACAAACTAGCATTGAGAACGTTTTCATTTAGCTCACCTAGTTTATGGGCTTCATGCAGTTAACCTAAGATACACCTCAGAATGACTAGGATTAAAAACGAACATGCCAGCGGACTACAGTCTAGTCCTGGAAGAACTCCAGAAACCACCCAGTGCTAGCAGGAACAATGGTGGCACCCACAGGCTCAACCCAACAGGCTATTGCGTGACACAGCAAAGACAAGAGGGATTCCGTAGGTGCGATGAAGTTAAGGATTCAAGATAATCCTGGATTATCAGGGTAGGTGTGAGATAATCACAAGGGTTAGTCAGTGAAAAGGGGACCTGAACAGGGAGTGGTAGCCCTACAAGAAGAGCCAAAGAGGTGGCACAGATGGAACCCCAAGTGGCCCAAAACAAAAGGGGAGCTTTTATATATAGCCTGTGCCTAGGCTTGTTGCTGCAACAGTGAGAGAGAGAACACGCTACACTTTTGAAAGATTTCCACGATCTTGATGAACCATCCAAGACAGAACACTGGGCCCTACGTGCAATGCGCTCCAGGAGAGAAGTAAGATGCATGCACAAGCATGCTCACTGCAGCTGGAGTCCAACCAACAAGGGTCACTTGGGCCTTGAGAGATGGTCCTTGAGGTAAGAGGCTCCCACCAAGCCTGCTAGCCCGAGCTGGATCCCTCAACCCACATGTGGAAAGGAGAGGACCTACTCCCACAAGCTGTTCTCTAACCAACACATGAGCACCAGGCCATGTGCACGCCCACACAAACAAACAAACAAACAAATAAATGCAATAAGAAATATTTTAAACATGGATCACTTGCAATGACCATTTAATGTATAGAACAGTCAGCCCTTAAGGAGGGCCCAAGGCAGCCGTGTAGGTAGCCAGGAGAAGAACTGCAGGACTAGTTGTTGTCAAAAGTGGTTTGGCTGGGCGATGGTGGTGCACACCTTTACTCCAGCACTAGGGAGGCAGAGGCAGGTGGATATCTGCGTTCAAGGCGAACCTGGTCTACAAAGTGAGTCCCGGGACAGTCAGGACTACACCAAGAAACCCTGTCCTGAAAAACAAAACAACGCTGTTTTCTTTTCTTTTTTTTTTTTGTTTTTTGTTTTTTTCGAGACAGGGTTTCTCTGTGGCTTTGGAGCCTGTCCTGGAACTAGCTCTGTAGACCAGGCTGGTCTCGAACTCACAGAGATCCGCCTGCCTCTGCCTCCCAAGTGCTGGGATTAAAGGCGTGCGCCACCATCGCCCGGCTACAACGCTGTTTTCAAAGAGAGAGATGCAGAAGGTCATGCTCATGGCGCAGCTCTTGGCACAAAGCAATCTCGTATGCAGGCACACATCTGCATGAACACTAGGCGTGTGCCCGTGCAAACTGCTCACCTGGCAGGCACAGCGAAAGGGAAGCCCTGCCCTCACGATATTACTTCAAGAAAGACATGTCTGCAAACAAACGTCAGGAGGAGTGTAGACCCCTAAAAATGCAAAGTGACCTAGACAAGTTCAGAAACCCACTCCACACCTTGGCTTTTTCCAAAATATTAAGTCTAAATTTCAGAAGCATTTATTCTGCAAATACCACGCGCAAATGTCAGCTGAGATTAGATGCAGCAACAATGAGGAAGGCAAACACCCTTCACGGTGCCCCCTTCCTAGTCCAGAGCTGCAGGAAGGGCTCCTGAACAGACTCATTAGCACATCAGACAGATAAACATGATTACAAAGGTCACCTGGCCTGATAGGGTTAATTGTCAATGTGATACCGGCTGGAGTAAACACTTTTGTCTTTTATTCCCACATGAAAGTACTGAAACACTGGGCACCAAAGGAGTTGGAATTTCCCCGGGAATCTCACACTGGGAGAAGGAAAAGGTGACAGGCGGAGGGGAACCTGTCTCCCTGGAAGAGATTTCATGCTCTATAGGATGAGACTGAAACCCAGACAAAGATGCATCCGTGAAGGGTGGGCCCACACTTGAACCAGGACGACTCAGATGTTCCATCAGGGAAGGATGTTTTACTCTCCTCCCTTGGCACTCACTGCACTGCTTGGTCTCAAGGTCTGCAGATCTTGCTGAAAGCATCTGTGAACGCTAGTATGATTTTTGCCCCCCAAGACAGAAAAGGCTGGCCCAAAGAGGCCATCAACAAAGCTCAGCATAGATCAGCTGGTCTCAGTGAGGCTTAAAGGATGATGTTAATGTCCAGTCCCATCCTCTATCTCCAACTTTGTGTATCAGACAGCCTGAACCCTCTTTGGTGTAGCTGTGACATTAGCTCCTCATCCCTGGCTCAGGAGCACTTGAAAGTCTTGAGTTCTCAATTTGTGTTGAGTCTAGGAAACAGTTGGGGCTCAGACTCTGTGTGGCTCATACGCTGGGAAGGGGATGGAAAACAGCCCGCTTGTGGAAACAATGTGTTGAAACTGGTTTGGATTTATGCAAACGTCTATCTCACTTCAGGACCCCGAACACAGACTTAGGAGTTTTGCTTGCTTTGTCTCCTTCCCCAGTGTGGCCAGTGACTAACTAAATGTTCCTTTTCTGCTTTCCACTATGAATTTGGCTTTTTAATTTTTTAAAATTTATTTAACTTTATTTTATGTTCATTGGCACCACCTGGAACTGGAGTTACAGACAGTCGTGAGCTGTCACATGGGCACTGGGAATTGATTCCGGGTCCTCTGGAAAAGGAGCCAGTGCTCTTAACCACTGGGATCTCTAGCCCAGAATTTGGCCTCTTTATTGCCTTACCGAAGACACGTAGCCAGACCTGATTTGGGGTTACAGGTCATGACCCGCTTCCCCAGTCACGTTTGGTAACAGAACCACGTGGAACGGGGCCTCAGAAAGTTATGCGGGAAGGGTTATTTTAATTATATTCACTGATGTGGGGTGATATGCCCCGTGAGTAGCACTGTTCCACCTTGGTTTTCCTGAGGTCCAGGGTCAGAGTCAGGCCCTGGTAGACTGACTGTGATGTAGTGGGTGGCCCCACACTTGAGTACCTGGATAGCACAAGTGGCGTCAGGGAGTTAAATGAAACGCAGAGACCAGGTCAGAAGTGTGGTGATGGAGGGTGGGTGTGGCTAAAGTTAGGGGGAGAAGAGAACAGTGACTATAATCAAAATAACATGAAATACATGTTTATGTGTATGTATGTATATACATATAAAAATACTTATATACATATGAATGATATATATGTATATCTTTCATATGTATTTTAGAAAGGTAGCTGAGCAGAGATATGAATTAATCAACTATTCTGTTTCCCACCGAGGGTGTGATGTGACCAGTTCCTCTGTGACTTCCCATGTCACAAGGAGCTGTAATCTGTGTGCCAAATAAGCACATTTTCCCTTAAGTAGAGAATTTTATCTCAGCAAGGAAGGAAGGAAGATGCCTGGGAACCCGCTAATTCAGTGACTCCCTCCTGAGATTATCACAAGTATCTTCTGGAAGTATTCTAAATTATCGGCCCTCCCCTATGATAGCTTCCTTTTTAAAAATATATATCCCAAGATGACAGGGACACGCGTACAAAAGCCTATGCGTCACCAATAAAGCACACTGTGAACACGACTACTGCAAGCTCATCAGCAAGCACGGGGACTGACGTGGGCTTGGTACACGCACGGATGCAGCAGACAGGAACTCGAGGGGACGGGAGGCCACGTACGCTGTAACTGGGCTGCTCGCAGCTGCTTCTTCAGTCGCTCCACTTCATTCTTTAAAAACCTGATATGCCTCATCATGTTCTCGGGAGAATCAATCTCCATGGAGATGTCTCTAGGCGATGGTGGGGCAGACACAGGCTGGTCTAATTTCTCCTGTAGGATTCTTCACAGCCAGGAAGAGAAAGAAAAAAAAAGAAAGAAAAGAAAGCAACAATGAAGCCCAGTTTGCGGCAAAAACTACACAACATTCACGCTGAGAGCTGGCCTGAAAAGCGCCCATAGGACAGACTGACGCCTGTCTGTCTAGCTCGCTACCTCTCTGTCTTCCTTAGCTACAATTATCACAGGTCAAACAGGCGGCACAGCCAGATCTCATCCCTTTTGTTTCTGGTACGTTCATGTGTTAGTACATGTGCCACCTCCACGTGAAGTCAGAGGGCTCTCTCAGGTGTGGCTCCTCCGTTTACCCCTGTGTATAACAAGGTCTCTTGCTCTCTGCTGCTAAGCAAGGTAAACTGGCCCAGGCTTCTGGGAATTCTGTCACCACCTCCCACCTTGCTTTAGGAGCACACTGGGATTACATGCATGGGTTAGCATATTCAGTTTTATGTGGGTACTGGGAATCTGAGCTCAAGTCCTCGGGCTTTGTGCTTCACATATGACCCACGGAGCCGCCACCCCTGTTCCTTCAGCTCTCTGAGTAACCCTGACAGTCATTTGTAACTATAAAGTCTGTGGAACACCTTTCTGGTTATTCTGCCCAGAGTCCAGTCAACATTCAGACACTAGCTGACTACGTGGTTAGCAAGCTGGCTGAAAAGGATGCTTTGGGTGAAATTTAGGAACGGCTATGAATCACTGTGGAAGAGGAAGTCACAGCCAGTAATGCTCCTCCTGATAAAAACCTGTGGGGAAGGTTTGGTCAACTGCGACCAATGATAAAATGTTAAAATCAAATCAAATTTCTTCGGTTAATAGCTGGTGCACTCCGCTATTATCATTCAGATGTAACTTAAAAATAAGGGTCAACAGCATTTTGCCTACAAAATGACCATTTCTTACAGCTAAGTTCAGTAACAATGCAATTATATGTACATAAAACCTCAACTGCATTCCAAAAGGGCAGGATAATTGCAACACTCTAACCTCCTCTGTAAGCAGATGGGGCTCCTGGGGCTCCTTTTTTTTTTTTTTGCTTTTTCAAGACAGGGTTTCTCTGTGGTTTTGGAGCCTGTCCTGGAACTAGCTCTTGTAAGACCAGGCTGGTCTCAAACTCAGAGATCCGCCTGCCTCTGCCTCCTGAGTGCTGGGATTAAAGGCGTGCGCCACCACCGCCAGGCTCTGGGGTTGCTTTTTGTTTAGTTGTTTACCTTCCAGTTTGCCCAACTGCAAACTGACTCACCTGTCGTTCTACCCTAGTTGAGAAAATTAACAGGTAGATATGGTCGCAATCACAAAATAACTGCCTAATTCAGATTATCAGAACTGCTCCCATAATGCTGACTGCCTATGGCTTGGAGGAAGTCTCCTAGACACATATTTCAAATTTTCACTTTTCTTAAACTCTGAGGTTGGTTTGGTGTTTGTAATTCTACATATGAACTCAGAATAGTTTGAACGGTGCTTTAAAACCAATGCACAGGCTTCTGGGAGGCAAACAAGACTCTGGGGCAGGGAACTAAGAATCAACTTCAAAGGAAACTGGCCTTTACCCCACACAAAGCTCTGAGACAGGATCTTCCTGCCATTCTTAGAAGCTCTGTCCCTTCCAACCCCAAAGCACAGTGCGATCAAAAACGAGGACCAAGGCAATCTGCAACAAGGTCACTTAGAAAACATCGTTTTGGGGTGACACCTTTTATCTGTACACTGAGCGCACAAGCATTAAACATCCACAGGTATTTATTTACAACAGGCTTAAAAGCAAATGGCTAGCCATTTTTCTATCAAAATCTTCCAACTAAGTGAATCCTAGAGATGTGCACTAATTAACAGGGGAACTGTGGTACTATGGTTGACTCTGACTATGGAGGGAAGAGAAAAACAAGGCACAGAGAGGAGGCCGCCAAGAGAGAGATCAACATTTATTTCCTTTAACAAGTTAGGATGGTGTATGTCACCCAAAAATTCAAATTTCCCACTGTTCTCCACAGCAACAGCCAGGAGTCCTCCAAACTTGTATAACCCCCCCCCCCGCCCCACGCATATGCACAAACACGCACGCAACCAAGGCTAAACAAACCTCTTTTCAGCTTCCAGCTTATCCATCCTCTTCCATAGCCGATTCACCAGAGCCTCTTGTTCTTGCTCCAGCGTGTTTTCCAGGTCAATCTTCTCCCGTCTCAACTAGAGGAAAGGGAAGAGCTTTACTGAGAATGCCAGGGCACTGGGGCATCTTTGACTGGACCTCACCATGAATGGGAAAGAGATGAGGACAGAGCTGGCAGAGTAGCTTCAGAATGACTGGGTGCTAGATCAAACTATTTCCTATAACTGTAACCACTGCAGCAAGACAGCCAACCCCGGCGCTAATTCACCGCCATAATTAGACTTATCTCTGTTTCTTGAAAAGCCGCGAGAACCAAGTAGTCATGATCACAAACCTCAAGTCAAATGTCTGGGTTCAAACCCCAGCTCCACCAACGGTCAGTTAGAAGAACGGGAAGTTATGAGATGTAAAGGAGAAGCCTAATGTCTGGGTGACAGAGTTTACGTGACTTAACTTAGGCATCAGTAATAGGTGCACTTAGAATTGTGTGCTCAATATTTGTCACTGTCTCTGGTTGTTTTATCCTGTTCTAGCCACATAGGGCTTAACTCCACAGCTCCCTATTCTTGCTGTTTTTTTTTTTAATACTGTCAGTATTTTGGTGGTAATATACTTCTAGCTTTGTAAGCTGCTATTATATTTCATTTGCTTTTATTACAAAAAAAACCTTATTACAAAATAAGAGGGCTTCATTATGACACCTTCGCACACTCATGGACTATGCTGTGACTGTATACACGACAGCCCCATCACCCTCCTCTCAGCTCCCCTCATCCTCCTCTGTTTTGTTCAGGAACAAATCCTAAATGTCTCGATTCGAGACTTTGGTAAATACAGGCGGTTATTTTGGACCTTTGAATGAGCCAGGATCATACAGGAAACACAAAGTATTTCATTTGTGTGGAGGAATATAGCTTTGAAGAACAGCTCAAGGGTAACACACAGGGAAGAAGCAGGGTCAGGGTACTTCAGGAGTACCTGGTGACACAGCAGGGAGCTCCAGGAGGTCCCAGAGCATCCTGCCTGCCAGGTCAGACTGACTTCCATCTCACAAAAATACCAAACTGCTGGGTTATCTGTAATTATCTCCCCTATACCCTTCTCAGGTTTTTGTTTAAGTTCAGGTTCCCACAACTGGCACCCTCTCACCCGTGGTCAAATATCTACATATCAGGCCAAGCTCCACACCTCCCACCAGGTTACTTGCAGCCCCCAGGACTCATGGTTACAGCTGGTCGGCAGAGTGCATTTGAAAAGCCGCTTCCTAATTAAGGCTTTCAGCGGCATGCCCAATTCTTCACTGGGGTTCAGCAGCTCCGCTTCTCATTTCGGGTTCATTAACGGCAGACTGAGAGCCCTATTAGATTCCCCCAATAAACTTGGAGTTTCCTAGGTGGAAGAGTGTATGAAAGTATCCCTGGGACATGAGCTCCCCTAGCCTGCCAGGCTTGTATCTGGGAGGGAGGGGTACAGAAGGGGCAGGGAGGCCCAGCTCCACAGTGCCCCCTCCCCATTGTTCATGTCCCTATTAGAGCAGACCGAGAGGACCTGTAATCCCAACACTCAAAGGCTGAGGCTGGGGGGGGAGGGGGGGACGGGACACTGAAAGTAGGAGGCTCAATCTGAAATGAAACAAAATGCACGCTAAAATAAAAGAGGACTCACACTGGGGAGGGGTCAGGGGAAAGAAAGGCTCAGTAACAAACCCAGTGAGAACACCACCCTTTCCTACCAGGCTCAGTTGGGAGGCGCACAAGGGTTTTCCCAATCCACTTTGCAAGGTTTAGTCTAAGCACAATTTCTCCTGTACCACTAAGAGAAAAGACACTCTGAACTCCAAAGATCAGACCCCTCAAATAAAATGGGGAGAACAGTCTGTTAGAACTCATACATTACTGATTGATCTATCAGACACTACTAACCTAGGCATCACAAAAGAAGCTAAAAGGAAGACTAACAGACACAAAGTCTATTACAATGGAGGTTCTCCCAAAGTGGTCTGGGGGCCAAAGGGATAACTCTGTGGACAAAGGCGCTGGCTACCAAGCAAGGCAACCTGAGTTTGCGCCTCAGTAACCACATGCGAGAAGAGAACTGACTTCTGGAAATTTTTCACATGCCATGGGCATACCATCTTCCCCCAGATAAATAACTGTAATTTCTTTAAAAAGAGAAGGAAGAAAAAAAGCACTGAGAGGGCTGGGAGCTGGCTCAGGAGATTAAATACTCACCATGCAAGAACGAGGACCATCACCTGGGACCCCACCATTCACAAGGCAGGGCAGTACACCTGTAACCCTGGTGGTACTCAGGGGGTAAGAGCACCAGGGCGAGCTGGTCCCTGGGGCGAGCTAGCTAGCTAGACGAGCAATCAGCAGGTTCCAGATTCAATGAGAGAGCCTGCCTCAGTTGATAAAGTAAGTGGAGAGTGACCAGAGAAGACACTTGCCTCCCCCACCCCATGAAGAGCTAGGTATTCAAGTCTGAAGCCACCACACAGCAAGACCTCACTCACACAAAGAACATAGGAAATATAATCTCTTCAAATACAAGTCCTCCATCAACCAAACACTTGGCCAGGATTCTTTTATTTTGGTTTACTGAGAAGATGACAAAGTCTAAGAAAACAGGAGGGGGATGGGATCACCTAAATCCTTCCAGAAAGGTTGTAGCTGAAGGTCGCACTAACTCAGCCCACTCTTACCGCTAGTTCTTTTAATACACATATGACCAGGCATCCATAGTGCTGACCTAGTGGTACGTCAGAACCACTTGGAAAAATAAAAGCACCAGTATTTAGAAAATGAGCACTCAGGAACCAGCTGTGTGTACTTCACAGCTGGAGGGGAGACATTCCGTAGGTCGTGGTCCCTTCCCTGTAAGTTAATCAGGCCTTTGCATACAATATCAGAAGAAAGTAGTTCTGAGGATTCACGAGGGGACACAGCAGCTGCTGACAGTGCAGAGTGGCCCTTGCTCAGTGGCACACCCTTCACAGGTTAAAGCTGCAGAGACAGCCTCGGCTGTTTTGGGGTGGTTGCTTGGCCCTAGCAACTCTCCTCCTAGCAGGGAACACCTCTCATTCTGCTCCCCCCACACACACCTTCCAGAAAACAGTCCTTAAAAGAACAAAACACACAGTCCATTTGTGTTAGTCCAGATTAAGACACTGCCGCTGCCGCACCCCACCTTTATCTGATGAACCAATCAGCAACCATTTTTCAGAACTAAGGACAAGTCCTAGGGTATTTGCAGCCCAGGACTCAAAACATGTGGCAGCTTCATAAAAGTCAACCAGCAAAGAGTCAGAGGAGGGGAAGGGTGGCCCCTTTCAAGTCCCAGACGTTACAACCATCACTGCAGGTCAGTGACAGACTCCAGAAGCTGAAAATGTTTCTGTACTGAGAGCGGACTGAGGGGATGGGGGTGGGCGGGTGTGTTTAACGAACTATGCAGAATGATAAATAGTCCGCTGGATGAAATGGTTGTCTCTTTCCCACTTCCCGCCTTATCCTATTTTTAAAAATGAACATCTATTTTTTGTCATAAAAAAATTTAAAGGTATCTAATTTTAGAAAGCTGCAGTTTCATAATAGAAACAATACAGCAACCACCAATAGCAATCCAACAATAAACTGGTGTTAATTTGTGGTTATTAAAGCACCCTTCAGGGATCAACCATTTCTCCTACAAGGATAAAAGTGAGCAAAGGTTACCTCCCTGAGGGACAGCAAGAGAGCCCAGAGTCAGCCTTGTATAATACAACTTCTCTTTTCTTTCAGAAGAACTTCTAAAACAGCGGTTTTCAACCCACGGGTCACAACCCCTAGTGGAGCACCAAATGACCCTTTCACAGGGTCGCCTAAGACCATCAGAAAATACAGATATTTACATTATGATTCATAGCAGTAGTAAAATTAGTTATGAAGTAGTAATGAAAATAATAACATGAGGAGATGTATTAAAGAGTCACAGCTTTGGGAAGGTTGAGAACCACCGCTCTAGAGTCTGCCTGCCTCTACCTCCCAAATGCTGGGGTTAAAGACCATGGGCCACAACACCCAATGGGAACTTTAAAAAACAGACAACAAAACAGACACACGGGTCTCCCTTCCTGGGGCATCAGCACTCTATTACACAGACTGGCATGCTGGCCATAACTCTCCAGGATTTTTTGGCCTTTTTTGACCAAGTAATTACTGTGGTGGGAAGGAGGCCGCAAACCACTGGGTATGTGTCCTTTAGCTATGTCAAAAACTCAGCGGAGGGGCCGGAGAGATGGCTCAGTGCAAAAAGTACTTGTTGCTCTTGCCTGGGGACTTGAGCTCAGTCTCCAGCACCCATATCTGATGGCTCACAGCCTCCTTATCTCCAGTTTCAGGAGATCCATAGCCCCAGTCAGGCCTCCTCAGTCACTCCACACACACATACAAAAAAAATAAATCTAAATTTTAAAAAGAAAAGGTCAGTAGACAAGTTCTTACAAAAATCATATGGGCAATTTTCACAATCAGTTTATTTACTGTTGGGGGTGCTGGCAGGTAAAGGACAACATGCGGGAGACGGTTCTCTCTGAACTCAGGTCATCAGGCTTGGTGGCAACGCTCTCTCACCCAGAAGCAATCTTGCTAACGCTAAAATAGTGTGAGGCAAATAAGACCAAAGAAATTTCTCGAGATATACTGTATCCAAAATGCAAGTATCCTTAAAATAAAACCATTTATTGCCTCTACACTCACCCCACTGCCCTGTGGGGCTGAATTTAGTCACTTACTCATTTTCCATATGTATACTGCTCAGAATCTTTCTATGTCAATCAACATCCAGCAAGATCTCAGCAGGTTCCCGATACATTTCAAATGATAAGCAGGCAATCTCAGGATGGGGACTCTGGATTTTATTGCCCATGACACAGCCTCCTAGTGTCATTTATTTGACCCTCAGGGCCTGATCATTCAATGCACACCACTAGCTGACCTCAGGGCCTGATCATTCAATGCACACCACTGGCTGACCTCAGGGCCTGATCATTCAATGCACACCACTGGCTGATGAAACGCTCCCTTCTTCTACATAGGACAGGCCACCTGTGTGAACTGGCCCACGTGGAGACATGACCTGATGCTAGTGGGAACAAAGTTAAACAAGAAGGACCACAGCTGAGTTTTTGTACTTAACCGAAGTGCAGATGCCACCAGGGACCAGGTGTCCCTTTAACTGCTACAGGACACAGGGACATCTCGGCAGCTCAAAATGACTGGACAAATGAAATGACAGGGACTGCCAAAGCTTCCTGAGAGAAGGTAATGACCCCAGTGCATCTACATCCAGGGCACAAAACCCTATGTGATCTTCAGCATGGCTGGAGGTTTCTCTATTCCTCTCCTGGAGGAGCAGCGGGTATGACTCTTTCAGGGTTTCTATGTAACAGCGCTATCTGTCCTGGAACTAGCTCTTGTAGACCAAGCTGGCCTCGAACTCAGAGAGATCTGCCTGCCTCTGCCTCCCAAGTACTGGGACTAAAGGTGTGCACCATCACTGCCCAGAGGGTATGACTCTTGTACCCAAGCTTTGGAAGAAACTGGCACTGCTCCAAAGATCTGTTGACATCCAGTTTTGAAATGATATACATTGCTTTAGGAAAAGAGAAGGAGAGGAGGATGAAGAAAAATTATCAACAGCAGCTGGGGGTGGGAGTGGAAATACAGGCGCTGTTCTGGTAGTATTTTTGTGATTTTATGCATCTTTTTGTACTTGTTTTCCAATTTTCTTGGGCAGGCAAGGAATTGTCATTACAATGCAAACATTGAGTATAATAAAAGGTTTTGAAACTTCCATAATTTGAGATGGATGTTTGAAATTGAGTTTCAAAACATGTATGGAGGTCATGGGATTTTATCTTCTTGGTTTTTTGCTGGTTTTTTGGTTTTTCAAGATAGGGCTTCTCTGTAGCTTTGGAGCCTGTCCTGGAACTAGCTCTTGTAGACCAGGCTGGCCTCAAACTCACAGAGATTCACCTGCCTCTGCCTCCAGAGTGCTGGGATTAAAGGCATGCACCACCATTGCCTGGCTCAATTTTATTGTCTTAATGCAGGGAGATGCTCAAGGAATAAAGGTTACTTTTCGACTCTTCATGCTTTCAAAACACACAGGGACGGAGGGTACCAGCAGCCCCCTCCCAGGTCCTTCCAGCTGCTGGAATCTGCAAGGACAGCTGTGGATGTGAATGGGATGCTAATAGACCTTGTCTGGTTCTCATAGCTGTGGCTCAAAGATATAATTTGTTCTCCAACAACCAAAAAGCCAAGGACTTCTCTCTCGTGTAAGTCACAGGGACATGCCACGAACGCACTGGCCTGTACACAACTCATCAGTGCTCTTGTCCACTCATGCTACATGACACACACTCAGGTGGCTATGTGTTCGAGCCACGCGTGTGGGGTGTCAGTTCAGTTTACTGTGAGCCAATTACCTTTCAGACAACATAAAAGGCGTAGCACACGAAGAACCCCAATTCTAAGAGCAAGAATCTCAAATGCAAACTTAGAGTGTATTAAACATTTCCCTGTTTCACCGAAAAAAATGAACCACCGCCAATCTCAGATAGGAACTGGTAGGGGAATAAAGGGGGTTGGTCAATAGAGAGGTATTTAACAGGAAGAGGGTTTGATGAAGAAGGGTCACTGATAGGGATGTAGGTCACTGACAGGGAGTAGGAAGCTTGACAGGATGAAATCAGCTGGTAGGGAGGAGGGGGTTCACAGGGAGAAGTACTAATAAAGATGGGGGTGGTAGATAAGGATGAAAGGAAGATACATGGGTGCGTAGAAGTAATCAGAATGTCACATGTGTATGCGCGAAGCCGCCACGTCACAAAACTAATCAACAGAAAACACAATTTTTTCCCCCGAGGACTCCAAGGCTACCATACTGGCCTATGTTGTTTTCTGCAGCTGTAGACGGCACAGGACACTCGGCACTGTCCTCAGAAGCTGGGGTCTTATCAAGCCTGTGAGTCACCTGTTAGTGCGAGGAACTGAGGGTAACACCATGGGGACACTGTTAGCACCAAGGTCTGGCGAGGCCTTGGGATAGCTAAATGACTCACTGTTAGTGATGAGCTTGTGCCCTCAAACTCCCGCTGCCACGGCCTGTCTCTCTCCACACCCTGTGAGGGAGAGGGAGCTCATTTACCACCTTCACCAGCATGTCTGACGTCAGCATAGCTGTGCAGTCTGCTGGCACTGGCTTGGCTACCTCCTCCCCCATTTCTGCCTGCCAGGACGTCTGTTTCCCTAAGCAAGAACGGATGCAGGTGTTTCTCTCGCTGGTCTGGGTCCCGTCTTCTCTGCCTTCATCTTGCTGTGTCCCGGTCTCCTCTGCTGCCTGGAGACGGCTTCCCTCCATGGCAAGCTTCCACCCAGCACTTCATCACTAACCGCCGGGGACCACTTGTTATTCCAGAGCAAGGCTCCCGGCCAGGAAACTTCTGTCATCGTTACTGGGAGACTGTGACTTATGGGGGATACGTGGTAAAGATGTGAGTTCATAGAGACTCATACCATCCAATTAGCACAACAGAGGTACAGGCAAAAACAAGTTCAAAGAGCCAGGTCATGAGGACATATGAGGAGAGAAACCTCACAAAGTAAAATACTGGTGACTGGCTGAGGAAGGGTTAAGACATCTGTTGATAGATTCCTGGAAAATAGGTAGCCCCAAATACCCAAAGTGACAGGTAACAACTTTTTTTCTATTCTATTTTGCTTTTTTTTTTTTGGAGACAGGGATTCTTTGTGATGGCTTTGCCGTCCTGGTACTAGCTCTGTAGACCAGGCTCACTTTCAACTCAGAGATCCACCTGCCTCTGCCTCCCGAGTGCTGGGATTAAAGGTGTGCACCATAATCATTCGCCTTTTTTCTTTCTTCTTTTTAAGATTTGTCATATTATGTGTGTTCACACTTATGTCTGTGTGGATGTATGGGCCCTCGTGTGCAGGGCCACAGAGGCCAGAAATGGGCGCTGGATCCCTCAGAGCTGGAGGTACAGGTGCTCATAAGTTAGCTGGCTCATGTGGGGGTGATGGGATTTGAACTCAGTCCTCATGATTAAGCAGCAAGGGCTCCTAAGTGTTGCACCATCTCTCGAGCTCAACAACTACCGCTGCTTAATGGCAGCAGCTGTGATACTTGTCCCTGGGAATATGATCACTGGGTCGACACAGTGTCTGCCCTCCCCGACGGTCTGCAAAGCTTACGAGACAGAAACAACTGAGCCAAGTATGGAATGTTACAAGACGCCCGGACAACATGTGCAGACGCCTGGCTCACTGGAGGACAGACTGGAAGGCCCGGAGGGGCACAGAAGACCGTGTTCTAAGCAGAGGGAACGAGCCCAAGGAAGTTCTAGAAACAACAAGGCTCTGACACATCGGAGCAAGCTCTTCCACCTGCAGGTTGCAGCCCGCTGCCGATTGTGAAACTGGTCCCATCTTTTGTGACCCACATCTTCCAAAAACGAGGCAGGATGGAAGAATCGACGCTCGGCGTGTGAGCGTCTCCCTTCTTAAGTGAACCATAGTCACACACAGTGACACCATAGGTGCTGTGCTGCATTATCGTGTGCACTGAATTCTCCTGCAGCAGAGAGTCTCCACCTGCATGGAGCATGAGAGAGGTGGGGGCAGGGGAGTAAATACTCCTCCAAACCTGCAAATTAGATATTATGCCTGCTTCACAAAAAAAAAAAAAAAAAAAAAAAAAAAAAAAAAAAAAAAAAAAAGGTCAAACTACAGCCTGGGGTCACAGGGCTCATTCCAGCATGGAGGGTGAAGGGGCTCCAGGGAAACTTCTGGGAGTTACTTTAGCTGAGGCGTGGGCATTATAGTTGTTGATGAAACCAAATGACTATACCAACCCAGGATCTGTCCTTCCCACATGGAATTTGAGAGAGGAGGGACAACTCACATAAGAGGACTCTCAAAATTCCATGAGTAACCAGTGGCGTTACAAGGGGCCAATTGTCAGAGGTAGGTAGGTAGGTGTTATATTCAGGCATCTACACTGGCCTGACCTTGGGGTTCTAACAGGCTACATCCTCAGCCCGAGCACGAGCTCCTTTTCTCTCTCTCTCTCTCTCTCTCTCTCTCTCTCTCTCTCTCTCTCTCTCTCTCTCTCTCCCTCCCTCCCTCCCTCCCTCCCTCCTTCCCTCTGCCTCTTTCTTCTCTCCTGCTGCTCCTGCCCCAGAGGCTGGTCTCCCCCTTCCCCTCCTTCTCTTTACATTCCCCTTCCCCTAATAAAAACCCTTCCACGAGAACTCTGTTGCACAGCATCTTTCTTGCGCACGCCACTTTTTTAAAAATTACAACAGGTGGGAAGGAAGGAGGGCAGGCAGGCATTTGGCCCATGGCAGGCAGCAGTGTGTCATTCAAGTGTGAACTGAGTCACATGACTGGATTTACTCCACCATTTTCCTACTTCGTTACTTGAGCATCTATGCCGGCTGTTGGACGCCACTGTTTCTTTCACTGGTCAACTTTGTGTTCCTGGAACACAACACCCCAAGGTAAGGCAGTGATGAAAGTCGATTAGGCATGCAATTTTGGAGGCTCAAAGCCTAAGACTGGGTTCAGGTCTAAAGAGGCGCCCTGGCTTGCATCTCAACATGGTGCATAGCATCACAACAGAAGGATACTGGACAGAGAGACAGGAAACCAGATACTCAGGACTGGAATTCGTCCTGCTCTTTGGTAGTTGTCTCTCTCCAGCACCAGAACCACAGCACTCACTCTGAAGGCGGTGCCCCCAGTGACCTAGTTCCTTCACACCAGCTACCCTGTCTCTAGGGTTCCAGGCCGTGCCAGCAGCACATCGTAGCACGGCATAGCCACATCCAAGGCACGACATTTCTCACGAGAGTTTCCTGAGCCAAGCGCAGAGAAGGCCCCGGGAACTGGGGAGCCGGGCTTCACTAATAAGCTACCATGTGACTTGCCTGGTAGACAGGTGAGGACACTCTTACCCAGCTGACAGTAAACACTTTGGGATCAAGAGTCTTAGACACAGAAAAACAAAACAAAACAAAAACACAACTTCCAAATGTTGTTACTGTCACCTGAGCAATGTGAATAGCAAGCAAGAGACTTACAGTGACCAAGCTGTCGCTGTCGGATAAAGACGGAAGGGCTGTTTGGTATCAGCTCTAAAGGCATGCCGGCCGGACTAGTCCACTTTAGTACTGTGGTCAGTAAAGGCCTCGCGGGTTTCCGTTACTTCAGCATGTTCCCATACACTTGCTTATAAATTCTCTTTGGCACTGAGCATTTAGAACGTGAAATAAACCCTAACTGGACGGTTATGAACGCTGTGGGCTGTCTGAACAGACAGAAGTTGAGTTCCCTGGGGGACAAACAACATATTCCCTTGTCTAGAACACCAGACTGGGGACGCTCCCCTCGCCTATCATGTGTGACCTGCGTAAGGAGAAAGCTTGGTCCCCGCCCCAACCCTCTGATTCCATCCCTGAGAAGGGAACCCAAGTGGGCTGGGCCACTGACAGGCCAAACTCATCTGTTCCTGAGGAGCGAGTCCCAAGACCCTCCTCCTCTGCAGAATGTTCTGGAGGTATATCAGGAACAAGAGGATACAGTGACAACTTCTGGAAGCAGAGCTGATGTCCTCATAGGGTGTGAGGACCAGCAACACGGCCTTTCAACTATGAATACACACACTGTGACACAAGCACCAGCAGTAGCTCTGGTGGCCCAGGGACCGTATGCATCGGGCTGCTACAGTTCCTGCCTTAATAATCAAGGAAGCCCGGCTCTGCACCGTAGAGAAGACCAAGCACTACTCATTAACCTCTCACGAGGAGGCCCCGACTTTCAACGCCATCAGCTGAGAGCAAAGGCCTTGTAGAAGCGAAGTTAAGCATGGTCTCCAGAGGGGGGAGCCCGAGAACATAGTTCGTGGCCAGGTGAGCCCTGCTTTATGAAGAACAGGGATGCACCTCTTAAAAACCATGACAGCCCAAGCTGCACCTTCAAATGAACGCAGCACGGCCAATGCAAAGTTCCGGCAGAACGGCTTCCAAGAGCCCTTCCTCAGGTTCATCCACCAATGGTGAGCTATGCTAAAATTCTGTTTTATACGATTTTAATTGTGATCATGTGACCTAGCAATTTTCATTTCAAGGTAGGTTTAAGGCCATGCAAGTAGGGGTTTCTTGCTGTTCACACAGTAAAAAACAAAGACAAAAAACTGTACACACATCTTTGTAAAACACTGGAAAAGTTCACCCAAACACGTACTAGACGATGAGTGGATGGGTAAGATGTGGTATACCACATACAGTGGGAAATTATTCGGCTAGAAAAGAGATAGAAGTGTGCAGACATGGACCGCTATGCTAAATGAAGGGTGTCTGTCTCAAGAACCCACATACCGTATGATGTTAGTGGGAGTAAACACCTAGAATAGGCAGATTCATCTACAGCAGGCTTAAGGGGAGCGGGACAGCCAGGTGGAGGGTGTGAGGCTACTGTTGGAGTCCATGGGACTGCTCTAAAGCTGACTGATGACGCTGGCACAACTGTAAATATACTACATGAAATGATGATCCGTGCATTACATCTCAATAGAACTGGGTCTAAAGGGAAAGGGGGCAGGGCAGCAGCTTGGGCTAGTTGCTGAATGCCCATTTAGCATGCAGGAAGCCGTGAGTTCAATGTTACCCTCAGCCACAACAGTGATACTGAAGTCATCCTAGGCTACGTGAGATCCTGTCTTAAAACATAGAAAAAGAAGAAAAAAAGCAAAACCTGAAGAGAGGAACCAGAGCCACACCTGGTTTCTTTCACAGTCACAGCAGATCCTGAACACTCCCCACACCCAGCGCTGCCTTCTAACAGGGAAACGACCAATGTGGGTCTCTTGCATTCAAAGCAACACTCAGGCCTAACCATGATGTGTCTGTGGGGACGGAGGACGGAGCACTCTCCCTACCCCCAGCAGCTTTGGCTTCAACAGTGGTGGATCGTTAGAAAGAACAAAGGTGCCCACTGCTGACAGCAATGGACAGCACAGCACCCCCACAGATACACAGACGACAACCACAGAGCTGACCACGAGCTGCTCAGGTGGTGCTGCAGAGCCTCCGAAGAAACCAGAACATCCCTCTCAAACACTGGTTACAATTACCTGCCGTGCAAAAGGATGCAGCAGAGTTCTTCACACTTAGCCACCCAGACCCACCCACGCGAATGCCAGAGACATTTTAGACAATGTAACAACTCTCCGCTTTAATTAAAATATAATCTTGACATGTCTCGTCTCTGATTCCCTGCAAGACACACTCTGCTGGGTCTGTTCCTAGTAAGATGCAAGGTCACAGACAGTGTGCACTGAGCTGTTACTTAAGCTTGGGAAGAGTCCAAAGCCTGAAAGACAGCGGGAGAGACCATCGGGGCTCCAGTCTTCACAGCACACAGCGCTTTTGTGTAACTTTCCTCTAAGATTGAAGCATTCCATCCTGTAGCAAACTCGTTAAGCTAGAAGGTAAACAACTCAAAATAGCTTCAGAAAGTCCCTGAAACTGACCAGATTCTCTAGGCCCCGCCCTGCCAGAGTCAACAACAACAACAACAAAAAGAGAGAGTACTCCCCTTAGACTCAAGGAAGCCAAGCTACAAGAAGACCTGAGACCAGACCAGCTCCCTGGAAGCAGCAGCAACCCTCTGACCTGCCTGGGAGGGGTCCGGACCAAGGACACTCTCCAGACCTGTGGAGCTACCTGGAAGCTGTGCAGTGTGCTCCAGGCTATTTTGTCAGCCACCCCCCCACCCCCCACCCGTGCTTGGTGATAGGCTGTCTTTGAGTCATTTCTGCCCCTGTAACCCCTCACCCATATTCCTGCAAGCAACCTCAATAAAACTCACTGGCTCACCGAAGCTGGACTTTGGTGGTATCCATATCTCACCTGCTGTGAGTTCCCTATCTGGGGTGAACAGACATTGTGTCACGCGACACCCCTTTCCCCACCTCCCCAAGGCTTGTGAGAGATTACAGCCCTCTCCTGCTGACGCTAGCTTCCTTTCTCCACCTTGTGGCCACAACTGACACCTGGGGAGAGGGTCACAGCTTATGAACACACACCAGGAAGAAGGCTGCTTAAAATACAGGCCACCGACCCACATCATAATGTCCCAGCCCAGCGCAGTGTGCACAATATCGATACTGTGAGACTCTTACTGAGCCTCCTGAGTGTCCCTCAGCTAAATGGTCTAGACGCCTGGGATCTGTGCTGTGGAATAAGACACAAACCCTCAAAGGTTTATCCTGCGGTGCCGTTTGTCTATCATGGCAATGCAGTAGGTAAACACTGGAACAAAGCGTTTTGAAACTGGGGAAACGAGCCTTCTAAAACTTATATATTGCATCTTCCTTACAAAGCTGATTAACAGAAACAGAGAACTCTAGATATACGTATGAAACAACCAGCATTTGGCAACAAAATTTAACTAGGAAGGGATGAGGACATTTTTAAAGAAATCATTCAGTCCCACAAAACCCAGGCACAATTGGTCGGTCCCCTCCTTTGATACCTTTGTGTAGGGAACTATGTGGATAACAAGAAAATCAGTCACTGTTGGCTGAAAACCACCTCTCATTCCCATCCTGGCTTCAACTCAGGCAAACTGTGAACACCCAGACTTACAGAGTGATGGACAAACGGGCCAGCACAGGGATGGGCAAAGAGAAAAGATGCAGACGGAGAGCAGATCACAGCGCTAGCACAAACGTAGCCAGATCATCCTATGGTTTTCGGCACTGCAAGACAGAGCTGGGATGTCTTAACCCACCTGCTCAGCTCTGCGTGGAAGCCCAAAGCCACACACCGTGGATGGCCTTTTATACGGTGCCTTAGGGAAATGTCACCTCAGGCCACTGAGTGAGAAAAGGCATCAAAGGTCACAATGCCGGGGACACAGCTGCCTGAATGGAAGGAAGACGGCTGCCACAGCTGTGTATGACATGAGTAGAAGGACCAGTGTGTACTTCTAAGGCTAGCTCTGGAATGGACACCCACAGCAGCCTGTCAGACAAGCGGAGGGGTCCACTGAGACCAGTCACCTTCTGTACCTCCCCCAGTCTGCTGCTCCCCAGTTTCAGCGTTCACCTGTTTTGTTTGCTAACAGAGACCTGGGGCTCAGAGACGTGGGCACAGTTCTTCAGGGTCATCCTGCCACTCCTTACCAGTCTCTACAAGACTAGCTGCGTGGAGGCTGCTCCTACACGAGTGCTAGGAATGTGGGAAGGTGTCCATCGTTTCTTCTGAACTCTCGACCGCGGCTTTGGTCCCCACAAGCCTGCCAGAGGACTGACACAGAAACCATCCTGGCCTTAGAACCTTTCCCCACTGCTTCACAGCAAAGGGAGCTGACGTTTCTGCCATGAAACAGGAGCTCATGGCCCAGCTCCTGAAGCACAATAATTGTGGTTGAAGCGAGAGAGCACGTGAGGGGGATGAACAGGGAGGGAGGCAGTAAGAGCTGAAATGAGTCCCTCCTTCCTACTCCTCTGTGCCTTCCCCACCCATGGCGAGAGAAAGCAGGGAGGGAGCCAGGGCTCACCTGCTCTAACGTGAGTTGCTTGGAGATGGTGTCATTCTCCAGCTTCTTAATCTTCTTCATCAGCTTGTTGACCTGAAACTCCTGCTCCTGCTCCAGATGCTGCTCCAGCTCCGCCTTCTCATGCTGCAGCTGGAAGACAAGAACACGGGTACGGACACTGAGCAACTCAAACGCCATCAATGCCTTGCAAATCCGGGTTTCCAAAGGCTGCGCCACTAAGCTGCTCACAAGCAAAATGGTGCCTACTTAGGCTCGCGTGTGCACAACTAGTAGCTGATTCTTTGTAAACACAGGGCGTCATCCAAACAGTAAATACATAAACCATAATCAAACCCTGTT
The DNA here is from genome assembly GCF_950005125.1 of Chionomys nivalis. Lineage (NCBI taxonomy): Eukaryota > Metazoa > Chordata > Mammalia > Rodentia > Cricetidae > Chionomys > Chionomys nivalis. The sequence continues at coordinate 49,408,925 of NC_080104.1, read as the reverse complement.
ATCTATTCTAAAAGAGTTCAGTGAGTATCTCTGCAGGGAGGAATTGGGAATCCAGAGATCAGAGAGGGATGCTTTAGAACACTACTGCAGCCCCTTTTAAGTTATACATCATGGACAGAAAGACTAAGGACTTCAGGCACATGTGTGCCAGTGAAGAGAAAGTAAGCTCTCTTCTTCTGCCTTGAGATTTGGGTTTGAACTGACGTTGTCGGGCTTTTATGACCAGTGCCTCTGCCTGCTCAGCCATCTCACCGGCCCAAGGAATTTTCCATGTAGAAACTTCACGCTGTCAGCCATTAATTTAACCATAACCTACTCAGATTTGCATCACGTCTCTAGAAAGGGATGTCACAATCCGAAAATACACTTAGCAAATTATTTGGAATTATGCTATTTCCCAAGGTGCACGTAAGCTGGTGTTGGCAAAAATCAGCAACATCAAGTTTTCTTTGCATAATGAAATCATCACACCTCCTACGTCTTGCTAACGAACCCGGGGTGTGTATGTGGAGCGGGGGGGGGGGGGGGGGGGTGACTAGGGCAGAACCTCTTATATATGCAATAAAAAGTTAATGCTATGATGTTAAACGTAAAAAAAATTACATAATTTAAAATTTTCAAATCAAAAGGAAATTAAAGAAACCCAGGGGTCACAAGGGAGGCCAGAGTCCTCGCTGATAACCGGTCATGATTTCTAGCACGCTCACGGGCGGGTGTGTTATAATTGCAGCGCGAGAGGGACCCAAGCAGGACCCGTGGCGGGTGAAAGACCAATATGCCATACAGACAGAGCTTGAGTGTAGAGTTTATTGAGATAAAGAGAATGGGGAAAGAGAAAACAGGAGGGACAGAACATGAAAGGAGAGAAAGAGACAGAAAGCTGCCTCCTCAGAGAAATGGCAAAAAGTAAGAGTGGGAGTAGGCGGGGCTTGCCTCTTAAGGGACAGGGTACTGTCTGCCAGGCCTGCAGGCATGAGGCAGGGCACAGGGCATGATGCACTGCGCCAGGTTCCCAAGGGGCAGGGCCAAGGTGTGCCTGGGTACTAACAGGGTGGGGGCATCAGTGAGACACAGACACTAATCTACAGCGAGAGTCAGCCCTCTGCTGCAGAACCCCGCAGAGCTGACGGTAATAATGAAGTACACAGAGTTTTAACATCTTTCACTGAACGGTACCGTTCGGCACGAGCAGTGGGGCCCGGCCCATCTCACTCACCTCCATTTTTATACGGAACACAACAGCTCACTGAACGGAGGAGGACAATGCACCTGGAAATCAACAGCTCAGGAACCACACCCAGCCCTTGGCCCCATCCCTCAGTGAACCCAGGACACGCCAGGAAGGCTGCCTTCAGACTCTGCCTCCAGTTGTGTCAAGAGACATATTTGGCATTTGGAGAATCAAAAGATTAAGTCCAAGAAAAATTAGGCTAGCCACTTTCCCTCAGGAGGGGACAGTGGGCAACTGGGAGACCCAGGGCCAGATCACCCCCAAAGGGACACACACTCACATCTGGCAGGGGTTTCTGCTGCTTAGAAGTGCATACTGTCTAAAAGCTCCTTCTCAGTCTGAGGTCATCTTCCACACGGGAAGTGTGTGTCCTCCCTCCCCACAAACAAGCTGGTCACCCTTGCAGGGACTCAAAAAAAAAAAAAAAATAACAGAAAGCAGATGTGAGGGGATGCTTACAGGGATAAATCTATTCTTAGCTCATTCTTGAAAACTCAGATTCTGCAAGTCCATGCAATCATTCAAACTACACGAGTGGCCAGAGCCCAGGCAGAGCTTCTGAGCGGCAGACTCGGAAAAACAAGCAAGGGCTGCCTTCACCAAATACTGCCATTCTGGGCATGTGTAGGGTGCAGGTAAACCCACTGTTAAGATGTCCCCGTGCCTTGAAATAGACTGGAACATTAGGTCTGTCTGCGAGTTAAGGACAAGAGGCACTTAAGTCTTAAACCCTTTAATCCATTTGCATAAAGGTGTTTCTAAATATACCCTCCGACATGTTTTTCAACTGCAGGCATTTTATTAGCTGAAAATGGCTTCTTTAGTTTTTCTTTTCTTCTGTTTTCCTCTGAAAAGAGTATTGCTGCTTCTGCCCCCAGGTAAATTAAAACAATAAAGAATGGAATCTAACCCTGAAAAGCTTCTGGCCCAACCAGCATCATCTGTCAGGGAATGTTAACCTGAGAGGCTCTGGCTGACGGCAGGAAGTCACATTTAGACAGATGTTCAACTGCTGTCAATAGCCGGCAAGGCGTTTCCGTTAAAAGACGACACAGTGAACTTGGAACAAAGGCCCTGCTGCGGCAGGTCGGTGTCCTCCAGAGCCATGCCCTAAGGAAGACTGGAGGATAAAGCTGTCACGACCAGGACAAGGTCCCCAAGTTACACTACCACTTGGAAGCTACCGAGCTACCCCAAGCCCTGACTCTGCCAGGGATTCACGGCTGTCATTGTCCCCCAAGGAGAGAACAGAGTCAGCAGGCCTTCTGCCACCTCTCAGGTGACAGGCAGATCTGAAGCAGGGCACGGAGTTTCCCAGCGGAGGAAACAGAAGAGGAAAAGGTGACTCAGTGCATGAATGGCTTACACGCCCCCACAGCAATGTGATGAGATTTAAGACGAAGGGGAGTGGAGCAGAGAGGGAGGCGGAGCGGGGAGGACGAGGGAGAGGAGAGGGGGAAGAGGTGTGTAGGGTGGCGCAGGTGGTGATTTTAAAGATCTCCAGTTTGCCTCAGATAGTCTGCCTGAAATAGAAATTATAAATTATCCATTTCAGGCAGATTCAGACTGAGTACCCTTAACCTGAAGCCCTCACATGCTCCAAAGCCTGAAACTATCTGAGCACTGAAAAAACCTCTACAGGTAGAAAGTGTCACAACCTGCCTTCACGCCAGAGTAAAACTACAGGGGCACTCAACACTGAGACCACAGCCAGGCTTTGTGCAACAGTCACACTGTGTGATGAAAATTCAATGAACTCTGTGTTTTGACTTGAGTCCTCTTGTCCAGGATACCTCTATTAGTTATAAACAGATAATCCAAACTCCTAGAAAACCTGAAATTCCTTACACCCAGTGTCCCAAGCATTTCAGAAGAGACACTCTCTGTCTCTTCTGTGCCATTTCAAGCCATCCTAGACGGAAAAGGGCTCGGATGGACACCCTGAATCCGCCTGCTGACTCAAATCATAGCTCATTTCACCACAAACCCTCGAGGGAACCTTGTCGGAGGCAGACCTGAGAGCCGCCACCAGAAATGGGCTCCAGGACCCTCGCTGCTCTGTCTCCAATATGGGTGAGAACCTCAACTCAACCATTAAATCTCTAATCTCATCAGGGCCCTTCACACGCTGCCACTAAGGTCTGCAATTCTTATGAAAAATAAAATAATACCAAGTAAAGAAAGCAAGCAAACGCCACAACATGCTAGAAATCAACTACCGCTATTTCCTTAATGCAATTCTACTCTGCTTATTTGGGTGAAAAGGGTTGTTTTGAAAACTAAAGAGTTTAGGAGCTGAGACGGCTCATAATGGCACTTCCAGAGGGTGAGAGTTCTGTCCCCAGCACCCATCAATTACTAATTCATAAAAATGCCCTACAGGCTTGCCTTACAGCCTGAGCTTATGGAGCCATTTTCTCAACTGAGGTTCCCTCCTCTCAGATGGCCACGGTTCCTGTCAAGCTGATATAAATCTAGCAAGCACAGCAGACAACCCGATATTCCAGTGTCCTCTTTAACACTAGAAAATAACTGCCTACTTACTGCAGATTAAGTCCAAAGACATTTGCATCACTTTCAAGTCCTTCTGCAACCTAGTCCAGTCAGCCCCCCGGCTTTGTACCACGCTCACGAGACAGCATGAGCAGAAAGAGACGGGCCTGAGTGAGGGAGTGGCTGTGGAGGCAAATCCTGGGCTGGGGAGATAGCTCAGTGGGTAAAGTGCCTGCTGTGTAAGCTTGAGGATGCTGTTGGCCCGGCACCCATGTAAAGCGTTGGGTTAGGCAGCAGCATGCCAATACCAGCACTCGGAGGGAGGCAGTGTAAAGGGGGATGGACAAGCAGATCTCTGAAGCTCCCCAACTGAAGAGCTAAATCAGAGAGCTCGAGGTTCCGAGAGAAGCCATCTCGAAAAATAAAGTGGGCTGAGAAAATGGCTCCACGGAGAAGCAATCCCCGGAACCCATGTAAAACCATCCGGTGAGAGTGTATGTCTACAATCCTAGTGCTCCTAAGAGAGGTGCGGCAGAGGCAGGAGTCAGGAAACTCTGGGGCTAGCTAACCTGTACACACAGGACCTAGCAAAGAGACCTTGCCTCAATCGAAGTGCAAGGCACGGACCAACACTTGTACAAACAGACGTGCCCACACACATCACACACTTAAAAAGAAAAAAGAAAATAAGTAGAGTGGAGATCTTTTGAGAGAGGGACCAGAGGCCAAGCGGTGGTGGCTCACACCTTTATCCCAGCACTCGGAAGGCAGAGAGAGATAGGTGGATCTCTGTGAGTTCGAGGCCAGCCTGGTCTACAGTGCGAGTTCCAGGACAGGCTCCAAAGCTACCCTGTCTCAGAAAAACCAAAGAGAAAGGTACCGGATTCCCAATGTTGGACATCTGGCCTACATAAACATATGCACACTTATCCAAATACACACACTACACACAGGCACAGACACAAGGTCCATGTCTTTTCCCTCGGTCTTTTTCTCCAAACTGTAAAACCTTCGAAGACCACTCTGGCCTAAGGACGAAGGTGACAACACTGGGGGTCACGCAGGCCCGCTCCTAGCAGAAAGTGGGTCTACTTGCACCTCGTGCCCCTGTCACCTTAGAACTTTGTGTACAGAGCCTGACTCCCACATCCCAAGTTAGTAACACTGGGGTGTAGCTCAAAACACTTCCACGGTGGTGCCTCCCCACGTGCCTCTCGGCACAATGTGCCCCACACTCACACAGCAGTGAGCACTGTTGGCAGGTCCTGTGCGATTTAATGATAGTTCGTGGCACTTTTTAGCACATGACCCTCTAAAAGTAGGAAATCCGCTTGAGGGCGCTGTCATGCCCTGGGCACCTTGGGTAACTTGCTGTCATTTATTTGCTCTCACTTGGCATAGGGAACTGTGACCCTGTGCGCCACATAGGACAGACACTTACCTTCAAAGGCTAGCGGACAGCCAGAAGCCTTGCAGGTGAGGGTTCCAGCCAAGGTCTCTGGTCCCAAACCCTTTGCCCTTAGACTTGACGTAAGCAGCCGGCCACACTGTATCGCCCTGAAGGGCAGTGACCAGGACTCTTTACCTCACAATGTCTCGACAAAGCTCACACAGTGGCTGGATGAATGATGGCACCGGCACTCTTTGCACACTGTCTGTCCTAGAATGACCCTCAGGATGAATGAAAACAACTCGGGAGGTAGAAAAGACACCATGATGGGGGTACCGCATCCACACCAAGAACAAAGCTGTGGCGGTGTCGAAGTTCAATGACACAGCAAGAGGTCGCAGAATGCAAGTAATGGACGCCAGGAGCCGTCACCCCAACCGACAAATACCCCCTTCTCCCTGAGGTCCTCAACCCCCGATTCTCACGGTAGTTAAACCGTGGCTCTTACTTTCTTCTCCAGGGTGTGGCGAGCACGTGCGGACAGGGTGACCCCGAGGGAAGAGTGTGGCTGCTGTATCACATGGAACCAAGATTTCTAGCTTACTTAGGAAATGCAAATCTGTTCCAAAGATGTCACACTTCCGCGGCTCTCTGAGCAGAGCAGGATAACTCGCTAGCACTTGGGCTGGAGTCCTGTACTTTCTCGCTGTATCCCAGCCATTTAGCTACCCTACCAACAAGAGCAGCGGGGTCAAATTCTGTGCCATTTCTCCTCCCAACTGTCTGCGTCCATCTCTCTCAGGACTGCAGTTTCACACTGGCCCTGTGTCGCAGACACCTTGCCCTACTCTGTGGCTTTCCCTTGTACGTGGCTTTCCCTTGTACCCGCCTTACACAATCTCCTAAGGTGTCTCTGACCCTCAAGGCACATCTCCTAGCGATGGTGTTGATTCCTATAGAGATAAATCCTAATGGACAATACCTCCAGCCTTACTTATCGCCACTAGCCTGGCTGTCTCCACAGAGCCAGGGCCTCTGTCCAAAGACCTGTTTTCCCCATCTCGAGTCTAGACGTCTCTCCTGGGCTTCTGACCTTCTGCATCAGCCTACGCCACCAGCTGCTTTCCCACTCTGAAGGATGATGACCGCTTTTCCAGCCATAGGCCCACACCTCTAGGCCTCCTGTGTTCCCACTGATGGCTCAAGTTCATCCAGTCAGGTCAACCTGACACAAAGACGCACACTCCCAACTAGAAACAATAATCTTTCCCTCCTTCTCATAAATCCAGCAAGCTTCGGCCCTGGCTTTAACCTCATGGTTTTTATTCTCCTTTAACCTTTATTTTCCCTGCTATCTGCTCTATCTCGTACTTTGTGTCAAAGCCAGGCCAGAGCAGCTTCTGACCCCGTGCATCTTTCCAGAATCAATACTAACACACTCAAGGACGAATGGAGTGTGTAGACACTCGTGTGCAGTCTTTCAGAGAAACGTGGCAATGTTGGGATTTTCAATTACTGTTATTTTATGTGTATGGGGTGCTTTGCCAGCATGTGTGTCCATACACCACATGTGTTCAGTGCCAACAGGGGCCAGAAGAGAGTCGGATCCCCTGGCACTGGAACCACAGATGGGTGTAAGTTACAGTATGGGTGCTGGAAATCGAACCCGGGTCTTCTGGAATTGCAGCCAGTGCTCGCAACCACTGAGTATTCTCTCCAGCCACTGAGCAATGTCTTATCCCTGCAGAGCTTTCTCGTCTTCTCTCGTCCTCACACTGAACCCGTTCTACGGAGAGCTGCCAAGCATGCTATTTACAGGGGGATTTGGGGTTATACTTTGGCCACGGGTGGGCCAGTGGCATTTCAAAGGCAGTTTAAACAATCCGGCAGTTCTTTGCAGCTGTTTTGTGAATGGAACTTATTTGCTCCATGAAAGGAAATGAAAACCACATAGAGATGAGAGTCTGGTAATTGGGAACGAGAAGCAAGCACAAAAAAAAAAACAACCCTTCCAACTGTTTTGGTAGCTATGATGCAAAAGCAATCTCCCCTGGTCAGTATTATCTCCAAACACCACTGGCCACAAGGACCACCGGTCCAGCCAACCTAATGAAAAACATCTATCAAGGTCTCTTCACCTCCCCCACAGGAGGCGAAGCTGCCATTTGAATGTATACCAAGACATTCTTGACCTCGGCGACCCTGAAATTAACAAAACAGTTTCTTATTATCACTATGTCATGTGATTTTGCTGCCTGCACAAACTGAATGAAATGAGTTACCACTTTTGTAGAGGCATCAGGAAGTAGCCTCAAATCCTAGTTGGCATCTCAGAGGCATAAAGCTCAGGAGTTCTGGGGAAAGCACACCCATCTGGGGGGAGACACAACTTCTCCATGAGGGAGAGGGAGAAAGCAAGGTGTCTTTTCTATGGTTGAGACAGAGCACCACGACCAAGGCAACATTTAGCTGGTCTCACAGTTTCAGAGGCTTAGAGTCTACGATGCTGGAGCGAAGGCACAGCAGCAGAAGAGCCTAGAGCTCACATTTTGATGCTCACAAGTAGGAGGCAGAGAGGGAGCTAACTATAAATGGCACAAGTCTCAAAGCTTGTTCCCAGTGACATACTTCCTCCAGCAAGGCCACCCCTCCTAACGCTACCTAAACCGGCAGCAACTGCGGATCAAGGACTCAAACATTCGCGAGCCTACGGGGGCCATTCATGCCGACCACCACGGCAGCATGGTGGGCAAACAAGAACAACTGGGCACGTTATTTTGCTTCCTTTCCATTTTTATTCCCTTGGAAGAGAAGGAAGAATGCTACTGCCACTGCATGGCACCAGTCTGAAACACTCACCACCGTGAGGTACCGGCTGGCAACCTCCTGGTGCCAGCAGCTTTGCCACCGGTTTCACACAAAACTTCCACGTTTCTACAGATGCTAGAAAACTACTGAAATTATAGAAAGCATTCTAACCTCGGGGGGCCAAGTTAGTAACAAAAATGACACTCAAGAGGCCGGAGAGACGACGGCTCAACAGTTACAGGTATCCACTGCTCTTTACACAGGACTTGAGTTCAGTTCCCAGCACCCACATCGGGCAGCTGCCAATCATCTGTAGCTCTAGCTCCAAGAGGGTCCAATGGCCTTGGTGGACACTGCACTTGCATGCACAAAGCCCCTCTCTCCCTTTCTCTCTCTCTCTCTCTCTCTCTCTCTCTCTCTCTCTCTCTCTCTCACACACACACACACACACACACACACACACACAAACACATACAATTTAAAAATAGAATTGATTTCTCAGTAGAATATAAGTCATTTCCATTCCATCTAAAATGACAGCATTTCCCTCTGGGCCGGATCCTACTTCAAATGCAAATCAAAATAAGACCGTGAACCTATTTGTTGTTTCAAGGTAAGCAAATTGAGAACTGGACCAGATTTTACAAACTGAGGAATATGGAATATCCAGCAGTCCTTATTATCCTCAACTATTCTATGATAAAGCAACAGAGGGTCAGCATGGAGTGAACCCCACCAGGCATTTGGATTATACTGGTTCTTAATGATGGGAGGTAAGTGAGAAACCTTTATCACCCAAGAATAAGTCTGACTGACCATAGGAGCCTCCACGCTACTCCTGACCACGACAGCGGGGCTCCGAGGGCTGAAGTAAGGGGCAGAGATGCGGTTTTCAAGAGGCAAAGACATCCAGTTGACAGAATTTTTAAACCCCATGAAAAGAGTGTTCAGTTATAGAAACAATGCATGTTGCTTGTAAACAGTAAGAGCAGGCAGCCCAACAATGACCATAACCTAGCGGGGTGCGGCAGTGCTCAGCTGTATTCCCAGCACTTGAAAGGCTGAGGCAGCAGAATCATGAGCTGGGGCACGATCGAGACTTTGCCTCAAAAGGTAATAAATTAATAACAGACTGTATGCTCGGCCCCAGCCCAAGTGACTGCTAACACGTTGGAGAACCGTTTTTGAGACTTCTAACACATGCCGCCTATCAGTGTGAGTCTGCTCGTTCCAAGCACCGTATTCATTTCAACTCCACACAATGACAATGCTGCCTTCTCTCTGAGGGGCTGCAGAGCCGCGCGTACGCTATCCTTCGGAAGCTACTACTCTTTCAGGTCAGTCATCACTCATAAAGTAGTCCCACAGAAAAGCAGGCAGTGAGACGAGCTACACGCTGCATGTCTGATAGCATGTAGTTTGCTCTACTGAAGACTCACTTCCCAGGCTGATAGTCCAAAGGGCCCTCACCTACAGTTACATGAACTTGATTTTGTTTTTATATGGGCATCTCAGGAGCAGGTATGGTGGCGGTGCTCCCTTCTGTCCCTGGAGGCCGAGGCAGGCAGAACTCCACTGGGCTTTGGCTAATTGTTCTCAGGAATCTCTTTGAAATGGATACTAAGAAAACATCCAATCCCGACAGAGAAATCACACTGTCCTGTAAACCGGATCTCCAGGGGTGTTTGGGCGGAACACGCTAAAGCACTCTCATGAACAGATCAACTCTGCCACGTGTGTTTGTCTGTGGCACCTACAACAGTCTCCCTTAGCAAGTTTTTATTTCAAAACAGAAATAAACACCTCGAAAGCCATATTAAAGGAATTACACAGTTGGAAAAGCCTATTCAGGCCGATTACTCTTAACAATCTTCCAGATGGAGTAAGCTTTTCCACACTGGGTGGTTCAGAGTTTGAGTATCTGACAAAGGACCGGTTGGCTCCATTAACGAAATGTGTATCAAGGGCCTGGAGGGTGGGGATAAAACACTAGACAGTCCTTTCCTGGAGTTATGGCTCCTCCGACTGGCCAACAAGGGAGGCAGGTTCTTGGGCATGTGTGTATGCCTACTGGGTTAGTTGCTGTGATGAACTATCTGGCTAAAGGTTTGAGGGTGTATGTCCATCACACCGAAGGGTGTGCAGTGGGTGTGTGAAGCTGATCCCGCTGCAGCCTCAGGCAAAAAGTTCAGCTCACTCTCTCCTTCTTAGATAGTCCAGCCCTCCCACGCCCTCGGGGGCGGAGCCACCCCATCAGGATAGGTCTTCCGTCCTCAGCTAAACCTGTCTGGAAATGCCCTCCCAACAGACCTCCTGGCCGATTCTAAACCCTGTCAAAAACTAAGACCAAGCAATACAGCTGCTAGCTGAAAGAACGGGTTTATAGAGCTGTAAAAGGAGCCCCACTTGGGAGACAGGCCAGAAACATCCACCTCCAAGCAACACACTACTGACTACCTTCAAGATCCCAAGACCCACAAGACAATGGTTCAATACGGTTCCACAGTCAAGAGTTTCAGTTTGAAAACATTCTGGAGATAGAGTAGTGACATTGTCAGATGCTAATGTACATACTACCACCAAATTAGACCCCATAAACAGACTTACCACAATGTTTAAACAAGTATAAACAACCAACAAGCACCTAAAGATCTAAAGGCCAAGCCAAGATTCATGAAGAACTGTCTAGGAACATGCTAACTATTCCTTCCCCCGAGAGTTTGACAGTGTGTTCTGAGACTTTCCTGCATCACACTTTATACTGGGTCTCGAGGTGGACACAAGACACTATCACATGAAGTTTCAGACTACATACTACTTTGGGGGTAAGGGGTTCCGTTTAGCGTGTCATACAGTTCAAACACTATTCTCTTTAGAAAGAAAAACTAGTTGTGTGGATTTAGGTTTATAATACATACAAAGTTAGATTTGAGGAATATGGGACAGTCACTACAGTTCTCCAGGGAAGAGGTGAATTCTTAAAACACTGGGAGAACACATTTGAAGCCCAAGCCTCGTCTTGGGCCTGATGTGCCACCATCACTGCTTTCTTCTGCACGTGGCTCTCACATTTTCTCTTTTTTTCATATCTTATCTGAAGGGGAGGGACACCGATGTTAACTGGAAAGGCTATGATAGGTAAATGGGAGGCCAATTATACAAACAAGGCCTCTCGCCCCAGAGATGAACATTTACACACTGGCTAGGTTCTAATTAGTTGTTGGGTGAGAAGCTTCAGCCAGATGCTAACAGCAATGTGAGTTCTATAAGAAAGGCTTCGTGCACTGTGAAAACTGAAGGAAACTGATGGCCCAGCTAAACACGGGAGAAACACCCTGTGACTGTGCCTGTGTCCCTGCGTTTCTAGAAACATCACGCAGAATAAGCCATCGACTGTTGACAACATGGGTCACAGCGGCAAGTCAAATTAACCTCCTCCCTCTTCTTTCTACATCACAATGCAAATGAATAATTTTTTAAAAACTGTGTGCAAAAGCATTCTGCTCTGCACCTCTGCTAATGACTGGCCTGGCCACCTGCATCAGTCCCTTCCCAACAGCCACTGCTGGAATCCACTTTGGTACAAGCTCCAGCACCGTCTTTATTCAATGACTAGGAAAGAAAACGCTAGAAAAGGGAGAGAGTTAAAGCTTCTATACACAGAAGCTTCCTGGAAAAGCCTCTAGGCAAGGAGGAGAGAACCTAGCACTGTGGTGACAAGCTTCTAGTACCTTCTTACAAGGGACCTCGCTGAAACACACTCTTGGTTGTAGCATATGCAACCTGTGTGTGATTCTGGTAAACAGAAAACACAAACGCGTGCTTCCTTCAATGTCATCTCAGCACAGTACAGACGCTTCATATGACTGCCCACCTGCTCATTATCTCAGTATCTTATTCGAAAATTCCTAGGAATTAGCATACAAACTATCGCCGCAGAGCAGTGCTTCTCAACCTTCCTCATGCCGCGGCCCTTTAACGAACTTCATGTTGTGGTGATCCCCCCCACCATAAACTGATCTCCATCACTATTTCATAACTGTATTTGCTACTGTTATGAATCATAATGTAAATCTCTGTTTTTCAATGGTCTTAGATGACCTCTATGAAAGGGTTTTTTCTACCCCAAAGGGGTCACAACCCACGGGTTAGGAACCACTGCCATAGAGGGCTTTAGTTGTGTTTTGCTAATAACTTATGCGCCTACAAACAAGCAAAGAGGCGAATTGACTCCTAACAGGGACCCAAACCGCCCTGCTGTGCTTTGTGAGTGGCTTCACTCCATGACGAGCAAGAGCAATCTGGTCCAGTCAGTACCTCAGCTCACCCACTAGCACATGACCTCACTTCCCCACCACATATGTGAGCGCAGAAGACCCACCTCCGCCTGTGGAGGTGTCTGTGACTCAACTGCAGACTCCACAGCAAAGAAGAAAGGAATCTTCCAGCAGGCGCTGAGCCCTGCATTTCCACAATGTGACCTGGGTGCAGCCCTGAGGAGCCTCATGCGCCTCATCCCACCTTTCCCGAGGTGGGCTCCAGAGTCTGCAGGACCCATACCCCAGCATTCTTAAGTCACAGAACCAAGGCGACAACCACATTAGCACTTGAGAAATGAAACACTCTATAAAGCCATTTTTCCAGGAGAAGGAGAGCAAGAGGGAGAGGAAGTGTGCGGGGCAGGGAAGGTCAAAGAGACCGTTTAGTTTACCTGCATCAGCTTCCGAGAGAGCTCGTTGGTGAGAAACTCCTCTTCTTTCTCATAGTTCACGGCGAGTGTTTCTTTCTCCTTCTGCAAGGCCTGGATTTTCTTGAATAACGTGTTACTGATAAATTCTTCTTCCTGCTCAGCCCTCGCTTGCTGTTTAGAAGAATGAGAAGAAGAAAACAAAAATATGTGGTGAGAACACAGAGAATTTCCCAAATGCAACCGCAGCTCTTATTTCTAGACCTGCCTATTTTAGCACACGAGAGCTCTGTTCTTAGCAGTGAACCTTCACACCCCTACACACAAAGCAGAGGAATTCCTCAGGGGTTCTAGGTACAACTTCCCACTATCTGCATGAACCTTCCTAAAAATGATAGGTCAAATTATCAAAGGCGAGATTTCAGGAGGTACCCCAAGATTGATACCCGAACACACAGCATCCCTTGTGACAGGACCCAGCCTGCGCAGCACACACCCGATTAGCGCAGTCCCTCAATGCCACCACCTCGAATGAACCGAGGCACACCTGTGTGCTCGTGGAACTGTTACAGATGAGAAGTACTGAGTCCTAAAGAATATGTAAGAGGTACTAAGTGCCTACAGGCCCACCGGAAGACCAGAGAGAAAGCTCCCTCGGTTTACTTTCTGTCCCTACTAGGAACTCAGGGGTGGAAGGTGGGGTGACTGCCAAAGCAGGAATTATTGAGTTGAAAAAACACAGTGCGCTGGCAAGATGGCTCAGCGGTTAAAAGCATTGCCTGGTCTTCCTAAGGTCCTGAGTTCAATTCCCAGCAACCACATGGTGGTTCACAAAAACACAGTGGAAACACTCAAGCAAAAGGGGCCAGGCATAATGCAGTGGGTGACAACATTCTTCTGGGGGGGTCACCTCTCATCTCCCCAAAAGCTTTAAAAAACAGCAAAGCATAATCACTCTCGAGGAAAATCCCTTTTAGAAAGAAAGGGACTCAGCTCTACCCAAAATATTAAAAAGAAACAAAAACAAAAACACACCAACCTTTTAACCTTTTGATATATTTATTCCACGTACATTCCTTGAGCTGGTTTTTTTTTTTTTTTTTTGATTTTGAGGTTTTCATTTTATGTGAATAGGTATTGGCCCACATGGATGTCTGTGCACCATGTATGCCTATGGCAGCCAGAAGGCAGTGTTGGTTCCCCTAGAACTAAAGTTATAGGTGACTGTAAACTACTGTGTAAGTGGTGGAAATCCAACCAAGATCCCCCAGAAGAGCAGCCAGTGTGCTTAACTGCTGGGCCATCATCTCTCCAGTCTTGTATTTTATTATTTTAAATAGATACTTTAATTCTACTGTTGGCATTTACAAGCTGAAAGCACACAGCCAAGTCCGGGGGGGGGGGGGGAGCGCGAGCGCTGCATAAATCCCACGCCTCTGCTGACACCAGACAGCCAGAAGGACAGGAAAAAGGAGGCCGGTTTGGGCGGCCACTACCTTTATCTTTAAAGGACTGGACAACCACTCCAAGGCCATCACTACCTCGAGACCAGCTTCCCCAACATAGACCAAGATCCTCAAGGCTTGGGGGGCAGCACACCCCTGGGTTCCATTCTCTCAGTAACCCTAGAAAACAGCCGCCAAAATACACTTGTGATACTGGGACTGAAATCCAGGACTACACAGGACAGTACTGAAGTGTTGAGCCACACAGAGCGTACCCACTCACTATAAAGTCCCTGAACAGCCAAGGATACCAGGAGCAGAACTTGAGTCCCCCAGGGCTTGGTTCCCTTACCTGCTTCATTCACAAGCCCTTGGCCATGATCTTATCCTCCCTGCTACAGACAAGGAAGTAGGAGAGAACTCAACTTTTGTCTTTTAAAGTCACTATTGTACTCTTCTTCCAAATTCAGAAACTTGCAAGATCCCCTGCTCACATGATAGGCAAGAATCCCAAGTATTTACATAGCTAGCTCATCTAGACAGCTAACCCCGCAATCCACCTGTAATCGCCCCAAGCTGCTTGCTTTCCTGGTTCTGACCAATCTAGTCCAATTCTGACTATTCTAAATGTCATGGAAGAGAAAGACAGAGGCATAACTGACGCTGGGCTTAGATCTCAAAAGGGTCACTTGCCACAAGCCAGCATCCAAGCCACCACTTATACACGATCACACATTATCTTAAATGAGTTTCACCACAAGTAGTAAGAGGAGTCTCCACCCAGACCGGGCATACCACCTCCTCCTTCAAGCGGGGCCTACAGGGACAGTAAGAGGTTTCCAGCTAGTACTTCTGACACAGATCAACCTTCAGCCTTCATCTACTTGGCTCCTTCCGTCTCATCATTTCATGTCGAGTTAAAGGGATGACAGACTATAGTTCCTTATCAACAAGAACTTTAAGGGCAGATGAGGACTCGCGGTTGCCCAAGCCTAGGGAGTGGCTGCTACCGTGTGCCGATTGCTAGCAGAGCTGAGGGGAGCATCTTGGAACTGGGTAGCATGGACAGTTCTGAATATACTAGCTGCCACCAAAACATACGTTCTAAAAGGGTGACTGTTATCCTTTTTTGTATTATTAAAAAAGGACTCTGCGAATTAACAAAGCATGTTTGACAGAGCTGTTTTTCTACATAATTCTTCCCAGGCAAAGGAGCACGTTTTTTTTAAGTTACTGTGATGTTCCTTCCCAACTGACACGCATGGGGGTGAGAAGCCAGGTCTGTGGGAAAAAAAGATAAAAGATTTACCGTTGAAGAGGAGTCATTTATTTCTTGGCAAAGCACATTAGTAGAAAATGCTACTCTGAAACCCTGAGTAAAAGTAACTATCATGTTGACAACTATATGAAGCTGGATGTCCTGGTGCGTACCTGTAATCCCAGTATTTGGGAGGCTGAAGAGGGATCACAATGAGTTCAAAGCCAGCCCGAGCTACACAGCAAGATGTTGTCTCAAAAGCCCAGTGAGGCTGCCAGAGCTTATGAAAAGCTCCTTCAGCTTCCTGGCAGTTCTAAGTTCTAGCTGGGGCCATCTGGTTGGCACAGGTTATGTCAGACACGAGTTCATAGTTGAAGAGAAAGGTAAGATGTATTCAACACTGCCTCGGAGGATAATAATGTTCTGAGAAAAATCTGACATGGCATCCAGCATCCTGCTGGTATCCTGACGGTATGGGTAAACCTGATCACGACAGAAGCCACACATCACAGAAAAGCATCCTACGTCCATTCAATCCTCCAGCAGGCTTTGCCCACAGTGTGGGGCATCATCTCAACTTTACATCCCAATCTTAAAACAGGCCCTCGGATCGAATCTGTACAGAGTCATTGTTGTAGGCATTCCCTACAGGAGGTCAGGACAAAGAGCAAGCCCGGGCGCTAGTCCCAAGACACCAACAGTTGACAGAGGGAGATAAATCAAGTTCCTGTGAAATCTCATCCTCAGGTTACATCAGCTACCCCCCCCCACCGCCGTTATCTGAAATATTTGAAAATCTCAGTGCCCTTAAGCACGTCTCAGTTCAAAACTAAAGCCTGCATCTCAAAGCTCAAAGCTGAACAAACAAATCCAGGTTTATCTCTCTCTCACTGTGAAGTCTCAAACCAAAATGTAAGCAAGCACATCGGGAACGCAGGCAAGAAAAATGTCTTCATTGTTCTGTGTGTCTGTAGAGTTGAAGATGAGGAAAAACACACCATTCTGTCTTCATATCCAGTACGAATCGAGTTGCTTAGCAATGAGGACATCTGAGTCACGGACCAGTGTCTACACAACATGCTGGTCTCTGCCACCAGTGAGCTCTCAGTGTCTACCGAGGTGAAAATGGACCCTACCCTCACCGTTATCCTTTTCCTAGCCTACCAAACAGAATCCCAATATACTAGAAAGTGAATATAATCAAAGGGAGAGCTGGATCAACTCCTCTGGAATAGCAAGCATGGAGCGACCCTTAGATGGGCTCTTCTCAGTCACCATCACTTGGGCAGAGATCTGTCGGCGGTGCCTACGGTGGTGGCCTCACTCTCAGCCTGTTACCCACGGCATTCTGGAGAGTTCCAAAACTATCTATTAGAGCATTCATTGCTGCTGAGGACATCCAAGGGCCTGAGTGAACCAGAACCCCGCAGGTGGATGTAACACCTGCGAGGTCAAAAAAAAGGCGGGCCGTATTCCCAAAGCACGAAAGTACAGGCACACACACATGCATGTGCTTGACCACAGCTTCAGGAAAAGGCTCTAGGCAGAGCAATGGTCAAGTGGCGATCAACAGGACTCAGTGCAGTGACTTAAGGCACTACCTTGACATTGGCTAGTGATCTGTTTTAGTTACCAAGAATTACGAACTGTCACTGCTTAGGAATCCAGACAGGATCCTTTTACTACTGCAATCGTTTAAATTAAGACTATACTTGTATATGTTACTTTAATTATTTTTAAAAAAATGATTATTCTGGGACTGGATGGATGTTGGGCGGTTAAGAGCACTGGCTGCTCTTTCAGATAACCGGGGTTTCAGAGACTCCCAGAACTCACAGCTGGCTTACAATCCCATCTCTAACTCCACCTCCAGGGTGTCCAATGACTTGACATCCACACACCTAGACACATAATAATAATAAACATTACGATTGCTATCCTGTTGTCTAGTCATTTAATGATCTAAATTTAACCCTTTGGGGGGCACCTGTGCCCTGTCAGAGACATACAGGTCAGAGGAAAACTTTGTGGGAGTCCACCGTATGGGTTCCAGGGACCAAATTCAGATTGGCAGCGCACTCTCTTGTTCCCTGAGTTGCCTTGACATCCCCAGATCTAAATTTTAAAAAGTATAAAAGTCTTGCTTAGCAGTTGGGGAGCTGGGGGAGGGACAGAGTTTGAGGCAAACCTGGTCTATATGGTCAGTTCTAGGCTATCCTGGGCTACAGAGTCTTTGTCTCAAAATAATAGTAATACCAAAAATTAGTTTGAATGCCATCTGATGGCATATTGTTAGGGCAGCAAGAACCACCCAACACACTGCCAGGCAACTGGATAAAACCCCATTCTTTCTAAACTGTCATTTTGTGAGGTAGTTTGCACTTACTGACTGCCCCAGCAGATGCTCAGAATTTAACAGGATCCCTGGAGGCTGACAGCTGGTGGGTCTTAAGGGATTAGCTTACACACTGGCTAAACCAATAGGTTTACCACCACAAACCACTTTCCTGCAGAAATCTGTTTAAGGAAGGCGGCGGTGAAACCAAACACAAGCCAGATGTCCCACCGTCCCAATGTAAAGCTCAAGGAGGAGTCCCATTCAACACCCGAGGACGGCAATTCCTCACCCGGCTGTACCAGCTGACGCATGCTCCCTCCCATCCTACGCACTAGTCCGCAGCAAAAGCACTTACTGATTCTATCCCAGGACAGCCACATAAGCATGCAAGTGCACACTTGTGTGAGTGCAAATACACACACACACACACATACACACACACACACACACACACTGAGAAACAGACCGACTTGCAGACTCTTCATGAGTAGTGCTACGGTACCACCAGGCTCAGACTCTATCCCAGACTTATAAGACTGTATCCCAGGTTATAAGACTGTAGGGCGGGAGACAAACAATATCCATGGTTGCGTGAATGTCACAAGTACATCTCACGCTACTACATGAATCCAACACCCAAATCCATGAGCAGGTCACAATGAAACCCTTGTTTACTTGTGTGGGTACATCACAAATCTATGAAATGGGCTGGTCTAACAGGTCAGTGACAGACAGACCACACAGGGAAAGAGGGTCATATTCAAGATGAAAGAAGCAGGCTACCTGCTTCACAAGACAAGTATGTGGCAGCCACCTCTAACTGTGTGGCCCCAGTGGGGTCTTGACTCCTTCAAGGCATTGTCTTCTCCCTTATTAAATAAATATGTCACCTCCCTCTGAGGTGCTGGGAAGACACACTGCAGTGATTCGGTTGGGCTGGGGAGATGGCTCAACTGGTCAAACACTTAACACATAAACGTGAGGACTGGGGTCTGGGAGCCTGGCACCCACATAAAAAGTTGACCACACTGGTATCTTTTGGAGTCTGAGACAAAAAGATTCTTGGTTCCTGCCTGCCAGTCTCACCAATCAACAAGATTCATATTCAGAGGGACTCTGTCTCGGCGGGGGGTAGGGGGGTGTTGTAGAGTGGGCTTGGTGGCACTAGGTCACTCTAAACATAGCACTCAAGAAGAAGAGGCAGGTGGATCTTTGAGTTAGAGGCCAGACCGGCCTATATTGCAAACTCTAGGCCAGCTATGGTGACACAGTGAGACCCCATCTTAATAAGCAGACGACACACAAATAAGGTAGGCCATGATTAAGAAAGACACCTGACACCTGGTCTTCATACCATGTGCACAAGTGAGTGTGAGCACAAACACACACACACACACACACACACTTCAAGTATCGAGTTCACCACAGTACCTCCGTTTCCATACAAAACTCATACACAAGCGTTCACAGAAGCATCCTTCAGAAGAACCATTCGTGAAGGCCAAGAAGTAGAAACTACCTAAGTGCCCACCTACAGAATGCCATCACATCTCCAAGAATGAGGTCAGGATCCATATTACCACAAGGCAAATCTGGAAAATACTACACCAACGAGAGAAGCCAGTCATAAAAGGTCACCTGCTATAGGATGCCACATCAAAACCAAGCAAATCCACAGAGACAGAAAGAACAATAATAACTGACTCCAGCAGAGTGTGGAGAATGAGCACTAAGAGGGTGGCACCTCTTCGGGGTGAAGAAAGAAGTATTGTTTAACCGGGTGTGCATGGTGGCACAGACTCTGCAGGAGCTCTACACACACCCCAGTAACCGACATTGGAGTGGAGGGCATTCTCTGCTTTCCTGATGCCCAAGACCTTGAGCTTGACCTGAAGTGCCACCCCCATGACCTGGGCAATGAACCACCTGGAGGACAAGCCTGTATCTCTCTCCTGCCAAGACAAACACGAGGCTTGAGGCGGTTTTGGTATCAGAGGAGGAAAGGGGCAGATGGACGGGAGAGGCCCTGTCTCCATGCATGGAAGGAACCATCCTCAGCCTCAGAAGAACTGGGAACCACCCTCGGCCTCCACCGCGTGCCCAGTAACCGACCCTGGTCCACAGTTGCCCCCAGACACTGCGGGTCAGGCACACAAAGACCCCTCCAGCTTAGAAGACGGACCATGAGGATGGGAGAGTAGGTACCACAGGCCCTGAGAACAAGGTGACAGAAACCCTCAGCTGGACGAATCTACAGCCTGCAGGTCAAGGAAAGAAAGAATCCCAGCAAACCCCCGGCAGCTGGCCTAGCTGCTGAGTAGACAGACTCAGCTGAAGCTGGATGCCCAAACGGAGGAGGTGGTGTGGTATGAACGGCACTGACTTCGGGTTGTGCACAATGTTCACCATTCACTCAGGAATGACAGAAATCAGAAAAATGCAAGCATGCACACACACACACACACACACACACACACACACACAAAATCAAGTTGTAAATTTTAATCAATAGAAAACATCAGGATGTGATCTTCCAGAGATGAGAACTGGGGTGTGGGTGGGGGGCTTACAGTAGCAAGGACAGAATGCTAAAGGACCTAGCAGAAGAGCTAAGTAAAGGCTGGAGCAGGGGGATCTCAGCAGACAGAAGGAAACTAGAATCCAGAGGGAACACTAGGGACAATATCCCAAAATCAGAATCAAGGAGCTTTCTCCCCCCACCCCATGAGGTGTGAATGGGGACAGGAAACCTAACAACACCCCCAAGGCATGGGTGCCCATCTACCTTCCAGGGCAAGGCAGACTTTATTATCGTTAACAAGAAACTTTCCAAAGGGAAAATGGTCACAGCGGGCTCCACTGCCTACAAGCTGAATGACCAAGGCTTCCAACAGTCACACTCATCCCCACACAGAATTAAGAAAGTACAAATTAAAACCACCACCTGAACACTTACTCTGGACTGGTAAAAATTAAGATGTCAGACAAAAATCAAACTTTGACAAGAACAAAGACCCATGGGAATTCTCCATGCAATACAGCTGGCAGTGTGAAATGGACCAGGTGTCCCGATAAACTCAATATTGCTATTCTTTCCAGGGTACCAATTTCACTTATCTGCCTGGAAAATCGTGCCCTGTGCATCAAGAGATGACTTCTTTGTGTGCATAAAACACCACGAGCACCTCCAACGCCTCGGCAGACCAGAAAGGGCAGATTCAAAGGAACTAAAAAGCAATGAAGTCCAGAGAAACAGCTAACTATACCATGGACCAATCTAAGAAATAGTACTGCATCAACAAAAGCTACAGGAGAAATGCACATTTCTTCATTAAAGCTAAACCAGGCCACAGAATACATGATGAACTGGCGTAGTGAGGGGGCTAGAGGGACCTATCAGCAGTCAAAAGGACTTGATTGTTGCAGAGGGCCTGTGTCTGGTGCCTGGTAGCTAGGTGGGGTGGCTCCCACCAGCCTCTCTCCAGCTCTGAGGGATCTGAAGCCCTCTTCTGTCCGCCCCAGGCACTGCGATCATGTGCACCCAGGCACTTAAAGAAACAAAGATTTTAAAAAGTTACTGGTTTAGGTATACCCTTGAGAAATAAGGATTAGGGGTAAGACATAGAACACTTCATGGGTGCTTCCAGGTCTAAGGGAACCATCCTGGCCTGTGGACCGGGGCCAGCCAGTTCTTCTTGTGCTTTGAAACTTGCACGTCTTATGGTTCGTTTATTTTGTCTGAATAAATTACAACATAATAAAAACGTTAGCCAAAAGTTATACAGCCACGGTGGAGAAGCATTTCCCCTTGGTAGTGAGACATATTATTGTTGGGCTAATCCCCCACAGACTTGTCAACAGTGTACCCTTCAATCAAGACCCCTTTCTCAGGTGACTCTAAACTGTATCAGATGACAGTGAAGGCTAACTAAGACAACACTAAAAAGTAATCACTTAGCCGTACACATTTAATACACAAATTTTCATTTCATTCACACAAAAGAGTAAACAGCTCATATAACATGCACAACTTATAAAGCATGCAGAGTCGGACTCTTAAAAACTGAACTGCCTCTAAGAAACAAGTGGATTGTTTCTGTGGCTCTGGGAAGGAAGGACTTGAGATCCTGATCCTCCTGCCTCAGCTTCCCCAGTACTGGGATTACAGGTGTGCATCGCTATGCTCAGCCTATGCTGTGTTCATACCAAAAAAAAAATAATAATAATAACGTGCAGCTGCCTCAAAGAGGCAGAAAGAGAAGCATATTTTATAACATAATAAAACTCGAAAGAGCTCTAAGTTCCTATCGTTATGACAATTCATGAATTTCCATAATTATTAGACATGCCTGATACTTATCATCCTGACACATTTAGACAAACGGCGAGCCCATGCTCCATGTATCATCATTTCTACTATGCTTTCAGGCAAACTCCATCTTATAAATGTCTGACAAGTTAAAAACATTCTGGTTTGTACGTTGCTTAGGATAATGTTCTCTACTGTGATCTCATTGTGATTCAATTCCCCCGGCCAGCTTTCAAGGACTCATTCACGCCGCGAAGTAACCTTAGTCTAGGATGCAAAGAAAATGGCCTGGGTCTTGGTTGGAAAACACCGCTTCTGTGTGGGCTGCAGAAAGGAAGTTTCCCTTCCTCTTTAAATTCAGACCCATCTACGGCTTTGCTTACCAGTCAGGTCAGAGATGAAGACCTTCCTCCCCCAAACAGCCAAACTCCCCTACACAGCAACACCAGAGACCCTTCCAGATGGGGATTGGAAAGAGACTTATCAATCTGACCTAAATTATTCTACAACGTGAAAAACTGCCCAACCTGAGGTATGAGGAGATAAGAAGGTGTCACAAAATCCCCACCAGAACCACTCCTTCGCTTCCTAACCATGCCCAGGTTCCAAGCAACAGCAAGGCCTTGTTGCTGGAGGCTGACTGCTGACCCTTAGCACTGGATCTGCGTTCAGCTGCAGCTTTAACTGAACCGGTAACCAGCATCAAAGGTGAGATCAAGGGGCAGGAAACACATCTACTTTTTGAAAAGAAGCCATACTGACAGCAGATGGGCAGGCAATTGACAGTGAAGTCTCTCCAACCACACACATCTGTAAGAATGAGAGTCACAGCTGCAAACGCATTGGGGGCGGGGTTTATCTCCCTACTTCTGGCCCTGGGGGTTCATTCGTTTCAGCCAAGAGTTGTTGTCTAGGTCTAGGGGCGTGGCTTCAGAGACTGGCTTCCTTGGCAGGTGTTTTGTGGCTATGTGTTTGTTGCTTGCTCTTTCTAGACTTCCTGGGGAGGAGGACAGGAGACTGAACCTTGCTCACGGAGATTAACTTCCACTGTGAAGGTTTTCTTCTGGTTGGACACCAGGGTACAGGGGTGAGACAATGGTACCTCCTCGAGACCCGGAGTTCAGTTGGAGTAGAACCTCCCAGATTGGGGGATTCTCCAGAGGGGTAACAGATAGTTGAGACCCATGTCTCCCCTGGAGGAGCTTCCTGGAAAGCTCGTTGTTCAGTGCAATGGATTAAGGTGGTACTGGATCCCATAAATACAATTCCCCAAAGACTGAAAACCAAGAGCCCCAGTTACTTGGCCAAGAACCCAGACAAGCTGCCTGGCACTCTAGACAGGCTCTTGGCTTTATCACACTTCCTTACTGTACACACTACGGACTGTACACAGCTGGGTGATGGGTCTCCAGCATCGACTGGGCCAACCCGCCGGCAGTGTTGCATTTTTCCATATTCCACTACCAGTTATGGGATGAACTGGGTCCCTCCAGATAGATAGGCCAAAGTCCTAATTCCCAAGAACCAGTGAGTAGTGAGGGTGACCTTATTTGGAAATAAAGTCTCTGCAGATAAAGCTAAGATGAGGTCATTAGGGTGGGCCCTACTGTAACTCCTGGTGTCCCTAACAAGGGAAACCAGAAACACAAGGGGGGGGGGTGGAGATAGGGGAAGCAGCAGCGTTGTAGCCAGAGGCAGGAACTGGCGAGGAGAAACTAGCAGCTAAGAAACTGCCCTGGCCAGTATCTGGCCATGGAACTTGCAGCTTCCAGAGCTGGGTAGAAAATGCAGATCTTTTATAAACTCCAAGACTGAAGGATGCAGTCTAACATTCCTTGGGCAACTAGCATATGCCACAAGACTTCTCCCCTGCCACACACACACAAATCCTCCCTCTAAAATAACCCACATATAAGGAGCTATGGAGACACATTTTAACATCTCCTATCCCGAATATTCCAAAGGAACCTCCAGGTTTCTTTCAAGGCTCTAATAAGGCATTTGCCTTAACACTGCGGAGGTTGTGTAATAAACTGGGGGAAGGTATGTTTAGCCTTCAAAATTAGCGAGAAAAGTTAGGACCATCCAAGTACTTCTTTAGGAAGAATGAATGTTGCCTAACTCGGAGGTGGTGTGGCAGTGACACACAGACACAACCTGCATGCCACATGCTGCGGCATAGTCCCGGCTAGCACACTGCAAGGAAGTCAAAAGGCGGTGGCAATTGCTGGCAAAGTGCAGAAGAGCAGACGTTCATTTCCCTACACATTTACCTGGCAAATACACGCCGGCAAATTAACCATGCCACAAGCACAGGAATATAACAGAATGACTGGAAGAGACGGTAAGAGGCGGGACATTACATTCTTACTAAGAAGGCAACTAAGGGACGGATTAGTATCCTTTCAGTTCTGAAAACACCTCACTGGTATTCAGCTTGCCTCCTGTTCTCTAACCCAGTCAAACACTAAAACTGCAGTCATGAAGACATTTGTTGGCTTTGGGGTTTCTGCAGGTGTGTGTGTCTGTGTGTGTGTTGGAGGTTGCCATATGTGGAGTCACTTGTGTATGTGGGTGTGATGTACATGTATGTATTTAGAGGTCAGAGGCTCACACTGGGTGTCCTTCTTGATCACTATCTAACATACTGAAGCTGGGTCTCTCACTTGCACCCAGAACTCACCACTTTAGATAGCCTAATCAGCCAGACGATCCTGCTTCTGCCTCCACATACAGGTGGCCCACCATGTCCACTGGGCATTTCCGTAGACTCTGGGGATCCGAACTCAGTACTTTACTCACTGAGCCATCTCTCTAGTTCCCGTCTGGACATCTTTACACGGATTAAGCAGTACAGAGACAGGACATTCTGTGCTCACAGAAATGTCATCCACTGGAATCCAAACTGCCTATCCATCAGCCATCAGACACCGGTGTGAGGTGCCATCATGTCTGCCTCACTTCCGGACGCCCACGTCCAACCCCAGTCCTATAAAATCTCCCAGGAAGCTGCAAAGGGTACGGTTGCAGTTAGGGTTGCTGACCGATCAACTTTAGCTTCTCCGGGTGGGGCCAGAGAAACTCTGGACATGGAAAACGGAGGCAGAAAAGGTCAGTCAGGGTCACCATATGAGAGACCTCAGGGTACATGGCTAACATTGAGAGGAAGAGAGGAGCCACCAGCAAGGAATCCAAGCTGCCTCTCAATATTAGAGAAAGCAAGGGTCAGAGGTTCCCAAACTGTGGGTCGAGACTCCTATCAGATATCCTGCATATCATATTTACACTATGGTGCGTAACGGTAGCAGGGCTTCAGTTCTGAAGCAGCAATGAAATAATTTTATGGTTGCTGTCACCACAGCATGAGGAACTGTATAAGAGTCACAGCGTCAGGAAGGTTGAGGACCACTGCTCTGGATGCTGTGGCTACTCAAGACTGCCACACTCTGCTGTCCGTCCAACTGGACTGCAAATCTATGCAGTCGTAAGCCATCAACATCTGTGGAAATCTGCTACAGCAAGAAAGAATTAATGTAGGCACTGGGGAATGATAACTCACCCTGACCATAGAAAAATGTCGCTATGATTAAGAACAAGTAAGTACTTGTCAGCCGTGCCCAGACCACCAGTGCTCAGTAGGGAAAAAGACAGGCTGAGAAACACACCAGGATCCCAACTTCTTCACTGAAGGGATTCATGTCATCCCTCAGGTGCTAAAGGGACTAAAACATGAAACCAGGTCAGAGGTGATTCCAGGACAGCAATGACAAGCAGCCTTCAGTAAACCCACGGTGCGTATTTAGCAGTAGGAGCAACAATGTGTAGGGCTGCAGAGAGAGTAAAATCCCTGCCATGCCAAGTGTGAAGCAGGTACCTATAACTCCCACCCTCATCCAAGAGGGGAAGTGCAAAGAAAACAGCATCCCTGGAAGACCACAGGCCAGCTGGCCTGACACACGCAGCCACAAACAAGGTCTAAAAGCAAAGACAGAGACAATCTGAGGTCGTCATCAGATTGCCACGTGTTCATTGTGGCATGCATGCAACTGCATATATCCAAACAAACAAACACACACACTCACCATAAACACACAAGAGATCACAAAGACTGATAAAAATATGGAAACAGATCAGCTCATCTAAAAGGACACACTCCCCAGGACTGAGTCAGGAGGTCTGAGCTGGATAAGCCTTCTGAGCAGGAAGAATTATACGCGGTCCAAGAGAGCTACAAGACAGACCGCTCCGAGACTCATGGCCAGGGGAGCTTCCAAGACAACCTCTTCCTACCTCGGAAGGCATTTCAGACACTGGAATTCCGTTTTCAAGTTTTCTGTGGAAAACGATGTCAAGTGCAAGCCACGTCTCTCTGGGAACCAAACACTAGTTAGTGACCGAAGGGTAGAAAGCATGTGTCTTTATACGTCTTAGTCATAAGAGCAAATGGAATCAAGCGAGCACTCCCAGCATCTCCCCAAAACTTCCACCCAAGACTTTACTGGTGCACTCCCATACACACAGGGAACAGGAGGAGGAGGCTACTGTCAGCATCCTTCAGCATGGTACAGAACATCCCGGCCAAGGCAATAAAAAGAAAGCAAACTGTGGAAGTGCTTCTCGCGTCAGGGCTAGGGCCCAAGGTCAGTACGGAAGTGGACCATAGCAGACAGCTGGCCTTTCTTTGCTCATGGGATGGCTGGGGTACAGTTAGGGAGGGGGCTGTGGTGGTGGTGAGGTGGTAGTGTCAGGATCCTGTTCTCTTTAAAAACAACAAAAAAGTCGTCAATGGAAAGAAACAAGAAACTTGTGGGGCTCAGTAGGTAAAGTGCCTGCCACAGCAACAAGAGAGTCTGAGTCTGAACCCCAGAACCCATATAATAAGCCACGTGTGGTGGCCTCACGTGTCACCCCAGTGATGGGGAGGTGGAGACAAGCGGATCCCTGGTACTTGTTGACCAGGCAGCCCAACCTAATCAGTAAACTCCAGTCAGAGACTGTCTCTAAAGGACAGTTCTTGACGGACGCTATCAAAGGTTGATCTCTGACCTCCACATGTCCAGGCAGGTAGTGCAGAGGTCTCAACTCAGGCCCGCGTGCACACAACAAACTGAGGTACGGAGATTAACCCCAAGCTTACAATCAAGGAGTAAGAGGCACACAACAGGGAAGCCAATGCCATTTAAAGGATTACTGTCTCTGTCTCATCACTGAAAACACCAGAATATGTTAAGTTACACACACGATACATAAAAAATTAGAAGATCTCAAAAGGAAGGCGACAGAAGACCCCCATCTCCAGGCCTCCCCTTGCTCAACTGCATTGCATACACTGCCTTGGACTCGGAATCCACTGCCCCAAGCATTCTCTAATTTCTTTTACATTGCTGGGCTGCATACTACAAGGTTCGGCTCACCATCCCTATCCACTGGTTTTGTACTGAGACCAGAAAAGCCACACAGCTGCAGCCCACGGGTAAGAACACATTCCATGTGCACCACCGAGGAGGTTGGATGCTATCAAAAAGCAGTATTGGGAGGGAGGTGGGAGGCCATAGCTGGACACGCAAAGGGCTTGCCGTGCAACCATGAAGACTCAAGTTCAGTCCCTGGCACTCCTATGAAAAAGCCCAGCATGGTGGTGTACACCAATAAAGCCAGCTCCGGGGAGACAGAAACCAGAGGAATCCTAGATAGCCAGTCTGGCCAGTCCACACACATGCACATCTTTGTGTGCACACACCCCAACACTAAGAAAGCATGCATTGATTAAGCTCCATTCCCAGCTACAGTGAGAGGATCTGGGGATCTAAAGGGCACCAAACGATGACCCAGATAAACCGTTTCCCACCTGTCTACATTCTGAAAATACCAACAGGATGCTAAAGGGGACCTGACAGCCCTAGCGTCTAAGTAGATTTTCTCTGGGCAGTCTAGTTCCTGAGATCTAATCTTAGTTCAAACTTAAGCGCACACCATGGTGCGGCCACAGACCTGAGGTCCAAGTTCAAAAGGGAAAGGAGAGACACTGGAAGATTCTAAGGGGGACAGACTGGACAGGGAGGAGGGCATCCTGAGCTCCTGCAGTGTGGCCCTGTGGCTGAGCTGACGCTCGGAGGTCAGTATCCAGGGTCTCAGGGCTGTTCTGTTTGGCGACCTGGATATGTATCACACAACGACGTTCACGTATTATGTCAGTTATACCTACAATGCGTCTTTTCAAAGAGCAGATGCGGCAGCCGTGCAAACTCTGCAGGTTGTGTATGTCCATTGGCCACACCTGAGTCTCTCTGAGACTGTTTCCCCCTGTGAGGGAGGGGCATCAAAGGAGATGCTTCTCTTACCTTAAGCAGGAAGAGAGCAGATCAATGTCCAGCTTGCCCCTTGCCACACTCCCCTTCTGCCTCCTTCCCCTGCCTGTGACTGTTAGCCTGTTCCGCAGGTCTTGGGAAGCTCCTCCGGCGGCACATACATACCTGCTGGCCACCCTCTGTCCTCCAGATGATACCTGACTTAGTTTCTTTTCCTGTTGCTGATCAAACACTCTTAGGAAAGCAACAAAGAGCAGATTGAGTTTTCCTGGCTCACAGTTCAGAGTAGAGCCCATCACAGGAAGGAAGTCAAGGCAGCCAGGCTTTTAAACTATTTGGTCACACCCAGTCAAGAAACAGAGCCACTGACTGACGGTAGTGGTGCACAACTTTAATCTCAGCACTCAGGAGGCAGAGGCACATGGATCTCTGTGAGTTTGAGGTCAGCCTGGTCTACAGAGCAAGTTCCAAGACAGTCCAGAGCCATAAATGCTTGCTCAGCTAGCTGTCTCATTTCATACATTCCAGGGTGCCTTGCCCATGGTCAATAAGTGTCTTCCCATATCAATGAACCCAAGTCAAGATAATACCCTGCCGTTCTGGTCTCCTAGATGACTCCAGATTCTGTTAAGATGACTACACACATCACATTATCCATCACTCATTCTAAAGTGTAAACAAGCAATTACCAGTTATATCCCAAACTAAGATCCCCCTTCTCCTACTGTCTGTGTCCCTGAACCAAGACAAGAGACCCTGCGGCTGTTTTCATTTTGTCACAAGCAGAATACTAGAGGAGGGGCTGATATTGTTAGAAAGTGGGACCAAGGCGCCCTCTGAGGAGCAGGTGTGAGCTAGAACATGGGGTGTCCTATAAGGTCTTCAGGAGTTTAAGACAAACATCAAAGCGGCATATTGGAGGCAGAAGAAAGTGTTGGGGCTGCAGACGAGAAAAACTCTACCAGCATGTCCCTGACGGGCCTGAAGAGGTAACATGGTTCTGAACTTGGACTCTCTCAAAGGTCAGACTGGGCCTACTGTAATTTCAGATTGTTCTGGGAAGTTTTTATAAAGCAGTTCATCCTAAAACGCACTAAGACAGTTCTTTGAGTGCACACAGGATTTTAAGGACGAGTAGACATGAGTGGTCATGGGAAGTAGAGGAAAACAGTCAAAGGAAGCCCAAAATCAAGAGTTACAGAAAGGTCAATTAACAGCAGCTCCTATGCAAACTGAAATCTTGGTCCTGCGAGTACCCTGACTGATTGGCAGTGCGTGGCCTCTGCAGGAAAAGGAGCGTTACTAAGACCTAGGAAAACCATTTCTCCTGTGAGCCCCCACAAGAGGGACACTGTGATGGGGCGGATAGTCAACTTCCCAGCTGCATCCTGGGAGACACAATGAAGATGCAGGAATCGAGCAATATATTGTAGCCC
This sequence comes from Chionomys nivalis, assembly GCF_950005125.1. Lineage (NCBI taxonomy): Eukaryota > Metazoa > Chordata > Mammalia > Rodentia > Cricetidae > Chionomys > Chionomys nivalis. The sequence continues at coordinate 49,379,222 of NC_080104.1, read as the reverse complement.
TACTTTCAGACGGTTAAACAAAGGGACAGGGAGAGGAGAGGGGTGCAGGGTCCTTTGGGAGTGGGTGATGATAAATACCTGTGAATTCATGTAAAGTGTACAAAGGGGCTCACAATGGAACACTCTATTTTTTAATTGAATTTTTAATTTCAGTAGAAACTAAGAGAGGGAAAGGCACATTTCAACATGTTTGTAGTCATCTCCTCTGACTTAAAACATCACATCTCAGGTCACACTTCAGCGGAAGGCTTTAGTATGAGAAGGTAAACAACTCCCAAATCCCAGTAAGATCCTGAAACTTACTAGATTCACAAGGCCCCTCCTTCTCTCAGGTTATCCAACAGTAGGGATGGGTGAGGAAGAGACTCTGTAACCTGCCCAGCAGCAGAAACACTGTGGAGTGCTCTAGGAATCCTAGCTTCTGTGAACCAGCACCCAGGCTGTGACCTTTTAGGGATGCAGCTGCCTTTGAGTCATCCGTGCTGCAAGGAAGTCACCCGTACTCCCCTAAGTTGTCCCAATGAACTAACTGGGTCACAAGTCAGACTTAAGTGGAATCATTTCTTTGATCTATTGTTTATGCCCCATATTTATGGTGATGAAACTAGAAAGTTCTACTGAAAAGTTGCTCAAACTACAAATCCTACCCAGCTACACAGTAAGTGTAAGAACTTGTATTCCTTGCTTGTCTTGACTTACACAAACTGGCTTAGACTCAATTGACTACAGTTAATGAACAAATGCACTTTGCTCTAAAATGGCCTAACATATTTGAGAACCAAGGGCTACGATTGCTATCACGTGAAATGACATTGGTTGGGGCAGGGCCTGTTTTAAGAAACCCTAGACAAGGGACACACCAGATGAAAGTTCAGGGGCTAGCCAGAATTTAAAACCCTCACTCCTAACAAAGTCCCAAAGTCTAAGCAAAGCTCCTAATCGTTCCTAGGGTTCTTCAAAGACCACCGCCCCCCACCGTGGCCCTCACTAATGGAGGATGACAATACAGACTGTGCAATGTTCTTGGGCAGGTTGCAAAGTCTTTCTCACCCATCCCGTCTGTTGTATAACCTGGAGAAGGAGGAGCCTTGTGAAGCTGGTAAATTTCAGGGACTTCCTGGGATTGGTGAGTTGTTTCCCTTCTAAGCCCTCCTCTGGGATAGGATGCTTTAAGTCAGAGGAAATAACTATAAACAGTTGTTAAAAACAAGCCTTCAATAGCTTCCAACTCCTGCTACTCACGAAGTTGTAGGTTCTTACTGAGAAGAGTGTTTAATGAAAAACCACATTATCATTCTCAGTTCATGATTATTTAAGCAAAAGAAGTAGAGTAATTCCATGGGGGGGAGGATAAATAGAAGTCATGCGGCAATTTTTTTCTACGTAAAAGCAATCCTTTCCAAAATCAAAGAAAACAAGATGTTTCTTCCTACAAAAAAAAAGAAAGTTAAGTATAAAGAAAGAAAAAGGGGCTTTGGGCTGAAAGAGGGTGAGGCAGGTGAGAAAGACAGTTTGGTGTGGAAAAGCTCCTGCTATGTAAGCCTCATGACCTAAGTATAAGCCCTGGAACCACAGGAAAACAGGTAAGGGATCCCAGCATAAGGTAATGGGAGGCACAGACAGGAGAACCATCTGAAAGCTCTAGGACCAGATAACCTGGGGTACACAGAGTTGCAATAACAAGAGGAAATTGAGAATCTAGTCCCTAAAAAGTTATCCACTGACATCCACATGTATGGTGTTTTGTGTGTGCATGTACACACGAACACCCCATATACACACACACACAACTAATATAATTTCTAGAAATATATTTTTTAAAGAGATAGAGGACAATAAGCCAGAAGTAAATTAAAAGTTTCCAAATGTTGCGAGATATCTGATTACACTGTGTAAAATATGTCACTCTGGTTGAGTTAATAAAAAGATGAAAGACTAATAACTAAGCAGGATTTCCAGGCACAGAGAATGCTGGGAAGGAGAAGGGCAGAGCTGAGAGGAGATGCCAATGAGACTCAGAGCAAGCAGGATGGACAGTACGTAGATGAGGTAAATGAGTCTTGGGGCAGCACAAAGATAAATAGAAATGGGTTAAATTAACTCATAAGAGCTAGCTAAAAACAAGCCTCAGCTATCAGCATAGCTTTTGTAATTAGTAAAAGGTCTCTGTGTTGTTATTTGGGAGCTGGCTGATGCGACAGAGAAAGATGTGCCACACCCAAGTGAACATCAGTGGAAAAATCTGAAAGCATACATGTGACTCTGAACTGGCAATTCCACTCCAAGATGCTCCAAGGGGCAGCACAGACCATCACTGGGGTGATGCATGAAACGATTTTAAGGAAACGAGTCTGTGACCTCATCTGTGGGAAGCAACACACTAGATACAACAGAGGGGTGCTAAATGCAGCCCTGACTGTCTGCGAGCCACTGCACATGCAGCCCTTGAAGAATGCAACGCTATGCCCAGAGGAAGAATAAACTCAAGAGTGTTCTTAGAGTGTGTGTGGGGGGTGGGCAATGGGTACAGTGTGTGCTCATTCATGAACATCTTTTAAAAAGGATATGGGACACTTCTATCTGCATAAAATTTATCTAAAAGAAGCCTAATTAAGAACAGTGGTCTCTTCTACAGACAGACATGACAGGGATGAAGAGCCCAGCCTTGGTTTTGATCTGGTCTCAGATTGAGAGGCAGGAGCCCTTTACCATTTAAACCTGTCATAAAATACAATACAAACCTATCTAACGTTGTGTTCTTGTGACTTGGCCCCTACTATTATCTATTAAGGAAGGCCTGCGTCTCATCCTGTCACACCAGAGAGCAAGTCAACAGAGGACAACTGGGTGCAGGGACAGAGAGGAGCAATAAATGCTATCTAATGATAAAGTGGCAGATCAGAGGAGCACATGATGCATCCTGGGAGCTGCCAGGGGATGGATCTGCTTGTGACTCTAGTCCCCAACACAGAGAGCAATCTACTAGCGGGTCAAAGAAACGCATACGTCATAGTTACAGACTCCTTCCTGGTGGTCTCCATCCACAGACACCCACTTCTTATCCATGTACCTCCCTAAGTGACTGACCTAGACATAAGGGCATCCTCTTACACCTGACTCCACCTACTCTGAACTTTTATTCTTCCCTGCTTGCCTTCACCTACTCTCTGGCCCCGACCACTGGCCCACCTCATTTCCAATTCCGCCAAGTCGACTTTCTCTGCCAGGCTTCCTCTGCAGCCCTGATGTGCAGGCCAAGACTCAAAGGGTTCCTCTGAGTCATCCTGGAGATTACCACACCAAGAGGCTCCACCAGATAAGGAAAAGTCTGGTCTCTGACTCATCTGGGCTGCAGGTCGAGGGGTTCTCCCTCAGTCAGAAGATGCTAACACTGGGGCAGGCAGAGTCTGAACCAGGAAAGTCTCGGGGAAAACAGGGTGGTTTAGGAGAAGGCATATTCCCCTCACTGCACACTCAGAAGGGAAGGGCAGACGATAAACATGGGGATGAACGGAGACACCCATCTGGGCTGCATCTATAGCACATCTTGCCTCTCCACTGCCACTTCCTTCTTCAGACTCAGCTGCGGCTTTGCTTTGCACACACACAGCTGCATCTTTCTGCCGCATCTGGACTTTGGATCATGAAGATGACCAGCACAAACATATACCCTAAAGAAAGCCTTAAATAAAAAAAAAAAAAAGACTACCCATCCCCCTTCATCCTGAATCTGCTCAAGTGGAAGATTAAAAATAAAAGAAGGTCTACGCTGACATAGTATGGGGAGGGGGGGCAAATGAATAAATGAAGACCGATCTCTAACTTAAAAGGTACTCGAGCCAGCACTACCTTCTGAATTAGATGTGAGACTGTCTGCCAGGTTGCACCCGACCCTACTCTTACCCAGATCTATCTTAGCCACATCTCAATTGCACCCGGACATACATCTTTCACTTCCCTAAACGTGCCACGCCTCTGACGTTTTCAGGATATAGGCATGGGCTGTTCCCCTGGCCCAGATGAGCTTTTATTGTTGTTCAAAGCAGTTACGGATGGTGGCAGTCTACATGTCACGTCAGGGACGCTCTCCGTGGCTGCCCCAAGCCTAGAAGCTCAATTCAGTCACGTCCTCTCAGGAGGCTTATCACCATTTAAAGGCAGCTGCCTGGTCTGCCTTTCACTAGAGAATGTAAACTCTAAAAGGAAGGGACTGTCCCCCAAGCCTTGACACACAGAACAGCTGATAACACAACGCCTGGGATATGGACAAAGACTGACTACCATGGAAGAAGAGTAAATGGATGGATGGTCCAATACTCAAAATACAATTATTAAGAAGGGGAAATGGAAAATACTGCAGAGTGGATTAAAGCCGTCAGATAAACAGCTTGAGATTGCCCAGGAGGGAGAAAGAATTCCAGTTAAACCTGAGAGAGGAGGAAAATGCTGCTATTAAACAGTCTAGAATGCAAGCATTTCAGCATCTGATCAACAGGCTATGGTTGTCTGTCCCAATTCAAGACCTTACACGACATCTAAAGCACGACCACAGAGAAGTAACAGAGAAAATACAATGGAGACCAGGGATACAAAGGACACACCTCAACACAATAAAGGAGATTTACAGAAAGCCCAGACAACATCAACTCAAACAGAGAGAAACTCTAAGCATTTCTACTAAAATCAGGAACAAGGCAATGCTGCCCACTCTCTCCATACCTATCCACTATATAGTACTGGAAGTCTTAGCTAAAGCAGTAAGACAAAGGAGGTAACAGGAATACAAATACGAAGAGAAGAAGTATCTTTATTTGTAGATGGCATGATAGTATAGATAAGTGACCCTAAAAATCCCACCAGGAATCTCCTACAACTGATAAACACTTTCAGCAAAGAAGGTGGACACAAAAATTAATACAAAAGTCAGTGGCCCTCCTATATACAATTGACAAGTAGACAAAGAAAGGAATCAGGCAAACGATACTTAGAGCTCAAAAAAAAATTTAAACTCTCTTAGGGAAAAATTCTAACCAAGCAAGTGAAAATCTTGTATAATAAAAACCTTTAGACACTGAAGAACGAAATTGAAGAACATATTAGAAGATGGAAAGCTCTCCCGTGCTCATGATCAATAGGATTGATGCAGTGAAAATGGCCATCCTTCCCCAAAGCCATTTACATATACAATGCAATCCCCATCAAAATTCCAAAAAAAAATTCTTAAGAAAACTTGAAAGGACAATTTTTAGCTTCATATGGAAAAACATAAGATCCAGAACAGCTAAGAACAATACTGAATAATAAAAGAACTGCTGGGGATATTACCATTCCTGGCCCCAGATTGTATTAGAAAGCTATAGTAATAAAAACAGCATGGCTTGGCACAGGAGACATACTGATCAATAGAATCAAATTGAAGACCCAGACATTAAGTCCACACACCTGTTTTTGTTTTTGTTTATTTCGTTGTATAGAGAAGCCAGAAATACACAATGGGAAAAGACAGCATATTTAACAAATGATTCAGGTCAAACTTGATGGCTGCATGTCTAAAATACCAATAGATTCATCCATTCCTAACCACCCTGCACACAAAACTCAACTCTAACTGGATCAAAGACCTCAACATATGGCCAAATACAGTGAAGTTGAGAGAAGAGAAAATGGGGCATGATCTTGAACGCATTAGCACAGGAGAAAACTTTCTGAACACAACACTGATAGCACAGGCGCTAAGAACAATAATAAATGAGGCCTCATGAAACTGAAAAGCTTCTGCACAGCAAAGGACACCATTATTTGGACATAGTGGCAGGCTACAAAATGCGAAAAGACTTTTATGAACTGTACATCTGATAAAGACTAATATCTAATATAAACTTTAAAAAACTGAACATGGAGAAAGCAAATAAAATGGGGCACAGGTCATAACAGGGTTCTCAAAAGATGAAACACAAATGGCTGAGAAGCACTGAAGGAAAGATCCAGGAAAATGCAAATCAAAACTACTTGAACCTTTCATCTCACACCGGCCAGAATGGCCAAGATTAAGAAACAAATGACAGCCATGCTGGTGAAGAGCAAGGGGAACACTCACCCACTGCTGCAGGCAGTGCAAACCAGTGTGGCGGTTCTTCAGGCAGCTAGCTAGAATAGATCTACTTCAAAGATCCCGCCATGGATATGCCACTCCTCACCAGGTACCCAAGGGATGCTTCATCCGACCACAGAGATACTTGATCATTGGTGCTCTACTCATAACAGGCAAAAGTTAGAAAAGGTCTAGATGTCCATCAATGGAAGGATGGATAAAGAAAATGTGGTGTATTTACACTCTGGAATATTACTCAGCTGTTATAAAGAACGAAATCATGAAATAATGGTAAATGGATGGAGCTAGAAAAAAAAAATCATCCTGAGCCAGGTGTGGTGGTGCACACCTTTAATCCCAGACCTTGGGAGCCAAAGGCAGACGGATCTCTGTGAGTTTAAGGCCAACCTGGTCTACAGAAAAGAAACCCTGTCTTGGGGGGGGGGGGGGTACAAAACCAAAAAACCAAACAACAACAACAACAAAATCATCCTGAGTGAGGTAATCCAGACCCAAAAAGACAAATATGGTATGTATTCACTTATATGTGGCTATTAGCTGTTAAGTATTTGGTAAATTGGCCATGATCCGTATAACCGCAGAAGTTAGCTATAAAGTAGAAAACTGGAGGTGGGGAGATAGATCTCCGTAGGAAGGGGAAATAGAACAGATTGTTATGGAGGGTCTGGGAGGAAGAACAGAACAGGAAGATCAAACAGAGAAGGGAGGGAAGGGGGGGTAAGGGAAGGAAGATAGGGAGAGATAGCTAAAACAGCTAAAACTGGCCATTTGAGGGGTTGTAAGGAAACCTAATAAAGCAGAAGCTTCCTAAAATATATACCATATGAAAGAAATATAAATGGATTCACCAACTAACAGGGGAAAAACAAAGCCCCAACCAGACATCTCTTGTCATGAAAGGAAACTTCCAGCTCTAGAAATGAGTTACATCAAAGGAGCCCCATGGAAATCCCCAAAGAACCCAGGTTACTGGGAAAACTATCAGTTGTTCTCCAAACGGGGGCCCTACTGCTGAAGAGCACACCTATACAACCCACTGAAAACAGAAGTCAAGCAGGCGCCTACATGTAAGCTTCTTCCCGATGAATAATAGTGCTCATGGTATGCCACCAGAGGAGAAATGAAAACGCCAACCCAGCTACAAATCCTTCAACCTACAGTGGTGACACCCCCACAAGATATACCGTGCAACAGTGGCAGAAAGCTTGTGGGAGTAACCAATTCATATCTGAGTGGACTTAAGGCCCACTCCATGAGATGGGAACCCATACTTGATAACTCTCAAGTGGCCAAGACTCTAAGACTAGATAGGCCAGAGACCTGGGGAAATCCAATCCTATTGTTCTGTCAAAGGAATGTGGAAATAAAGTGACATTCTTCTACACTCAGATCAGTGTCTTGCTCAGTCATCATCAAAGAAGCTTCCTCTTCAAGCAGATTGGAATAGAAAGAGACCCACAATGGAACAAACTGCAGAGAGTAAGGACTTGGGAAGACTCCATCCTAAAAGGGATGTCTCCATCAAACCATTCCCCTCAGAGCTCAGGGAATCCAGAAGAGGTAGAAAGATTCTAAGAGCCAGAGGGGATGGAGGACCAAGGAAACAAGGCCTGTAAACATAGCAGGGCTGACATACATTTGAACTCACATACTATGGCAGCATGTGTGGTCCTTGCACAGGTCTAAGCCAGATGGGGGTCCCAGCACTGAGAGGGAAGTGGACACAAGTCCCCCCATCCCTAACCCAAAAGCTATCTGCAACTGATGGCCACTCACAAAGGGAAAATTCTACTGATTAGAAGGGAAAGGGCAAGCTCAGGGAACACTGGCTAGCCAGCCTATCTGAACTGGTGAGCTCCATCAACAGAGAGACCCTGACTCAAAGATTAAGATGGAGAGCAAGTGAAGAAACTTCTACATATCAACCATAGGCCTGCAGATGCAAGCACAAGCATGTGCATGTGTAGCACACATCCCCACGTGAGCACACATGCATACATACATACACACACACACACCCAGGCTTTCACACACAATGCAAACACTTAGATGTCACATACCACACACACATAAACACACTTTTTATTTTGGAATCACTTGAGAATTTTAGAATTTGATTCCCTTTGTTTTTAAGTGCTCGGCACCCCCCCCCACACACACACACACACACTCTCCATCCACATTCCCCTACCCCCACAACCTCTACTTACAGAACAGGAACCTTGGCCTGGGAGCATACTGCCTAGCCTTGACCCTTCCAGTTCAGCTGTCAGCACTGTTCCCTGGCAGGTAACTTAATGCTTGCCCTGTGCCCCAGATCCTTTATGCTGACCCCACAGTCCTCAAGACACCACAGAGTTGATACAGTTGACACCATTGCACTGTAGGTCTCCCAGAGGTAGAGATCCTGAGCTACTCACTCGTCCACCTGGTCCAGAGCCTTCTGTCTGCACACACTCCCCTCAGGTTCCTGTCTACTTCTCCCCACCTCTGGGGCTTCGAATACCCCACAGACTTTCTGGAAGCCACAACTAAACAGCCTCAGGGTGCTTGTCAGATGTTGCTCAGCTAAAAGCTCCCACAGAAGACCATGCGTGATGCCTACTTCAGACGTCCTTAAGTAGAGCTCCAGTAACCAAGATCCTTGTTCCAACTGCAGGGCACCTGGAAGACTTGCTGCAGCGTGCTGGGATGCCAGCTGGCACACCTTACTGACGGCTAAACTAGCGTGCCTTGGATGCTTGGGGCATTGCTAGCAGAAAGCAGGGCATCGGGCAAAGGACCCTTGAGCCTGCTGTCAACAGCTCCAGGGGGCGAGGAGAGTGGAGGTCAGCAGGCTCAGCACACAGAGGTGAGGAGCTGGAAACAGGAGGAAGCAAGGACAGGACCCAAGAGTCCAATGCCTGTGCTGTTTGCCCTCCAAACATACATTTCCTACAAGGCTGACCATGTATTTCAGTCATTGGTGAAGCGGGGGAGTCTGCAGCTCACACTTCCGTGGGGTAAGCCTGAAATTTTTCACGATAGAAAGTGTTCTACATGCAGACTGAAGAGAGGCCTCAGCAGTGAAGAGCACTTGCTGCTCTTGTAGAGGCCCTGAGTTCTCAGCACGCACATGGCAGCACAAGGCCACCTCTAACTCCAAAACACTCTTCTGGCCTCTGCAGGCACGAGGTACGCATGTGGTGCAGACATCCTACAGACTAAGCACGCATACACATAAAGTCAAGGTAAATGAATCTTTAAAAGTTGACTATGGAATTCATTATTGGCATAGGGCTGGGGAGATGGCCCATTGGTTAAAAACACGTTCTGCTCTTCTGGTTCAGTTCCCAGAACCCACACACTGGTAGGTCACAACTACCTAGAACTCCAGTTCCAGAGATCTGACACTTCTGGCCTTGAGTATCTAAACACACACAGACATACACATACACACACCTTTATACAGAATTAAAATAAAATTCATTAGCATCGAAAAACTAATTTTACAGTAGAGGACTGTGAAGACTGTGTATATCCTAATGACGTAGTCAATCAGCAGACACCGGGGCTGAGAGACAAGTCCCCAAAGGGCACTGGGCTGGGCAGCCATCTCTCCTGGACGTTGACACATGGGGAACCAGAGAGCCCACTGGGAGCATCACTATTCTTGTCCATGAACTTCCTCCCAGTGTTGAGGAGGCATCACAAGCAACTTAGTACTAGTTAAATGGCATGTGTGTGTCAGAAGCAGATGGTCTGTAAGACATCCATGTGCAAAGCCTCCCACAGGCATCCCCGGGGAAGACACACGTCAGTCAGAAATGACAACACCAACCCACGAGGAGGCATTCCATCACAAGGACCTAAAGGAGAACAAGACAGGAAAGGCTAGGCCCAATCCTGCCATCTGGGACTGCACAGCCTGTCATGCCTTTGTCTCCCCTGTACCCTCTCCCTGGAATGGTCCCCGTTCTAGCCTCTTGAGAGGAACCTAGAAGTCTTTTAATATTCTAGCATCTGCAAAACACTCAGTAGCTGCCCAGGGCAGACCCAGACAACCCATTCTCTTTTTCATCTCATTAGGACTGAGCAAGCAGCCCAAGAGGGTTCTATACTGCCTTCTCCTGGTCTGCAGGCCGTAGTACCCAGTACCCGAAGTCAACTAACCTACAGCTGTGTTCCACCAATATGAGGCAATAAAAATAGAAGGGCCAATCCGGGGTGATTCCTCCACCTTGCCCAGGTTCCCCATTTGTGAATCCATCTTCTGGCTCCAAAAATACCAGCTGCCTCCTGCATCCTTCAGAGAAAGCGTGGGACTGCAGGCCCTGCAAACCCTGGGCTGCTCACTGTCCAGCTTCTGTCTTCACGACACTCCCATCATGGGGATAGCTTTCGGTGAATCCTGAAAATTGAGATGACCACCCTTGGCAGTCACGCTGTCCCTGCCTGTTTCTCCAACAGCCTAATGCCATCTCCACTGAAGTCGCAAGGTCCCTAGGCTTTGGATAGCTTATTCCTCATTTTCTGATTTCCTTCCAGAAGGAGCATCTTAAGTTAACCGCTAATACTATCCAGGTGTCCGAAAACTGTTCAGTTAAATAAATAGGCATTTCATCATCTATAAAAGCTAAGCAGGAAGGCCACGAGACAGGAACACTTTGACAAGCATGTTTAAGAAACGGCAGGTGTAAGAAATATTTATCTATTAAGAATTCACTACCGAAAAATTAAAGCAACTGTCCAACCTATAGAGTGAGGACCTGGATTCATTTTAGAAAAATTAAAAACAAAACCCATCTGCTTTGTCCTTAGCATCTGTGAAGACTGTCACAGGCCCCCAATAGCAGGCAGTCACAGAAACGGAGAGTGGGTAAGTACAAAGGTTCCAAAGCCAGGCTGCCAAACCCTAGTCCCAACAAAACCAGTGGAATAGCCTCGGCCAAGGAACATCTCCACATGAGTTCTTCAATTTCTGAAGCTGCAGCAACTGCGTCCCCTAGTTTTATTTCAAGGCTCAACCCAAACAGAATACACTGGTTTGCCTTCATTTTCTCTTCATTCTCCATCAAGGGTCTCAGACTCAAAGGCCATCCGAGTCACAGAGCAGGCAGGTCTGATGTCCGCTCTTCCTAAGACATCCCCTTGGAAGGGACTTTCAGGAACCAGACACCTGTGTCTGGCCAACTGCAAATACACCTCAGCACGCTGAGGAGACAAGTGAGGTGCTAAGAGGTACGTTCCCAAATAGTGAGACACCAAGAAGCCAGATCTCCCTGGGCCATCACAGCTCAGGTGGAAAGGAGAATCAAAGAGACGGGCTCACCTGTGGCTGATACACAGGGACACCTGACACCTACAGTGAAAGCCAGAGTGGAAAAGAGGAACCCGGTGGTGGAAGGGCGGAAAGGGTGACATGAGGTCGGGGGACACCACTGTTGAGCCCATCGGAAGTCTCAAGAACCCAGTGGAGAGCTCACTGGGTTGGGCTGCCTCCAGACCAGAAGGGAGGCCGACTATGAACACAGGCAAGAGGCAAACTCACAACCAATGGAAAAAGGAAAACAGAAGTCCCACAGACAGGTCTCAAGAGCTTTCATAAGAGAAGTCCTCTACCTACAAACCCTGAGAGGTGAGATGGGCCGAACAGCCTGGGAAGAGAACACACCTCCAGGGCTCAGAACTGCCAGTCAGAGCATCTAACACAGTTAAACTCAACTTCAGACAAATGACAAACAATCTTAAAGCGTATATCCCATGCAACATTCAAGGCGTACGTAAAAACTCTCAGGGGTTTTGTTTTTTAAATATATAGGGCTATGTATGTGTCCTGTTTCATTTGGAACCTTTCCCAGTTTCCAGGTGTCTTCCCCCATTATCCTCGACCTTCCTCAAAGAACAAATAAAACCCAAAAGAGGACTTATTGACAGAGCTAAGCCACCAGAAGCTGAGTGGCAGCACATAAAACCAGAAGCATGAACCAAAGGTCCTGGAAGCCACAGAGGACTTGGGGAGGCCTGGAAGAAGAGTGCCCTGTACCCACAGGAAGCAGCAACCGCTGACGCAAAGTCAACTTTCCTTTTCCTACCACCCAGCAGGTACCAGTCAGTGACTTGGCGCCAGAAGCTCAAGGTCAAGTAGGAAGCAAGCAAGGGACTGCGGTGACGAACGAGCGCTCATCTCCCTTAGGTAAATGGGAGGGCATTCAGAGAAGACTGATGAAGACAGAAAAGACAGAAAGCAAAAGGGTCTTAGAGTCCTTGCTGCAGTCCTACATCCCTGGTGACTGCAGAGGAGGTGACAGCTTCCTCCATGGCTCTGTAGCTTGTGACAACAGAGCTCTTCACTCAGAAAAGGTGCGCTTCTTGCTTTCTCACTGTCCCCAAACTTCAAGTGTGGTGTCCTCGTGAGGAGCACAGCCCTCAATCTTCCTAAGTCCCCAGGACACTAACACTACAGCCAGGGAAGAGACTGAGACACCAGAGAGGGGAAAGAGGGCACGTGAGAGTCTTCTCAACAGCAAATTTCTGTCTACCAGACCTGACCCTGGCTCACGCTCCTGGGCTCTCTTTCTACGTCTGCATCCTTCAAGCTCTTTTCCACGACTCAAGCCCCATCCACGCCAGCACCATCACAAAGACTGGTGTTTCGGTTTCTGGTCTTCAAACCAACTGTTAGGCACAACTTGCACTAGTGTGATGCCCACCAAGTTCACCTTCTGGAAGCTGAGAGCAGGGTCAAAAGCCACACATGAGAGAAGCTGACCAGGGCAGCCCTGTCTTTCCACAGTGCTCAAGCCAGGAAATGAACAGTTGGAAGGTACATGCTGACTTTCTTTTCCAGAAAGGATGGAATTAGGCCTTCAACCCTGGGGATGGGATCAATCAGGAAGTAGGCTTGCAGGCTAGCGCAGACCTGGTTTACCAAACCCCTAGACATCAGCCAAGTTCCCAGGCATCCCATCCCCTAGTCAGAGAAGCACGCACCCTAAGTGACTGAACCAAGGTGAGGCTCTCCCTAGCCTGCGGTCTCCAGCATCCAGGTGTGGCTCCGGCTCTCATCCCAGCTTTCGAAATATCATTTCAAAATACCACTGACATCTTGGAGGACTAGCTAGAGAGACTGTTGTTGAAATGTACTCTAGGCAACTGCAGAGAGGGGTGGGCTGAGATGATCGCTAGAACCCACACAAGGGGACAGGGTAGGGGACACACGGAGGGTGCAGGGCCATCAGAACCCACAAGGCAGAAACTAAAAACACCTGATAGGTCCTCAGAGCGTGAAATCTTCTCCAGCAATAATACCCAGCCTGTACTCCACATGGATGCTGTGGGACACTAGGAACCGAACTAGAAGGTGTTGTAATATGATGCTATTATGCTCTTTGGACTCATCTGGAGGGCCCGCCACCCAGCTCACAGATGAATCACACACGGAGGCTTATTCTTATTTATAAACATCCAGCCTTAGCTTGTCTTGTTTCTTGCCCGCTTTTCTTAATTTATATTATCCTGTCTATCCTTTGGCCTCTGTGTCTTCCCGGTTCTCTTACTTCTGTAAATCTTATTCTTACTCCATGGATTGGGGTGAGGCTGGGTGGCTGGCCCCTGAAATCCTCCTCTCTCTCGGGCTACTACTCCGAACCCCTTCTCCCAGCTTTCTCCTTCTCTGCCTGCCAGCCCCGCACACCCTTCCCCCTGCCTCGCTACTGGCCGTTCAGGTCTTAGGCCATCAGGTGTTTGAGACAAGCGAAGTATCACAGCTTCACGGAGTTAAACAAATGCAACATAAACAAAAGTAACACACCTTAAAATAATATTCCCAACAAGGAGGAGTCAAAGGCGGCAAATGCAGAGTAGCATTCATACAATCCCAACCATGGGAAGTCTGGACACAGAAGAAATGTGCACTGAGAGGCGTCAGAAAGGCATCTGGGGGATCTGAAGGGAGAGCACTGAAGACCTCAGAGTGCCGTAGACAGCTGCTACCCTGAGTCAAGCAGAGACAGCACCCATGGTTTCCTCTCTAAACCCACCGCCCCATTCAATCCACCTGTGGTAGGTTTGTACGCTGCACAGTAATTAGGTCCCACTGCCCTCCAGAGCTTGCACAGCGTGAACTGTGTTGGACAGCTGTGTTGAGTCCGTAGCAAACACAACTAGCAAGGTCTTCCCATGTAGGGCGTCATGCCAGGTCCTATCCCGGCACACACTGCCATCTCTGAGGTGTCTGGGACTGGGAGACCACGGCAGATCATTTATTGCAATGAAATACCTGCGCTCCAAACAGAAAACAGACAAATGGCGAGTGTCTAACCGGCAGGGTGCCCTTATAGCTCGTTCACCTGACTTCTCCCTCCCACTTCTCCTCAAGAGACAGGGCAGAGCCCAACCAGTTGTAGCCAGCCACCAGCTCCCTACTCTCCTCCCAAGATCCCCTGGTCCCTAGACACTTGGGGGATTTGTTGAGCATGAGATCGGTCCCTCTTCCTCTAGATCAAATCCAGCTTCCACTTCATGTCTTGGCTAAAAACTGGCCTCCTTCTAGAAAAGTGATTTTTTTTTTTTTTTTTTTTTTGGTTTTTCGAGACAGGGTTTCTCTGTAGCTTTGGTGCCTGTCCTGGAACTAGCTCTTGTAGACCAGGCTGGCCTCGAACTCCCAGAGATCCGCCTGCCTCTGCCTCCCGAGTGCTGGGATTAAAGGCATGTGCCACCACCGCCCGGCTTAGAAAAGTGATTCTTGACCTATGTGGGTTGCGACCCCTCTGAGTTACATATCAGATATTTACATCACAATTCTTACAGTTATAAAGTAGCAATGAAAATAATTTTATGGGTGGGGGTCACCACAACACGAGGAACTGTATTACAGGGTCGCAGCGTTACAAAGGTTGAGAACCACTGTGTTAGAGCAGGCCCTCACTCTCACTCAAACCGGACAACCGCCCTAACAGTCTCTCCTCAGTGACACACAAAGGCACAGTTTCCTGACATGAAGCCGGTACTCAGAGTATGGGGGTGGGGGTGCGACCCAACTCCTTGTGCTATGCTAACCATGCTATTTTTAAGCAAAGAAATCAGAAAACATAAGCAAAGAACGAGAAACTGACTCCGGCCTCGGATGGGAACAAATGACACGTGGTGTAGGAGTGGGATTACTGTGGCGCACGACTGTGGCACACACCAATGCAGTGTCGAATGGTGAGCCAGACAGACAGGCAGCAGAACTAGCCCCAGACAGTGCAGACACCCTCTCTGCTGTGGCTGCTTTCCCCAGAGTCTGCTGCCCTGGCAATGCTCCCCTGAGCCCAGGATCCTGGGGAAACTGCTGTAGATAGGATGGCCTCCGATGACCTTAGTGAATGAACTAAGTGTATGGAAACCAAGACCAAATATCTACGACCAGATCAAGACCAAACCGCCTAAATTAGTGTATCACCCTCCCACTGGCTGTCACCTCAAGCTTTAGGTTTGGAGCCAGACTCAAGTTCAAATGATGGCTTCACTTGAAAACCATGAGACACACCCCCTTCGCTGCTCCCCTGTTTGAGGGTTCGCAGCAAATAATGAGAGGCACTGACCTATAGGACCACAGTAAGGATTCAATGAGAAGATGCAGTACCCGAGAGAAGGTTCGAGGGTAAAGGGGCTTACTGCCCTGTCTGCCCACCTGGGCTCAATCCCTGGGTACACCCTGGGAGAAGAGAACAGACTCCCTCAAGTTCCTCTGACCTCCACATGGAACACACACACACATACACAAATAAATATAAGATGTATGAGAGGATGCTTACAACTCTTCCCTTGGTACCTCTCTTACCACAGAGACAGGTAAAAGACTGGGAAGAGGCCGAAGAGGTGGCTCAGGGATTAAGAGCATCTACTGTTCTTCCACAGGCCCTGGTTCAGATCCCAACATCCATGTGGCAGTAATTCAGAACCATCTATAACTCCAGCTCGAGGGAAGGCAACACCCTTTTCTGACCTCTGTGAGAACTGCACACATAATACACATACATACAGGCAAACACTCACATACATTAAAAAAAAAAAAAAAGACAAGTGGGGAAATGTTCTCGGGAATTCTGTAAGGTTTTCTTTGTTCCTTCACCGTCAAGTAATAGTTTACTCAAAATTCGGCTCAGGAAATGGAACACTTTTCATTTTAGTATTAATGAATTTACATTTAAAAACAACAACAGAAGGCAATCTGTGATGGGACAACCACGTCCCTTCTCTTAGGTGCCCATATAAATCAGGACACCAGTGACAAGCGCAGGGCCAGGGCTCTGTGCTCGCTTGTGACAGGGTCAAGAAAAAACAGACGCAGGGCAGAAAGCAGGCCATAAAAACTTATGTCGGAGCCAGAGATTGACAACACCGGAAGTCTCAACTTACATCATTTCCAGGACTGCTTTAGTAGATTGGAGTTTATCTTTTTTTTTTTTTTAAAAAAAAAAAAAAAAAAAGAAGAAAACAATCTGAACAGAGGTGGCCAGTGGGTAAAAAGCCTGACCTCAGGCCTGAGGACCTAAGGTTAGAGATCCAGCGTCTTAGCTAGGGTTTTTACGGCTGTGAAAAATATCACACCCAGAAGCAGCGTAGGAAGTCAAGAGTTTATTTCATCTTATAGCTTGTAGGCCATCATTCAGGGACATAGGGAAAGAACTCAAGGCAGGAACCTGGAGGTAGAAGGTGATGCAGAGGCCATGGAGAGGTGCTGCTTACTGGCTTGCTCCGCCTGCTTTCTTATGGCACCCAGGACCACCTGCCCAGGGCTGGCACCACTCGGCCCTCCCATATCAATCAAGAAGATACACCACCACAGGCTTGCCTGCAGGCCAATCAAGCGGGGGGGGGGGGGGGGGTTGTCTCAATTAAAGTTCCCTCTTCACAAATGGCTCTGGTTTGTGTCAAGTTGACAGAAAAGTCGCCAACACAGCAGCATCCAGTAAATCCCAGGGCTCAGCAGCTAGCACTCGCATGAAATCCCAGCACTGAGGCAAGAGGAGCCCTGGGGGCTGACAGCAGTCTAGCCAACTGGTGAGCTTCGGGATCTGTGAGACCCTGCCTTAAAGAACAGAGCATACACAGAAGACACCCAGTGGTGACCTCTGCGCTGGCCCCACCTCCCCGTTCCCATACAGGGACACACACACACAGGTAAATAAGTAAATATGAAGCCGAGTGTACTGCTCAATGGGAGAGTCCTGGCCTAGTATGTTTCCACCCAGCACACCACAGATAAAGAACATGCATAAATATATATAATGATTATTAAAAGAGATCACAAGGGAGGGAAAGCGGGGGCACCAAAGAGCATAAAGTTCTGGTTCTGATCAGTGACGACACCAAAACACTCTGAATGCATCTGAGGTCCTGAATCTTACACTGCAACCTGGTGATGTCAGCAGAGTGTACACTGAGAATTTCATACTACGAGAAAGTTACTTGCCGCTCCTCTGGGTGCCTGACAGTTTCCCATTCCTTGCGTTCAAGGGTCAAAGAGGTGTGTAAGGGTTCATGTTCTTTCCAGGAGACACAGGCCTTCATAGTGGCACCTGGGGGCTGAATGTGGCCACCTATATACTACTTCTACACCAAACACCCATCTCTTAGGTCCTCTCACTTAATCTCTGAAGGCCTATGCTGCAAAAGGTTCTATGTGAACAACACAGGGACCATTCCACAGGGGCAACTAGGACTCTAGCTGAAGCGCGCCCACAAACCACTGTCCTCACGCTTTCAGTTCCCCCTTCCTTTTTTGGAAAGTTCTTTTGAATGATGACCCATGTCTGGGAGGGCACCCCAGCTCCACTCTCCATTGAGCATGGCCTCACTTGATGCCCTGGTGCCGAGATGCCCTGGTGGTATTAAGCAGATCATGCTGGAAGCACACCTGGCCTCCTTAGGGGGCTGGACCGATCTGAAACAGATGTTGTGAGAGATTAGCCCCATCCATCAGCATCGGGCTTCCCACCAGCTGGGATGCTAACCTGCCCAGAAAATCCTCTTGCTTAATTAACCTCACCTTACCTGGTCTTTTGCCTTCCCATAGTTTTGGGCTTAAAAAGCTTTGACAGTCTGGTCCCTCCAACTGCATTCCATGAAGGGAAGGGGGGAGAGAACCACGGAGGGCTGCCTGCTATGCCGCCAGACACAAATCACAAAACTTAAACACCAGTGACATTTCTGTTCCATCGTCACCAAATAAAAATGAAAATTAAGAACAAACAAAAGGTTGAACCACCTCAGCAGAGATAAACGGAGCAGCAGCTCTAGACAGCTCCCCCTTACAAGCTAAACTACAAGCTAACGAAGCTATGAGGATCTTTGACACCATGCTTTCCTGACAGACGCATATCAAGATAGATAAACTTCATTGTAGAAAGCCGAAGGGAGAAGGGCCCTGGTTCAGAAACCCTGAAGGAGCGTGTACCAACTTCCCTTTCTTCCTTGTATGGGGGTACAGGGGATCCTGGAGATCAAGCCTCATTCCCTCTGCGCTCAACTGCCTGCAGTGCCCAGCCAGGGCCAAGCTAGATAAAGTCAGGTGTGGTGCTGGGTGAGCGTTACAGGAGCCGCCAGACTCCCTCTGGATATTTTTCAGAAACTGGCACATAGAAGATTGGGTGCAGTCACTGGGGACCGGACCCTGTCACTTAAGGGCCATTCTTACTAGCTGTCACTTTGTCCCTTTCTGGGGAAATAAAGGTACAGAGGGGAGGGATCAGAGATCAAGTTCCTACCATCAAACAAAGAAGTGTCATGACTTTCAATCACTGAAACATACACCACCCTGCAGGGTCACTGAGGGGTGAGCATGGTCCAAGCCTGACATATCCGAACGGAAATGTCCTTAGGAAAACCGCTGATGTGTACAGTGAACACTAATTAAACAGATTTTTAAATAAAATGCACTCCCCCCTGAATCTAGAGACAGGAGAGGAGCGCTGATTGTAAAGAGCCAGCAGCCACATTCCTCGTCCCTCAGAGAGCTAAAGTGGTATCTGCAACTCACTGACGTGGATGTGGGGATAAACTTCACACTGCATCTGACAACTATCAAACATGTGTGCTTACACACACGTGCACATATGCACACGATTTCTGTGGAAGACAAGACCAGTCTGTGAGCTTCCATTCCAGGATCCTGGCCATTACAAGTGTTTTCTAGAGCATCCCTTCCTGTCAGAAACACACTGAACCTGTGAGCACTCACTCTGCTAGCTTTGACAATAATTCAATATACCTAAAAGCAGCCGGCGCTGTGACTGAAGAGAAAATGCAAGGCCTCCCCACTGAGGGAAAAATTATGCCGAAGGACAAGAAACACGGCTTACTCCCCCTCGCTCAGCCTTGCTGCATCTTAAACACAAGCATTAGCATTGCTAGGTGTAATCGCTCTTACATCTGCAAGGTATGTCTTTCAGGGGAAGCAAAGCATGAAGAATGCACCTACAGGGGGTGTGGTATCCCCACCTCCACTCAGAGTATCCTCAGGAGACAGCTCTGGACTCAAGGATCCCGAACCTCTTCCCACACCCATCCTCAAGCCAAGACCCAGGTCCCCTGTATCTGCACAATCTTCCTGCCCTATGATGGTCATGGGTGTTTCCCTGAGGCAGTGTTGGTGATTTTAATACAAAAGAAGCCATAAGAACCATCTGGAAGATCTGTCACCATCAAGTACCACCAAAGCAACAAATGTGAACATGCCCACTTCCAAAAGGCCTGCTTCTGTCCTGGGCCTTTCTCGAAACTCAATCTGAAGACACTTTGTCCCCTTGCAAATGAAATGTAACGGCAACATCCAGGTATGTGCTACAAGGTAGCCTACAAGGTAGAGGCCAGGGCTTAGGGCACACTGGCTGTAGTGAGTCCCCACAATATACAGTGTATCCACTCATCCACCTATTATGAAGACGGGGGTTTGCTGTTGTGCCAGGAGTGGCCTATGAACAGCAAGTGCAGGTGACAAAACCCTCACCCCAGAAAACCAATGCAAACAGGGCCCCTCCTGAGCCAGCTCACCAACCCTCGCGTGTCTCCAGGATGCCAACTGCAGAGAAACATGGACAAAGGAGTCTGATCCCACAGGAAGACCCACCTCTCCTGAAGAAGATGGGGGTGGTGGCAGATGGGTTATGATGCTGGCCAATCACGGCTCACAGAGCATCAAGGCCAGGGCACATGGGTGTGGAGACAGCATAGGCTATTAGAATTCACACTGGAGACACGAGGGTGGAGAAGGGCAAAATACGCCAGCCAGCGGTATAGTCAGATGGAGCTAGGGAACTCAGTTTAGGCCTGTGTGGACTCAGAAAATGCACACAGGCCAGTAGATCAGAACAGAGTGGTTGAGAAGCAAGTCGGGTCAGTCATACTGCCTGGGCCACAAACAGAGAGCCGACCTGGACTGAGAGAGAACAAAGAAAAAGTTCAAGCAGCTTTGCTGTTGGCTTGACAGGTTTCTCGTTTCTCCAGTCTCGAACAGCTGTCCCCACAAACCAAACGCTGTGGATTCTCTAGTCCCCATTTCTAACTAGCCCCATTTCCAGCAAATGGATAACACAAGGACTACAGAAGAATGTGGTGACCTCCGTCAGATTTGGGGTGCTTTGAATGAGACACCCAGAAGGCACTCACAGATTTAAAAAAAAAAAAAAAAAGAACTTTCAGTGCAAGGACAGTCTCTTTCAGAGAAGTGTACAGTGACCTAACACTGAGCTCCCAGCTTGCTCCCTCAAAACTTTGTTAAGTGCGTGACTCCTTAAGAACCAAAAATATGTTTCATTTTTCCAAAAGGGGAAAAAAGATACCCCGCCCTTTTCCAGGGGCAAAACTGAGGCCTGCCAAAATTAAGTCTTAAAAATGGAATCTTGCAGCCTGAGGCTGCACAGTAAATAAAATAATCCTAAATACACATTATGAACTATATATAGGGTGTCCTTCACTGGGTAAGAACACCATTGTTGATGGACAGGCCATTGGAGGTTTCTAAGCATGGCGTTCGGCCATTGTTTTAGGCTACCACTTCCAAAGACTTTTGTATTGGACTTGAAAGAGGGCTCCAAGGTTAGGAGCACTGGCTGCCCTTCTAGAGGACCTTAATTCAGATCCCAGCACCCACACAGCAGTTCCCAGCCATCTCTCAATTCCAGTCCCAAGGGATCCAACACCCTCTACAGGTCACCAAGGGCATTGCACACGTGTGATGCACATTTATGCATATAGGCAAACATAAAATTAAAAAAAAAACTTTTTATTTCTGTAGTGATCTAAACTTCTATAAAGAAGGAGTTAGTTTTATTATCAGGAACAGCACTTAAATCCTAGTGATCACAGGCATTTATTTCCAAACTAAACACACTGAATGTCTCGGCCCAGCTAGAAGAACTACACACACCTGCAGAGCTGGCAGCTGACCATGCTTACACATGTAGTACCAGCAGCTGGCTGAGAACTCTGCAACCCCACAGGGACCGCCCAGGATGGTACTTCCACACCTGCACCCCGGGACCACCCTCAGGCTCTGAGTCAATACAACCAGAGACCACATTCTCCCAGGACTTGGCAGGCTGATCCCGACAAGCACATGAACACCATGCAAAGGGGTGACTAAGCACTTGGTTTATTTTCCCACTCCAAAAAAATGAAATCGTCATCTATAATCAGTAGCCTAGCTCTGCCGCTGATTTAACGGGTAAAACTGGATAATCACTCAAAACACTGTAGCCCCCCTCTGCGCCCCAGATAAAAGACACTGTAGACTCGCTCTAACTCGTCCCCCATAGAATGCAGTCCTAGGGAAGAGGTCTGTTACAGGTTATTCTCCCCACAGGTGCTGCCAAGGAGCAAAGGATCCACCCTTATTGAAATGGGAATCATGATGGAAGGAGCCACCTGCACCAGAACAGACAGGAGAGCCCAAAGGCTAGAGCGTCTATCGGCCTTGAACCTAACTGTAGAAAAAGAGGTCAAGTACCCTGAGAAAGAGTAGAATCCCAGAAGCAGCAGGACAGCACTCAGTGAGGAGGGGAAGGGCACCCCAAACTTCACTTAACACTGGTAGGGATGAAAACACTTCCAGGCACTTTGGAACATAGTTTGGCAATTTCTTACCAAAGTAAACACGCAGTTACCACATAACCCAGCAACCCTAATCCTGGGTATTTACCCGAACGGGCCGAAATCTTTTGTCTAGACAAACGGATGGGAATGTTTAAGGCGGATTTACTCACAACGGCCAGGACTTGCAACAAACAACTAAGACGTCCTTCAGTACGTAGATAGACATAAATGCTTCCATCCCAGCACTCAAAAGAAACAAGCCGTGAGAGGGTACCTGCTGGATAGTCACGAGGACTGGGTTCCAATTCCCTTAACCCAAGAGAAAGCCATGAATGCTGGATGAGCCTAGAAACCAGCCTGTAATCTTAGCCCTCAAGAGTTGGGGATTGGGGGGGTAAGAAAGCTGGCTAGCTAGACTAACCTAATCTGCAGGCCATGGGTTAAAGTGAGAAAGATCTGGCCCCAACATATAAGGGAGAGATGAAATCAAGAACAATCCAAGGCCCCCACACACAGAAACAAACACACACACACACACACACCAAGAGCATGGAGGATCCTTCAATTCTTTCTACCAAGTGACAGAACCCAACCTGTTTCCGCACCCAACATATAACATCCTGGGAATGGCAAAACTACACAGTAAAGGCTCAACAGTTTCCAAGTCTTACAGGAGGAAGCAAAAAGGAAGACAGAGAATTACTACAGTGGCAGAATTCTTCGTTATGCTCTTAGGGTGAGCGATGTCTTTGTCCATTTGTCCAAGTCCACAGAATATACAACTCCCAGAAAGCCCTGATGTAAACCATATGGGTGGACATGGGACGCTCAACACTAACAAACAACTGCTCCGGTACTCTCGGGGCTGCTGGTGGAGGAGGCTGTGCCTACCAAGGAGGTAGCAAGCAGGTGGGAGAAACGACTTTCTGTTGATTTTTACCAAAAACCTAAGCCTACTCTAAAAAAAAAAAAAAACCTACTTTTTTTCATGAGTCTCTCTGTTTCTCTCTCTCTCTTCACGGACAGCCTTCATCGCCTTTCATGCTCATCAACAAGGAAGGTAACGTTATAATTAGATGAACTAATAAGAGCCAGGAAAGCAAGAAACAGGATGATGCTCCCGATGTTCCTGTCAAATTAACGACAACTGTGGAAAATAGCAGAGGCCTCCCTTGCCTGCCCTGGCCTTGTCACAGCCTTCCAGGTCGGATCTGTCAGGAATCCACACAGCCTGACACTGGCAGGAACTCTACAAGTGGCGGTCTGCTCTGCATCCAAAAGCCACTGGAGAGGCCAAGCCCCACCCAGCCCCATCTTCATCCCAGGTCAAATGCCGCAGCTACACAGGACAATTAGCTCCTAACTAACCCCTGCCAAAAATGAGGGACCCAGATGGACCACAAGCACTTTTATCTCTCCGAACACATTAGGGATTAAAAAAAAAAGAGAGAGAGACCTGCCCCACACTTTCAAACTGTCAGCACGAACAATGTCAGACCCTTACTGACTGGGACTACAGAACACTTGCTTCCACAAGGGACTGGATGGCATGTTAGCTGCAGTTAGGAGTGCTAAGAACAAAGCTGCCCCCTTACCCACTGTTCCCAAGTATTCAGGACGCTTCTGGTCTTGCACGCCAGCAATGAACACGTTTGTCCCTGCGAGGCCAGTGTCTGTACACGGGTGACAGGACTACTTAGAGGTCAACAGGTCAAACAGATCACCCTTTCACAGAGTCTCCTGCCTCTCAACAAACAGCAGCCTAGCCTGCAGGGAAGAGGCTGAAGGTAAGCTCTGTTCCTTTCCACAGCTCAAGGTCTGCAAAAGACTAATGCTTTCCTTTACAAGGAATTTAAAGTAGTTTTCATTTACATCAACTCTTAAATAAACAACTGCCACCAATGTCCTCCCTGCTCCAAATCAACTCTGCCAAGTCCCCTCTTGGGCCAGTCAGACTGGAGGCTTGCAAGCCATCACCTCCACAAACCGGTTTCCTTCCCTATCAAAAGGCCGGTCCAACAACTTGCAACCTGGAGATGCATGCTTGCGGGTCCAGCCCCAGGGAACCGGGCTGTAAGAAAGCAAGCAGGGTGCTTTTCTACAAAATCACACAGCCTCCTTGGCTGAAACCTGCTATCTACACAAACCAAGAAAGGCCATGGAGAAGCCAGGCACAGGGAACACACACACACTTCACTTTTTCTTGGCACAAGGGCAGCTTAAATTTGTCCCGATTTCGTCTCCAGGATGTGATCCTTGACCCATCATCAAATTTCTTTTCTCCGCTGGAAGGTTTCATCTAATCAGCTGTGTGCAAGCGGCTCTGGCAATTTATCCTCCTTGATTTCTTGACATTTTCTTCCGTGCTGCTGGCCGGGAAAGCGTTTTGATCTGAATAGGGTTGTCTGTGGGGGATTCTGCATGTTAATGATGTGGAGTTGGCAAGGATGGGAGGTGAGAGCACAACGCGTACTTTTTCTAGTTACGTTTCGCCTCATCACCGCTACGGGGGCCTTTCCACTCGGCTACACCAGGAGGCTGATCTCAGACTAATCTTACCCTCTTCCAGGGAGCCTCGAGGGGCCAGGTAGAAACAGAACAGATGGCCTGTGTTCCCGTCAAGTACCCAGACTCACAGACAAGTACTCCTAAGCACTCCACCACCAATGAAGGAGACACACGTACATCTTTGCTCAGCCAGGCGGTCCCAGCGGCCACCCTCCATCCTGGCTTCAGCTCCAACCCTGTCCCAGCCAGTGCCAGACGCTACATTCCCCACCTTCTCTGTACCCGCCCAACCTAGTAGTCCAAAAGGACAGGGATTCCGAACGAGGTACTAGTGTAGCCCCAGTGCCCGCCCTTCCCTCTCTATCCTGGCCAGAAAACTCCACTTCCCGGATTCCGGGCCACTCTCTCCCTCCCCCTGCGCCGGCGATCCAGCAAAGCGCCGTGCTTCTGCCAACTGGGTGCCCAGCCCAGCGACACATCCTGCCTCCCCCAATAACCCCCAAACAGACCCCAGCTTCGTCCATTCATGAGGACTGGGTGGGGGTGGGGGTGTGCGATTCGGAGTCTCCAGGCAGCAGAGGACTGAGAGTCCCACCCCGCCCCCCAAGCCACGCCGCCAGCCTCCAGCCCTGCCTCGGAGGGGCCTCCACCCGGGGCTAAGAGGAGACGTGGGGGGTCTCCCCAAGCACCTTCAACACCCCAAGGGAGGGAGGGCGCGCGTGGACCCCAAGGCCAGCTCCCTGTGTCCCCAGGCCCGCAGCCCCTCGCGGGTGCGCGCCCTCGGGGTCCCCCACCCGGTCGGCGGGGTGCACTCACGATGGTCACGCTGGCTTTGCGCAGGTCGCGGTTCTCCTCCTGCAGCGCCTTGCACTTGAGTTTGTAGGTCTCCAGCTCGATCTTCAGCACCTTGTTCTCCTGCTGCAGCGAGGCCAGGCGGTTGGTGAGCTCCTCCAGGCGGAACGGCGAGATGACAATGCCCCCCGACTTCCCGCCGCCGCCCCCGCCGCTGCCGCCCGAGGTCGCCGAGCAGGACGACTGCATGGCTGCCGGGCCGCCGCCCGCCGCGTCGGTATCGCTCTCGCTCGCGCTGTCCGCCATGGCTGAGCGAGTGGGCGCGGGGAGACGGGGAGCCGGCGAAGCGGGGAGCCCGGAGAGGGGCGCGGAGGACCGGGCGCGCGGCGAGTGGGCGCGGGGCCGGGCGCGCGGCGGGGAGCGGGGAGCTCAGAGCGCGGCGCGGGCGGCAGGGCGCAGACGCGCGGCGGCGGCGGCGGAGAAAGAGAGGGCGCTTCCCGCGGCCGCGCGAGCTGCTCCGCCAGGGAACAGAGACCCCGCCCGGACTCGGGCAGTACTGCAGCGCCGGGGCCTGGCGCGCTCGGCGGGGGACGTCCCCGCAGCCCCAGCCCCGCGCTCAGCGACCGGCTCGCACGCACACACACGCTCGGGTCCGCGCCCGCCTTCCCGCGCACGTGCTCCCGCCCCGGGCCCTTGCGTCCCAGGCTCCAACCCACGGCCGCGCCGCCTCTTCCGGAGAAAGGCGGACTCCACGACCGCGCCAGCCCTGCAGGTGCCGGGACACGTGGGAGGGGCAGCCGGGCTCCTCGGTCCACCCCACCCTCCCACCCCCGCCAAGCTGTAGCCTGGCACCTTCCGTCGGCGCCGGCGCGCGTGGATCTCTCTGGCTGCTTCATGCAGAGGCTCGCTTGGAGCTAGGAACAGAAAGTTCCCCTGCCGTGGGCCCCGGGAGGTGGCGGGGTGGGGGGGAGGGGGACCCTGCAAGACAGCAGCCACAGGTTAGCCTCGCTTGGGAAAGAATTTTGCAGAGAAGACAAGCCCCTTTCGTCCAGTTGTTTAAAACTGGGCGCAGCCCCCTCCACCCTTTTCCCCTTTGCATCTTGCAAACACTTATCTGCACGAAATAGGATTATGACACCAAGATTCGTCTAGTCGTGAAACGGGAGTATTTTTTCCAAAAGGGTTGAAACACACTTCAAGTGCCAATTTTCCAAAGTAACTGCAGGCACAATGCTAAACAAATAACCACGATTAAGTGAGGGAACTGTATAACCATTATTACCGCTCACCAACTCCTACAAAACTCCAGGAGGTAAAAATAAAACCGTAATTACTACCGTAGAGAGCCAGCCTCAAACAATCAGAAACTCAAATACTGTTAGGCCCTTCCCTCCTCGAAGGGCTTGCAGGAAACTGGCTTAGCAGGTGAACAGGGTCTAAACACTTCACCCCGCTGATACCAAACAGCTTTCACTTACGGGTAAAAAAATTGGAAAGTGAAACTGACCAGACGGGTTTTATTATCCGAGTTCAGTCAAAGGGAGAACAAAGTCACGGAAACAAAATGCAAAAAGGAGACGGGGGTGGGGTGGGTTAAAGGTGTTTTCTAGCCGTCAACTGCTCCAGGAGTTTATATAAAGCATTTAGTATGACTTAAGAAATCGAGGTCCTCGTTCCTAGTCCCACTCCCCCTTGTCCATCAAACCTGCATTTCGCTTGGCCTCACCTTCGAATAAACTCAACCTGCCAAGGGAGGAACCTTGACCTCTTCTCTACCAAGATGGCTGCTCCTAGTCAACTCAGAAATTCCAGTGAGCCCCCCAAACTTGACCTAGACATTCTTCCGTTTAGTGCTGAGGGGGCTTCTGAAAGCACCGTCCGGGAAGCACAATTTGACAATAACAGTTTTGAAAAAAAACGAGGGGGAAAGGGCTTTCCCCTATAGGAGTATATCGCCAATTTAAATAAGCCTCTGCTGAGGGAACCACTAAGTTTACTTGGCTCCTTGTCCTTGCCATGTTGGGTCTGGGACAGGAGACACTCAGCTCCAGCGCTTTCAGCAAGCTTCTGGAAAACCGACTCAGGGGGAGATGGATGGGGTATGGGGAGCCCTGCCGGGGACTGGGATTTAACTGCATTCTTTCCGCTTTATTCAGTGCAGGGCAGTCTGGGGTGGGCGTGGCTTCCATACTTCACAGTTTTTTATTCTTTTCCCACCCGACCTCCAGACCGCCACATTTAGAGGGCTTACAGCTTCGGGAACATTCCTTGCTGGCAGGGTAGGGGGGCAAATTAGCTCTTTGGTGTTTAGTACTAAAACTGCCTTGGGAAAGCGACCTGCAGGCTTCCAGTCGGCAGAGGGGTGGAGTTAAAAGTGCTTGGTTTTCTTAAAGGGCCCGTGGCAGTAAAAGCTTGAGAATGTCTTGGTCTTCGTTAGGATTTGGGGAACTGCATTTTTTTTTTTTACATCGTATTTGTAATTACTAATCGGTTTTGGAAGATGTTAGAAAAAAATTCATCTTCTAAAGCTTCTCTGCTGGTACAAATGGGAATAAATTGGAGAATCCCCCCCCCTCCGTCCAGGTTTTGTTGCAGAACAGAAGCATGTCTAATTTTCTACTTCTTGTAGAAGTGATTTTCCTCATAAACAGACGATTTGTCACGACACTGGTTCGGTAATAGCATTACAATGGAAACACCAGCTACAAAATAGATCGGATCATTATAAAACGCCTCAGCTTCCCAGTGGAAATGCATCCCTGGGTAGCGGTAGCCTGAGTTCTCTGGAGGAAGAAGGGGCAGTATTTAAATTGGCACCTCCACTTCAGAAATATTGAAATCAGCTTCACCCTGAGTGCAAGTGATGAGAGCTGTGGATGAAGGAAAAGGGTGCCTCGCAGTTGAATTGGGGAGGAGGAAACCTACACTGAAATCTTTTTTTTCCAAATTCTCAAATACTTTATTTTGCATTCTGATTTGCTGGGTACCCTTAAAACTTTAATGTTCTCAATGCTGACATAAAAATAGTGGCATAGGGCTGGAGAGATGGTTCAGTGGTTAAGAGCACCGGCTGCTCTTCCAGAGGTCATGAGTTCAATTCCCAGCAACCACATCGTGGCTCACAACCATCTGTAATGAGATCTGGCGCCCTCTTCTAGCATGTGGGCATACGTGGAGGCAGAATGTTGTATACACAATAAATAAATAAATCTTTAAAAAAAATAGTGGCATAAATCATAGAAAATTTTTGTCACTTAATTGTAATGACCGTATATATGTGTGTATATGTATATATGTATCACCAGGCATCACTGGTTCCTCCAATATCAGATTCATGTGACATCACTCAACTCTGAGTGATTTGATGGATTCAGGTCCCACTACTAGAGGTTTTGTTGTTGTTGTTATTGCTTTTTTTTAATTTGTTTTTTTTTTTTTTTTTTTGGTTTTTCGAGACAGGGTTTCTCTGTGGCTTTGGAGCCTGTCCTGGAACTAGCTCTTGTAGACCAGGCTGGTCTCGAACTCACAGAGATCCGCCTGCCTCTGCCTCCCAAGTGCTGGGATTAAAGGCGTGCGCCACCACCGCCCGGCTTATTTGTTTATTTTATGTGCATTGTTGTTTTGCCATGGGTGTTGGGTCCCTTGAAACCAGAATTACAGACAGTTGTGAACTGCCATATGGGTGCTGAAAATTGAACCTTGGTCCTCTGGAAGAGCAGTCTGTGCTCTTAACCACTGAGCCATCATGACTCCTGCCCCACTACTTAGAGCAGCCGACTTGGAGTGAAGCGAATGTGGGACAATCACTTTCAGAAAGGTAGTTCACACTGTTTGGAACCTGCGTCTGGCCACTGGGCCTTGAAGGGGGATCTGACCATTGGCCTTGCCAACTCTTCCGACTAGATGGTTTTGTTGTTGTTGTTGTGAGCTATAGTGCGCCTTTTTAAAGTGTTTGTTTTGTTTATCCGCACTCCTCTGCTCAGCCTGCCAGATGCCGATAGTGTGTCAACCAAAATGTCTTCAGACATTGCCAGAACTGCCTCTCACCACCCCCTCTCCCACCCCAGAAACGACTGTTCTACTCATGAGGTAGAAGAAATTTTAGAATTGGTATTATAAAGGACTTACTATTAGATTCGCTTAGGAGGCATTAAGTCAGACAAATGGAATTCAGCTAAAGGAGCTCTGCCTCCAAAATACCCCAAGGATAAGTAGGGCAACTAACCAAGCTTGTTAGAGATAAGAGAAATTTAGGATGCTAGGATGTGTTTGTTCACTAGGATTGACCCCCAATTAGGCTCCTTTCCTGAAACAAAGGGAGACCTGATACCAGCCATTAGGCCCATCCCCATAGCAAAGAACCCTGCCTCTAAGGGTCAGTTCAAGGGGTCAGCACAGGGTCACAGCCACCATTAAGGCTGGTCTGCCATTAAGTCCTCTGTACTCTTATCAGGAAAAGCATAATTCTGCCCAGTGGGCAAGATGATCCCGGTAACAACTATTGGAAAAGACGAACACTGATGTACTTAAGCAGTAATTCTGGCAAGGCCTCTGCTGTGTAAATCTCCCATCTGCCCAAGTGGTCAGACAAGCAGTCTCCTGTCCTTTAAATTGTTCAAAGTGTGACTTGGAGCCTGGGACCTACAAGAGATTTAAGGATGCCAGTATGGAATGCATACACTCGAAGTATATGTAAGTTAGCAAAACCTTCTGTTCGTGGTTGTCCACACTTCCAGCTTTAGCCAGAGTCAGACCAGCGCTGCTGAAGAGCTCCTCCTCCAGAGGTACCACCCAGGAGGCACGTTAGTGGATTACATCTAGAAGAGCAGTAGAATAACGTAGCCCCGCATCGGGATGCTTTTAAACCAGCAACACGCTGATGGCCTCCTGCAGAGCCACCAGGACCATTTTGTCCACATGTGGTAGTTCATGTCAAGTCCCCTGAGAGTCTGTCCCCAAGCAAGCACATCCACTTTTCCTCCTATCCCTAGCTCCAGTCACTCACCTTTTCACTGGCTTTGCTATAAATGTTGTTCACCTTGAACGTGCAACATCCCACCCGGGCAGAAAGTCACGACTGGAAGATGCGTTTGTACATATCACTCTTTACCCCATCTTTTGTGTTCGTGTGTCTCAGATCTAAGTTATCAGTTAAAGTAAATGAAATAGAATCAAAGAGGCAGATCTGCAAAAACTATTTAAATATGAAGTATGTCTGGAGATGTGGCAGCCAAATCATGTGAAAACTGTCCCGAAGCAGGCCATCTAAAAATTACTAGCCAGAAAAAAAAAAAATATATTGTTTAAATCCTATTCACCATACAGCAGAGCTCAAAAGGAAGGAAGGAAGCTGGACACTCGGGAGACAGAGGTAGGCAGGTTTCCGTGAGCCCAAAGCCAGCCTGATCTACACAGTGAGTTCTAGGATACCCAGGGCTATATAGCAAGACCTTGTATCCAAAATAAATAAATAAATGAATAAATAAATAAATAAATAAATAAATAAGAAGCCAGACTCAGAAACTACTGTATAGTTGCACCTACATACAGTTAAATATATTAAACCCGTGATTATGTGTGGAAATTGGCAGTCTATACTCCTGGAAACTTGTCCTGCAGGGGACTGGCTAGCATTGGGGTCCAGAAAATTCTTTCTAAATCCTTTTTGATAAGCAGAAGAGCATAAACGCAAAGCTATTTAATTAGCGCGCGCGTGCTGTCAGGAGTGAGGCTAATGAGGTTGTGTGAGGCAGAGAAGACACTGGGAAGTCCTAGCAGCAGCCTTATTCTTCCTTATCTGAGTGCCCATGTGTGTTTGGTCACAAAAAGGTATTTGAATATATACTTAGGGTGGTTTCTGCATAAATGTTATATTTCAGTAAAATACATGAATGCAAATGGGAAGGAGACAGGGCTGAAAGAGGGTAGTAAGCCTGGGGTCTGAACCTGAAACAGAAGCCATGTGGGACTTACGAACCAGAGAGTGTGTCGTTTAAATATCTTCGGAGAACTTTCTCTGTGGACTAGGATTTGTGAAAGATGAGAGTCCGCACTGCAGTCTCCTAGATGGCTTTCCTTCCTGAAAGGTAACCTACAGACTTCAGATGGTGGTTGCCACAGGTGTCTGATCTTGTAACACACACTTCGAAAGGGTGAATCACACTGTGTAAAATATGACAATAAAATCAATTAATTAAAAAAATAGTTGGCACTGATTTGCTAATCTCCTTGGGGTACCTTGAAAACACAGGCATGGGATGCACTCAGGAAGGAGTGAAGCTTCGAAATGAAGATGCACGTACAATGGGAAACTACAGAATACAGACAAGTAATCCACTCTGAACAAACGTCCTCGGGCAAAGAAGAGCAGGAAGATACGCACAGCTTCAATCAATAAGAATATCGGAAAGAACTGAGTTGGATAAAACTGTTTAAAATAATCACAGCTATAAACAATGGAATGGAAAGCATAGAAAGGAAGGTTGTTAAACACGAAAACAGAATTACAGATGAGCCAAACAGAATAGAAATCGAAAAACAAACAAGCAAAAAAACACCCTAACGTTTAGTTTGTTATGAGTTCCTGGACTGCACAGCAAGACTCTGTAACTCTATCAGTCATTTTGAAGCCCTTGTACAAAAGCCAGGAATGCACCTAAAGTTAGGCTTGTTTAGTTTTTTGTAGCTACAACCACACACACTAGAGGAACTGTGGGACACGATACTTGTGGGTTTTGCACTTGGTAATTGAATGTCCTGCTAAGTTTTGACTAGGGAGTTGGTGTGTTCAAGATATCATCTGGCAAATAGTTGACAAAGGAGTACAAAGCAATCACATTAGTCCAGAGGGTTGTTCTGGTTTGTGTGGCTGGCATTGTCCTTGTGCTTTGGTAAAGCCACCGACATGGAGTGGATTTATTCAGGCAGTTTTTATTCTGCTAGAATTGGTTGTTTGTTCCAGATGGGAGCATATTGGCCTGGCTGCAGCAGAAACCTGAAGACTCCTTCAGTTTCCTTTGTCTGGTTGTTTTTAATGTCCTGGGTATTTTAGTCTGTGTGCCCTGTGTGTGCAGTGCCTGTCAAGGCCAGAGAGGGTATCAGATCCCTTGGAACTGGAGCTATAGATGGGTGTGAGCTGCCCTGTGGGTACTGGGATTGAATCCAGGTCTTGTGGAAGAGCAACGAGTGCTCTTAACCACTGAGCCATCAGTCCAACCCTTGTCCAGTTTTTTAAGTAGCTAAAATGTAAAGCTCTCAAGAGATGAATTAGCAAAGAGGAAAAAGGACTGAGGACCTTAGAATGCTGCACAGAGATGTCCAGATATTTAAAAAAAGTAACAGCAGATGAAATATGTTTAAGGGACAGGCCAACTATTAATCTGGTAGGCAACTGGAGAACAAAGGGACTACAGAGGGGTAACATTTAAAGTGGAAATTGCTGAGAACTTTTCAGAATTCTGAAGATAACAATGTTCATATTCCAGGGGATACATACAGTGAAAATATGTTGGAACAGAATGGTCCCAAAGACTTTTAGCTGCGACCCAGCATAAAATGTAAAGAATAATTACAGATCAATAAAAATAGTATTATACGACACCAGACAGGAAAGACAGCCACTGGCTACAGAAATATAAGCTAATGATGAGAGATAAGGGCAATTTAAATCTCAACAATCATAATGACATATTTCCAAGGATTTTAAATCACAAAAGGATAGAGGGAAAACTGAATTTAGGATTCTGAAGATTGACAAGTGGATAATACCCTGAGTGAACATGGGTGATTGACAGGAATGTGGCCATGTCAAGGACCCCAATGCCTCCGACTGGTGGGAAAGGCAATGTGTTGTCCTGGTCAGAGCATAGATGTTGACTGTGCAGAAACCATCAGCCACAGCTTCCTCCTCCTTGTGACTACTGTTTGAGACTGCTGCTCCCCTACAAGGACCCCCTATCAAGGTTTACTAACCCCCCTCCTCATTCAACTAAATAGAGTAAGTTCTGTGAGTTTCCTAGCTACTGCTGCTTCTACTGCTGCATCTCCATCAGGGCACAAGGCCCAGTTGAGGCCAGCTTTGCTATACATGAATCTGTCATCCCTGTCATCACAACTGGTCAGTCTCAAAGCCTTGCAGGTCACAGCGGAAGAAGTTTTGAAAAGAATAAGTGATGGAAACTCTTCACTATTATTCACTCCTTTGTTGAAAAGTTTATATGAATATTTTATTTTGGTTTTTCAAGACAAGGTTTCTCTGTGTAATTCTGGCTGTCCTGGAACTGGCTCTGTAGACCCCACTATCCTTGAACTCAGAGATTTACCTGCCTCTGCCTCCAGAGTGCTGGGACAAAAGGTGTGTCTGTTCCTGGCTGCATATTTCTACTAGTCAATGGAAATACTGTTCACCTGTTGCTTTTAGGGAAATATATATGAAAACAACTATGAGATAGTCCTTCAGAAAACCAAAAACAAACACAGACATTATAAGCTATTGGGGAGAAAATGAAAAAACCCTTTATAATCATATGTTGCTGGCTGGGCTATTGGACTGGCAGCCATTTTGGAGAACAGGTTGGCAATGTCTCGGGATTTTGAATGTTCAGCAAGGGAATTTTATTACTCATCCATCGTAGCCCTAGTACACATCCAAGAGAAACGAAACTGTCCTTTCAAACACTTACACACAAGCATTCATAACCTTGTTATTCGGAATCACCCCAAAGTTAAAATAGCCCAAATGCTAGTAAGCTGATGAATGGATAAACAAAACACAGCGCATCCATAAATGGACATTTTTTTTAACCACTAGAAGAAAGAATGACTCATACCACGGAGCACACAAATCTTGAAGATGCTATGCTAAGTGAAAGAAGACAAATGTGAAAGATACCCCTCACATGGCTTTATATTAGCCGCTGAAGAGCTGGCCCATCAGTTAAGAACATGTACTGCTCTTGCAGAAGACCTGGGTTCAGTTCCCATCATCCTCACTGGGAGGCTCACAACCCTTTGTATCTCTAGTCCCAGGGGATCTGACACCCTCTTGTGGTCTCTTCTGGCACTGCACATACTTGTTGCACACACACACACACACACGTAAACAATACACTTATACGCATAAAATTAAATATGACTTTTAGAAAAAAGATTTCACGTATGTGAACTGCCCAGGTTTGGAGATCCATGCAAAGAGAAAATTGACTTATAGCTTTCAGAAACTGAGGGAAAAAGATAAGATATAAAAATAGTGGACCAGTTCAAGGCTCCGCAGACAAGAAGGAATACTTGTTGTTTCTAGAATGCATGCTTCCTTGCAATGAACTAAGCCTGATGCAGAAAGCCTCATGGACCACCTCACCTAGATTTGTCTTTCTTTCATCTTCCATGATCTTCACTACCTATTCTGACTGGATTTAAATCTTCTATGAGGCAAGCCTCCGAGTCTGTCTTGGAGGGTGTTTAGCTGAGGTGAGAAGATATACCCTGAGTGTGGGTGACTCCATTCCAGGCCATGGAGTTCTAACCTAAATCCAAAGGAGAAACGATCCCAGTATTGCCATTTCTCTCTCTGTCTCCAGGCTGTGCACACAGTGTGACCAGCCACAGCACACTCTTGCTGTCCTTCATAAAATGGTCTCTATCTCTTCAAACCTAAAGCCAAAATAAACCCTCACTCAAGTTGCTTCTTCTGTTGCTTGTTTAGTTTCAAGTATTTTTTTATTTATTCTTTGATACTGTCATGTGTATGTGTAATGTATTTTATCATTTAATTTGCTTCTGGTCAGGTATTTGGTCATAGCAACAACAACAAAAAAGCATCTTAATACATAAAATTGGTAGCAGGTTAAATGGGTCGTGCTCCAGTGGATGGCCTCGCACCCATGTATATATGGGTAGCAAGCATTAGAATCAGTAGGCTATTTTTTAAAAGTGAGGGTATAAACTTGGGAAGGATGGGAATGAATCTGGGAAGAGCTAAGGGGAGGAATGGGGATTAACATGTTTTATAATGTATACATGTATGAAATGATAAAAAGCCATCAAAATATTATACTTTTAAGAATTGGTACCAGGAGTGGGACCACTGCTTTTTATAAACATAGGCATGCTTTTCTTAGACCTTTAGAATGCTCCGTGGAAAGTCTGGTGCTCCAGGCTAGAGATCTGCAAGCAGAACTTAGTGGACTATTCTATTGGGAGTGAGGATGAGCAGAATCCTGGGAGAACCACTGGCAGTGGGGACTGTGTTCATGAAGTTTCAGAGGGCAATAGGCTTATAATGAACTTCACTACAGGTCTTTGTATAGCATTCTGGCAAAGGATTTTGCTGTGTCCTACTTAAGTTCCAAAAATTCGAGTGAGGTTGTATTCAGTTTTCTTTAGCAGAGGACATTTCAAGACAGCACAACATTCAGGATGTGGCGTGGCTACTGCTCGCAGTATGTGGTCAGATCTGCAGTAAAAAGTAGGCAGAGCAGGGAAATGCGCAGTTTGGTAGGAAGAATATGAGACGCTGTAGCGTGGTAGACAAAAAGAGGGTACAGGGGCAGTATCTGTAATTGTTAAAAAGATTAGCACCATTAATAAGAAACTTCAGGGGACTGGAGAGGTGGTTCAGAGGTTAAGAGCACTGGCTGCTCTTCCAGAGGTCCCGAGTTCAATTCCCCGCAACCACATGGTGGCTCACAGCCATCTGTAATGAGATCTGGTGCTTTCTTCTGGCCTGTAGACATAAATGCAGGCGGAACACTATGTACATAGTAAGTAAATAAAAATTTTTTAAAAAGAAGAAATGTCACGCTCTTACTGAAAAATTGAAACTGTAAAATTATAAGATAAATAAATAAATAATGCATATTTGTTTGAAAGGAGAGGGCCTGGGAATGCCGCTGAAGGGTCCCTCTGCTAGAAAACAACATCAGGAGGAGTCTGTTCTCAGGTTCAGTCTCCAAGGTGCACAAAGACAGAAGAACTCTTGTAGAAGGCAGACTGATGGCATCTCAAGCTGAGGACAGAACTTGTCAGAGGGTACAAGTTCAGTGACAATGTCCTCGATGTATGCCAAGATGGTTTGTGCGTGCATGTGTCTGTCACCAAGGGTGAGAAAGAAGCAGACGTGACTTGGTAGTAAGTGTATGTAGTCCATACTCAAGGGGGATTTGCTAAGGAAGTTTATGGCCTTGGGAGAATTGCCTTCATTCTTTGGTCAATTGAACTTTTCAGGTTGTTCAAAGTGAGCACGTTCTTCTTTTCTTTTCTGCCCCCCCTTTCCTTCTTTTCCCTTCTTCTCTTTCTCCCTTAAAGACATCAATTTCAAAAGAAATCTCAATAAAATTAGCTCTTCTCTTAAGAACTCCACCTCAGCCAACTATTTATTGCAATTTTAAAATGCCCCCCGTTCTTATTTCACTCAGGAAAAAGTATTAAAAGACATATACTGGCTTACTTCCCGAGTCTTCAGGTTTTCCAAGGCAAGTCTCCAGCTGTTTCTTTCCTTCTTAGTTTGAATATGTGTGACTCCTTCCAGTTCCTCTGTTCCCGTCTTTGAATTTTCTCTAGCTAAGGTTGTTTGCATCAGTGCCTCCATCTTGGAGCATTTCTTCCTTTAGTTGACTACTTCCCGGTGCTAGGCTTACACACTCGTGCCTTATGGCCCTTTCTTAGCATTTACTCTTACAACTCTTTCTTTGGTTTGTACTCTGTTTTTTTTGGTCTTGGCTCCAACTACGGGAATCTACCTTCGTTGCAAGTTAACTTGTTGTGATGAGAGCGTGCCATCTGGAGTCAGGTAACTTTGATTTCAGTTTCAACCCCACCTCCTTCTTGCCACAATGATGAAATCAAGCCGGGTGAGATAAAAATGAAGTCAGTTGTTCTGAGCCAGAAGGAGTTTTATCTCTTGGGTGACATTTGGCAATGTTTAGAATATTTCTGGTTGTCCTAACTGGGGTTGTCACTGGAATCCAGTGACCAGAAGCCAGGTCTGTTGCCAGACATCTGATCGTGCTCCTCACAAAGGAATAATTGTTTAGCTCCAAGTGTCAACAGCACTGAGGTGGAGGAGCCTACGCTCAGGTGTGCATTTGTTCAGTCCGTTTTCTCTACAGGTCCTGCTTACCCTTTAGGGTATACGTGAATCTGATCTCCATGCAGTGTAATCTTTACCCAAACTGTTAATCAAATGGAGTGCAGACTGTCAGAGTCCTCCATTGTCACTGCCGGGACAGTGTGGGTAGCTGCGGAGCAGGGGCCACAACTGGAATCTGCTGATGTTCAAATGGCATCTCCGTTGATTGACAACCTATGGTGTGGACGTTTTGTTTGATGAACGTGCGTCTCGGCTTCCTCCGCTTTTAAATTGAGTCATACCTATGTAGTTACACTGTAAAGTTTAGTGAGACAGACACTTATAACCCCAGTACTCAGGAGCTGGGGGCCGGAGGATCACAAGGCTGAGATTGAATCTGGGTGACATAGCAAGCTCAAGGCCACTGTGTAGCTACACAGTGAGACCTTGTCTAAAAAGACAAGGGCTGGGACCAGTTTAGATGGCTCAGCCGGAAAAGGTGCTACGTGCCTGCTTGCCAACCCGAGTCTCCAACGCACAGGACTCAAACTGTGGAAGGAAGGAAACAGCAGGTTGTCTCTAACCTTCATATGCACACCCACACATGAATGGATAAATGAATAAATAAATGTGTGGGATGTGTGGGGGACAGCCATCTCCCTGGTGGCTAAAAATCCTTAGTGGGTATCAACACATTTTAGTCTAGTGACAACCCACAGGAAACAGTATGAATCAACTTCTATGTTAGCTGGGTAAATAGCCTACAGTTATACTAACTTAAGGGGCTACATGCACACACATTCCCTAATCTGTACCGCAGGCACAGCATGGCCCTTCTGTGGCAGTCCATTGACTCCCAGAGGATGCTGGGAAAAGACAACAGGGCTCCTTCTGCAGCTCTGGCACCTCATAGCCCAGGGTACTTGCCTTTTCCTGAGATGAGTCTTTTGATGAATTGTGTACAAGTGAATGAACCCAGGGTTTATACCCAAATTCTAACAGGTTCATGGGGCACAGTGTGCAGCCAGAGGCGGCTGGCCTCTGGCTGGCAATGTTTGTTTGCACCTGAGCCTTTGAGATTTCAATGGGTCCTGGGAGCAGCGGAAGCCTTCAAGCATGGTGGAGGGGATGTGTGTGATTCTGTGTCACTCTCTTCCTGAAAAGCACACACTTTGTTTGTCTTCATCATTATGCATTTGTATGACAAAAAGCTCAGCATTTGATTTCAAAGCATACACTTAAACGTCATTAAGTACGTGTGTGGCCCCTTTTTAATTTGCTAAAATAACATTAAATAATGGAGACCGTTTGTTGACAACGTGGACATTACACGGCAGCACTGTGTGAGTTGCTTCCCTGTTGCTATGATAAAAGGCTTTATTTTGGCTGCTGGTTACAGAGAGTTGGTCCTGGTGTGTGTGTGGGGGGGAGCAGAAGCAGCAAACTGCAGGCATGGTGGCCAGAGCTGGCAGCCGAGAGGTCACATCTTCAATCACAAACAGGAAGCGAAGAGGGCAACATGGAAGCCGAACAAGGTTATAAAGTCTCAGAGCTGGCCCCCAGGGACACACTTTGTCCAGCAAGGCTAAAAACACCTCCCCAAACAGTGCTACCACCTGGGGATCAGCTCTTCGAATAACTAAGTCTATGGGTGGCATTTCCCATTTATATCACTACACACACCAAGAATAATATTCAAAATCCCTGCCCTAGCCTGCAGATGAGATTTCTGGCTTGCAGCAGGATAGAAGGTTCACTCCTGGAATATGTACATGCTGGTATCTAGCTTACCTATATGCAATGAGACCGCACCGTTCAGTTCAGGGAGACAGCTAGTGAGCCTCCTCTCACAGGGTAGCTCCACCTAGTTAAGTCATCGTGTGAATCCGTTTCAGCATAGAAAGGGGGGCAAGCCAGGGGTGAGGTCAAGGCATGTAAACTATTGCTGTTAGCAGTCAATTTTTAGGAAATCCCAGGGTAGAGGAACACTTGAGTTTGTTCCATGTAGACAGTCGGCGGGGTCAGACTTCAGGAAACAATGGGTGAAGACCTGAAGGAAGAGAGAGAACACGCATGAAGAGGAATAGCTAGGACCAAGGCAAGAGCATCCTTAAGGCTATTGAGAGACAACTGGAAGGCTGCAGCTGTGAGAGGAGGCAGAGCAAGGCAAGAGGAAGACCGTTTGTATGTCTGGGAAGGATTTTGTGTTAAACTTGAGCAAGAGATGGGCAGTCATTGGAGTTGGAAGAGTGCGATGTTACGAAAACAAAAATAGTCATGCAGCAATAACTGCAGAGGCTGGAGGAAGAATGGACCTAGGGCTTTTATCATATTATCTACTGTGTGTTTGATTGTTAATAGAGAGGTTTTAAATACATCAGAAGAGCACTTCAGAGAATACGAGGAAGGGCTGAGGGAAGAATCAACACTGGCTGTGTTTGAAAATGCCATAACGAAACCCAATACTTCGTATGTGCTAATTAAAGCACTCTTCATAAATAAAATAAAATGTAATATAAAAAGTGGGAGAAAGGGGGTACAGAGTTTTTTTAAAAGGTCCGTCAGAAGGTTCCTCCAGATTCAGGGGAGAAGCAAAGGTGGTGTGGGATGGGGACGGTGGAGCTGTGGAGAAGTGGGTGCCTTTTGGAGCTATTCTAGGAGGAAGAAAGAATTGGTTTGATGAATTTGTAATGTGGAGTGGGAGAGAATCAAGACTCAAGGATGACTAAGCAACTGCAAGGAAGGAATTGCCATCCACGGAGATGGGAAAAAGTGAGGGATGCAGGAAGTTCAAAAGTTCAGCCGAGCTTCCCACGCTTGTTAAAGTAAGTGTCGAGGGCAAGGCAACAGCTGGATGTGAGGCCTGGATGTTCAGCGCCACGGTCAGGGATGGGGCCGGCAGCGTCTAGATAGTGGCTAACGGTTTGAGTATGAAGCACCCCTCCCAGGCGCAGGCTTGGTCCCTAAATGGTGCCCCAATTTTGGGCAGTGGTAGAAATGGAACTTGTTAGAGGGATCTCATCACTGGGGTGTGTGTTTTTGAAGGTTACACTTGTCCCGGGTCTCAGCCTCTGTCATCTCCGCCTGCCTACTGCACTTCCTTCTTCAGAAGACACCATGATGTTGTGCTTCACTGCAGAAACACAGAGGCCAGTGCCCACAGGACGCTCTGAAGCCCTGGGCCCTCTTAAGCTGCGTATGCCAGGGATTCGGAACTAGTACAGCAGCGTTTCGAGCCACAAGTCTGGAGCCACTACTCAGATTCATTCATATGCTGTGGGCCTTTTGAAAATAAAAAAAAGCCCTTCCTTTTATCAAAAAAACCCACAGGTACACATGCAGTATGCTCACACACACACAAACACACACACACTGATCTAAGCCATCACCATACCAGTACTCTGAATGCATATGTAGTAATCATTTCTATGGGAGCCACACTGTGTCATCTAATAAATTATGTGCTTCTGGGTCACACTAAGTGGAGTGCATTTGTTCTGGCAGTGTGAGAAGAAATAATTTTACATCTTGAAGGGTCGGATGGAAGACAAATGAAGTCACTTCCTTTCTCTGTGCCAGTAATCTCGGCAGCTGAATATAAATTGCTCTGTGTATTACTGTATTACTATGCTGGTCACCCTGCTAATCAATCGCCAGGAGAGATGCCCATTGTCCTTTAAACCAGAGACCACACGTGGATTGTGTTGCCTCCCCTGGGACTGGATTGAGCATGCTCCGTGGGGTCTTGCATGTCTTCACAGATAACTTGCAGTATTTTCTAAACGGGCTATCATGATGATGGGCAGCAGTACTCTTAGTTGCTACCTTTAGAAGCAGTGAGTCAGGGGGCCAGAGTGATGGTTCCATGCATAAATGCACTTGAGTGCTATCTCCCAGAGCCCACATAAAAACTCAGAGCCTGCGATTCCCTTTGCAAACTCAGCATTCCCCCCCCACCCTGGGGGATGGGAGGGAGAGACAGGAGCTCACACGTAGCTCATAGGCTCACTAGCCTGGGGCGCATAGTACAGCTGTAGAGATGAGAGAGACACTTGAGGTAAAAGAGAACCAGCTCTGGAAAACCTGTCCTCTAACTTCCACACATGCACCGCACCGTGTTGTGCCCACGCGAGCACTCGCACACATGCACGCACACACAGAGGCACATTAACACACTCACATGTACACACATGTACACTGATACTCCTAGGCACTCTCAACAATAACAACAACAAATAAATAACAGAATAGTGAAGAAACAGCCAGTCAGTGTGGCGCATGGGGATCTATATTTTGACATCTCCGTTTTTTATTTCCTCTGGCATTTTTTTTTTTATTTACCTCAGCCAAAATCTGAGGTAATGTGGGATTAGGAAAAGGCAATGCTGCCTTCTTGCTGCGGGGACTCCTCCACCCTGACTCCAGTGCCACTCTCAACTTGCTTACTTATCATGAAGCTAAGCTTTTGGTTTTCATTCGTTTTGTATAAAGCTATTAAGATTTGTAGATTTTCAGTAGGATTTACATTTAAGCATGATCTTAAGGGGAAAAGAGTAGAAAGAAGAAGAGCCTTGCTGTCTTGCTTGGGAAGTGTGCTATGATTATTCTCCTGAAACCACAGTCGTTTCTAATTTTGTGGATAAGAATCATGAGGTTGCCGGGCGGTGGTGGCGCACGCCTTTAATCCCAGCACTTGGGAGGCAGAGGCAGGCGGATCTCTGTGAGTTCGAGGCCAGCCTGGTCTACAAAGGGAGTTCCAGGACAGGCTCCAAAGCTACAGAGAAACCCTGTCTTGAAAAAAAACAAAAACAAACAAACAAACAAAAAAAACCAAACAAACAAAAAAAAAACAAAGAATCATGAGGTTAATATGGTAATTCTAAAGTTTTAAGATACGCCCATCTTTGAACATTTATTTATGTATATGTATGTTTGGGCACACATGCCACAGACTACAGTAGAGGTCAGAAAACAACTTGGCAGGAGTCAATTCTCTCCTTCCACCATGTGTGTTCCAGGGATTCAACATCAGGACCAGTAGCAAGTGCCTTTACCCACTGAGCCATCTCCCCGGGTTTATCCCCCTCTAAGACCCTGAGCCATGCCCTCCTTTCCCACTTAAGTAATGAGCTTGCAGATTTCTGCTGACCTTTTTCCTAAATCTCTTCCCTAGAGTGAAAAAAAAAGAAAGAAAAGGAACATATTCCTCCGCCCCCTGTTAAAACTGTCAGCGTCTTAAAATTTGGTTTTTTTTTCTTTCTGGTACTTTCTTTTCCAAAACCTTCTATGACTTTTCTACAGCTCATCTCGTCAACTGCTTCTACTTCTTGTTCTCCCTCCATTCCCACCAGACTCTAGACTCAGTCTTTTGTGACAAGATGTTGTCATCTACAAGTGCACTGGGCCACATGGTCCGTGAGTCACAGGTTAGACACACTGCTCTCCTTTCTGGGTAAGCATGAAGGCCCCTTCTTTCTCCACTGTTCCTGGCCTCAGGAATATCTTCTAATCTTCACCAAGCTGACTTTCTCTCTAATGGGTCATCTAAGGATGATCCAACCTCCTTTTCTGTAGAGCATTTGCCACTAGTCAGTAGTTTTCTGTGTGTTGATTCATGTCTGGTTAATCTTCTGTCTTCTCTCAGTAGAATGTAACATCTGAGGGTAAAGGAGATCTTCTTATTGGCTATGGAAGTGTGAATGAGACTGTCCCCCATAGACAAGGGTATTCACACACGTGGTCCCCAGTTGTTGGCACTGTTTAGGGAGGATGTGGAACCTTTGGGGGGTGTGTGGAGCCTTGCTGGAGGAAGTGTGTCACTGAGGGTAGGCTTTGGGTATTTATAGTCTCTCCCCACTTGCACTTTGCTTTCTCTGCTTCATGCAAGTTCAAGATGTGATGTCGCTTTCTGTTCTTGCTGCTGTGTCTGCTGCTTGCTGGTCCCCTCTCATGGTGGACTCTTACCTCTCTGGAGCTGTAAGCCAAAATAACCTCTTCCTTCTGTAAGTTGTTCCTGGGCATGGTATTATATCCCAGTAACAGGAGAGTGACAGATATTTATCAATGACCTGCACATGTCCAAGACAATGTTGGACCAAGGTAATGATAAAGAAGTATTGTATAAGTCAGTAAATGAACAGATGAGCTAAGCTCAATGGGATATACTTGCAGTAACAGGAGCCTACAGAAATATCTCAAGAGTTCAAGGCCAGTCTGGGCAATATGGCAAGATCCTGTCTCAAAACTTTTTGTTCTGTGTGTCTATTTGTTTCAAGAGAGGATTTCTCTGTGTAGTCTTGACTGTCCTGGAACTCGCTCTGTAGACCAGGCTGGCCTCGAACTCCAGAGATCTGCCTACCTCTGCCTCCCAAGTGCTAGAATTAAAGGCGTGCTCTGCCACTGCCTGGCTCCTTGTCTCAAAATTAAAAAAAAAAAAAAATAGATGTGTGGATGGATGGATAAATGGATAGGTAGACCGACAGACAGACATATACAAAAATAAGACATATAGGCAGGACTGATTTGGAACAAATTAATAATGCTGGTTGTCCTAGGAACAGGAGGAATAACAAGCTTGTATCTTATTTATTTTCTTACTCTATAAAGAAACACAAGTATAGGTAGTTTTAAGGATTCTCTTTTGTATTTTATATGAAATTCCCATATTTTGTAATATAAACAGGTTTTATTTGGAACCAGAAAGGCAGAGTGCTGTCTAGAAGGTAATTACTGGCCTCCTTCCCATTGTTGGAGCAGACCAGCTTCCCTGTTCTTTCCCAGACACTGTTGCTTTTGTTTTCTACAAAGGGCATAGTCATTTATTTTGGTGTGAGCTCACAAATTAGAATATATTCTGAATAGGTATGTGTGTAGGTTTTCTTGATCATCACTAAGGGAAAAACATCAGGCTTAGATGGTCTCCATGGCAACGAGCGCAGAGCTAAGACCGGCCTCTGAGGATAACAGCAGCAGATATTCCAGCCACGGGAGGTGTCCTGGCTTGCTTCCAGGCTACATGTTCAGTTATCTGAGCGCCAGCCTCAGGGTCCATCGTTAGCCCCAGCCTCTCTGCTTTCCAAACGCCATCTGAGCCAATGCTGGGGGATCCTCTCCTCCTGATGCTGGTGCTTCTGCAAGCTGCTGCTCCCAACACTCATGGCCACCATCTGAACCCTGCCTCTCCTTTGCACTCAGAACCCAATCCTTGAGGGAAGTGTAACTTGAAGCACATACAGGTGCAGTGATCTCCCGTCCACAGAGGAACTTCGAGGAGCGCTAGTGACGTTAGAAACCTGGACAGTACTGAACCCTACTGGG
Source organism: Chionomys nivalis (assembly GCF_950005125.1). NCBI lineage: Eukaryota > Metazoa > Chordata > Mammalia > Rodentia > Cricetidae > Chionomys > Chionomys nivalis. Next base: position 49,334,367 of record NC_080104.1, on the reverse strand, counting down.
TTTTCTAGACATGGGAACCTATGATAAAGACATCCTACCCTCGCCCCTTCTCTCTTTTCTTTTCTTTTTTTATTTTATTTATTTATTTATATTTTTGGAGGCAAAGTCTCCTGCAGCTCCGAATGGCCTCAGACTTGCTATGTGGCTGAAGATGACCTTGACCACTTCCTGTCTCTAATGTGTCACCCTGGCTGGGTCATGGGGTGTTCAGCTATGTGTAGTATATGAATATTTTCTGTTAGGGTGTTATAGGCAGCTTTAGCGTTTGAGTCCTAGGCTGAGTCAAACAAGGCACCTCGTGGCTGGGCCTCTCTTGGAACACAAAGGCCGAGAAAGGGAATGCCTCTGCTCCCGTGCTCATGCTGAGCCGGGCTCCCACTCTGAACAGAGGAACCCATGCAACCCCCCGTGTCTGCTCAGTTCTTTCATCACAGCCAGAAGACAAGTTTCGAATACAAGAGGTGTTTAAACTTTCTTGTCTTCGGACATTGTGGCGTTCTCAAAGAAATGACTCAGCAATTTCTCTTTCTGGGCCCGTTCTTGTTCTTGATGCTAATTCTCCTAGAACCTGAAACAGAAAAATCGTACATTTAAAGTAAAGTTTATCCGTTAAAGTACGTAAACGCATCCAACATATCTGCTCGTGAAAAATAATTTTTGAAAGAAAATGAAACAAACGAGAAGAGCGTTTTCCACTAAGGATGTTGAAGTCATGCATGTTCTTTGGCATCCGGTCTCTGGGGAGATTTTGCTCTTGGTGAAGGAGAGGAAACAAATTTGGTCTTTCATGAACATGCAGTAGGGGAAGGGAGGGCATTTGACACTATAACAACACCTGCCAGCTCTCCTTGCTCTAACACTACCAGAAACAACGGCTCACACTGCTGTTGTTAGAAATTGTTGCCCCTATAGAGATGGCTGAGCAGCCAAGAGCATTTGCCGCTCTTCCAGAGGACCAGAGTTCAGTCCCCAGCACCCACCTCAAGGAGCACACAACCTGTTTTGTAATTCCAGCTCCAGTGGATCCGAGGCCTCTGGTCTCCACCAGCACTCAACACCGGCACTCAACACGCACATGCTTACAAGCAAATACACACAGTCGCACACAATGAGGAAATGATAAAAATAATTTAAAAAAATGTTGACCTGGGCTCAGTGAGTAAAAGTGCTCACTATATAAGCCCACCTGAGTTGGATCCCTAGAACCCATCTGTGTAAAAGACCTGCATACCATAGCACTCATCTATAATCCTAGACTTCTATAGGGAGGAGGGAGACGGGAGAACGCTCATGGGCCAGCTAGCCTGGAGTACAAAGCATCAGAAGCAACAACAGAGACCCTGTCGCCACAGAGTGGAAAGCAAGCCAACTCCTGAGAGTTGTCCTCAGACCTTCACAGGCATGCTGTAGTGCTCGCTTGCATGCACACGTGTGAACATCCCCCCCCCCCCCCACACACACACACAGAGAGAGAGAGAGAGAGAGATCGTTTAAATATAACTTAACTGAGCAGTACTTGGAGCTGGAGGGATGGCTCAGCCATTAAGAACACTGACTGCTCTTCCAGAGGACCTGGTTTTGAATCCCAGCACACACATAGCCAGCTCACCACCAGTAAGAAACTTCATATCCAGGAGATCCAAATGCCCTCTTTCTTCTTGGCTTCTGAAGACACCAGGCATGCATGTGGTACACAGACACACATGCAGGGAAAACACCCAACCACATAAAATTACATTAAAAAAAAAAAAAAAACTGAGCAGTACTGCATCCTGGATGAAGTATTTTTCTGACACGTGGTTGTACAGCCCTGAGCTCTGATGACTTGGAACACGGCACTTTCCTGGTTAATTGCAACTTTTCCAGATGTTGATGATATCTTTGTATAGTTCTGAACATGTCATGTTTGTTAATATAGGGAACCACTGATCTTTTTGGAAGAGTCCTTAAATTCACAGAAAGATTTAGGGGCACGGAAGATCCATTTTCAGTACTCATTTGGGGAGGGGGGCACAGGGTCTCACGGAACCCAGGCTGTCTTCAGATTCACTGGGTAGCCAAGGATGATCTTGAATTTCCAATCCTCCAGCCTCTGTTCAGTATTCGATTTGAATGTGAAAGTCTAACTTTCAGATAGCAAATATCCGTCCCAGTTGCTTTAAGTGCCAGGCTTATGGCAAATGTCACAGCTGAAGAGATGGCTCAGCAGTTAAGAGCACTCATTGTGCAAGGTAAGGATCTGAGTTCTAATCCCTACCACTGACCCTAAAATGTAGGGCTGTTCCCAGGAGGGTTCTGAAGAACTGTTTCAGGTCAAAAACCATAGGCCACATTTTATTTGTCTTTGTGTCTCAGAGAGTTTTTGAGTTTGGGGGAGATAGTAGAAGCTCCCCAAATGTGACTGAAGGGAGAAAATGAATGGTCAGATGAGTGAAAGAGCCACTGACAAAGTGCTTTTGCTCTCTGCAGGAATCTCCAGTTTTGTGACAGCGTCCTGAGACATTTCTCACTGGCTGCAAGAGGCTGGCCTGTGTATCACCACCTCTCTGTGTCTTTAACATAGTCACATGAAAGACAGCTAACATATGAAGCCCTGCATCTGCCATCTTCCATCAGGGACACTGAAGGTTTATTAACTATGATGTCTCCTCATGAAAGACCCAGGAAATCAGAGAGCCTTGTGGTGAGACAGGCCTGCTGAGGCCAGGGCCAAAAGTCAGATTTGAACATCTGCAGCTTGTCCTTACCAGCGTGTGCCTGCCTTGAGAGCTGGCGCCATTTCTAGTGACTTTTTGTAGGTCACACTCGATTAAAAAACCCGCTTGAAGGTTGGTGGTGACAGAGAAGCTTTGGGAGACTTCCAGACGTGACTCATTCACACTCACTGCCTGCAGAAAGATGAGAGAATTTTAAAGAACCTTTATTGTCCATTTTTATCATAGCAATTTCTTTTGTTACTAAGAAGAAATGGAGTGATGGACAAAAAGGGACTGTAAAGACAGCTCAGTTAGTACAGTGCTCGCTGGGTCTGAATTTGATCCCTAGGACTCACCTTTAAAAAAAAATACCTACACAGTATGGGTTTGCAGTGCCAGCCTTGGGGAGGCAGGGACAAGTGCGTAAGTGGATGCCTTGGTTTGCTCCGTCCGTCAGTCTAGCCAGTGGATGAGCTCCAGGTTCAGTGAGCGACCCTGATGTACAGACAAATAAATAAAATAATGTGGAGAGTGAAGGAAAACATTGATGTTGACCACTGACCTCCACGTGTGCACACACACATGCATACATATGTGAACATGTATATACGCACACATGATGAGAGAGAGGCTAAATGTTTTCTGCAGTCCTTAGACTTTCCAAGAGTAACTCCATGTCCATTAGGGCCTGGTTCTTTTTCTCTTAGGATACTTTGTTTGTGCTCAGTAAATGCCAACTCCAGGAAAAAAAAAATAGTGTTACAATGCCCTACAAGCCTTCAGCCCCCCTCCCCTCTCTCTCTCTCTCTCTCTCTCTCTCTCTCTCTCTCTCTCTCTCTCTCTCTCTCTGCCTATATGACTATGTGGCTATTAATCCATCTTTTCTGGGATGTATTTTTCTGGAGAATCCTGACACAGGAACTTCTACCTTGGGTTAACCAAGAAACACCGATAACTTCGATGAAGACACAAGAAGGCAAGGAGACATTAAGATGGACTATAAATAGAATTTGAAGATCAAGTCAAGGAAGGCTTGCTTAGAAATTGGACATGAGGGAAGAGGTGAGCAGGCCTATTTTGGGGACATTTAGACAAGTTGAAAATATTTATAATACACAAAAGGGTTCACACACACACACACACACACACACATCCTAATATAAGAGGGCCCCAGACCTTAGTAGGTTCCTAGACATTAGCACAACTGATCTGGAATCACCAGAGACTAGGTTTACTTACCAGTGAGCCCCCGTGTTTCACCTGTCTCTTCCTTTCCAGCAATGGGATTGTATGTGTGCATCCTACACTCAGCTTTACATGGCCTCTAGGGGCCAAACTCAGGCACTCAGACTCGCAAGGAAACATTTTAGCACCTAAACTGGTTCTCCAGCCTCTCTGGTTCCACTTTTAATGACAGGGTGGCAAAGTCCTGGCCTAACAAAAGGAAAGAAAACAAAACAAAAGCTACAGTGTTCTTGGCATACATGCTACATGTACAGTAGGTTTGAGAGCTAACTGTGGGCACTGATGAGTTATTCAGTATTCCTAATTCTCCATTATAGAAATATCAAAGCAGACAGGCTTGTTTCTCCCTCTGTGTCCTTTCACCTTTCCCAAGCACTCACACCCCCTGCCAGATACAGGACTTTTTAGCTGTTAAAGGCAGTCGGAAGACGGTCCACCTGCTGTTTGCCTGGAATTCAGGAAATGAACATCATACCATATGGGCTCCTTAGCACCCACCCACATGGCCCTAGACACAAGCAGCGGATCCTCTAGCAGCTGGGACAGGTGCCACTAGGGTTGCTGCTTTCGATACAGTTTTTAAGATATCCATTACATTTTTATTGCACAGATACAGATTTTAATTTTGGTCTTCTCACTAACTACAGACAGATTCAGAATACCTCTGCCTGTCCATACATAGTACACAGCTCAGCAATGAACAAGAAAAGGGTATCAGTGACAGCCTTGCATTTCGCATCTGACAAGCAGTACAAAAGTATAAAGACTGAACAAAGGTAAGTGGGCTTTAAGTGGGGCTGTCACTTAAAGCCCATCCCCCAGTGACATACTTCCTTCAGCAAGGCTTCACCTCCAAAGCCTCCACAACAATGCCACCAAGTGGTGACCAAGTGTTCCATGAGCTCATAGGGGACATTCTCATTTAAACTCTCATAGACACCTACTAAAGATGTGTTAACCGAGGTTTCTGTCCCACATGGTCCTGCAATTGTTTAGTCCCAAATAAACACATAGAGATCTACATTAATTATAAACTGATTGACCTAGTATCTCAGGCTTCTTCTTTTTTTTTTTTAAATATTTATTTATTATGTATACAATATTCTGTCTGTATGCCTGAAGGCCAGAAGAGGGCGCCAGACCTCCTTACAGATGGTTGTGAGCCACCATGTGGTTGCCGGGAATTGAACTCAGGACCTTTGGAAGAGCAGGCAATGCTCTTAACCACTGAGCCATCTCTCCAGCCCCCTATCTCAGGCTTCTTATTAACTCTTATAACTTATATTAGCCTGTAATCCTTGTCTGTGTTAGCCACGTGGCTTGGTATGTTTTTCGGTGAGGCAGTCACATCTTGCTTGCTCTGTGTCTGGCTTTCTCTGTCTCTGGGTGATGACTGCAGACTGAAACTTCCTTCTTCCCAGAATTCTCATTGTCCCGCCTCTACTTCCTGCCTGGCTACTGGTCAATCAGCGTTTACTTAAAATACAAGTGACAGGGTACAGACCATTGTCCCACAGCAAATATGTACTACTGATGTTCAGGTATTGTACTCCATTATTCATTTTTTTAATTAAAAACAAAGGCATGAAAGTAGAAAGATTGGGAAGGGGAAGAGGATTGGCAAGAGTTGGGCTGAAGGTAAAAGTGAGTACTGGGTTGAAGTGAATCAAAATATGTACATGTATGAAAATGTCAAAATAAAACCCAGTAGTATATTTCATTAATGTACAATAATCAAAACAATTTTAAGATCTGTCTAGCTTTATTTTTATGTGTATGGGTATTTTTTTTTTGCCCGAATATGTATTTGTACACTGAGCACATGCCTAGTGCCTTCAGAGGTTAGATGAAGGTGACAGATCTCTTGAAACTGAAGTTATGAAAGATTGTGAACCACCACGTGCATGCTGGAAACTGAACCCAGGTCCTCAGCTAGAGGACTATGTACTCTTCAAAAATAATCACTGACATTTTTGTTGCCCTCAAAACAGTTTGTTTTTGAGACAGGGTTTCTTTTTGTAACAACTCTGACTGTCCTGGAACTCACTTTGTAGACCAGGTTGCCCTTAACCTCACAGAGACCCACCTGCCTCTGTCTGCTGAGTGGTAGAATTAAAGGTGTGCACCACCACCATCTGGATTTCTCAAAACATTTAAAACAAATTTTGATATGTGTGCAGGTGCATGTGCAGGTGTGCATATCACTTTTCTGTGGTTCCTACAAAATACAGATAAAAGAAACTTAAGAAAGAAAAGCTTTATCTTTGACTCATAGATTTGAGGGTATGTAGTCTATCACAGAGGCCTGTCATGTTGGGTCCACAGTTAGAAAGCAGAGAGAACTGAATGTCTGTTCTCAGCTTGCTTTCTCCTCTCTCTCTCTCTCTCTCTCTCTCTCTCTCTCTCTCTCTCTCTCTCTCTCTCCTTTCTTTCTTCCTCTGCTCCGTCCCTCCCTCCCTTCCTCCTCCTTCCCTCCCTCCCTCCCTTCCTTTCTAAATTCAGCCTAGAACCCCAGCTTCTGAGATAATACCATCCATATTCAGGATGCTCCCCCTCTTAAGTTAATTCTTTCTCATGGCACGTCCAGAGGTGAATCTCCCAGGTGATTCTAAGTCTAGTCAAGCTGACAGAGAAGCTTCGGCTCCACACTGTGTCTGTATCCCCTTGTGCTCTGCTGTTCGTCATCCCTATGGATCCACATTCTTTGCATGACGTCAGCAGTGTCAGACGTGATTTCACACTATGTCAGCAGTGCTCTCTGTAAGCCCTACTGGCTGGCTAATTCTTCTTGTCTTTTATGGCAGGGTTTTCTCAGGGAGAATGAGCGTGTTCAGGGAAAGAAAGAGAAAACATGCGGGTGAAAATGTGTAGGAGAGAGAGGCAATGAGAAGGAAGGAAAAAGTCAGTGAGGCACAGTTAAGTGCCTGTCAATCAGAGATGTGGTCTCAGCATCCCAGGAGACAGGGGGTGGCAGCAGTGGGCAGTAGACAGATGCAGCATCATTTGCCATCTTGACTCACCAGCCTTCGCTAGTGGGTGTAAAGATGTGGGCCTTGGCTGACGGTCATGGCTGAATCTAGACACACGAGTGGAGTGTACTTGGCATTTTTCTAATTAGTCCACGCCCTCAAATGATTCCACAGCAAGCTCAGGCTTAGATTTGATCTGCCTCCCAGAGTCTTCCTGCTCAAGGTCTCGAGTCAGGTACTTCTTGTTTTTCTTCTCTAGACACTCAATGTGTCTGGCCTAACCCCGTTAGCTGAGGTCAACTGATCCCCAATGGTCGGTCCTTCCTTCCAGAGGAAGAAGAGGCAGAAATGGTGAGCAAATAAATCAAAAGGGAGCCAGAATCAAGCTCAGACTACAGGTTCCACTGCCCATCTCTGTGGAGGTCCAGCTAGCATGTGCTTCTTAGCAGACTCAGGTCTGCGGAGTTTAACAGTTGGACTATTTGAAAGGCCCCCACTGTGGACTCCATACTCCATTCTGCAGACGGCAAGCTGGTCTGAGACACACCAAGACATTGCAGCACCCTTTAAGAAGTTAAAGATACTCCAGAGAGGGCAGCATTAATAAGTACACAGTAAGAGGTTTTGTTTTGTTTTGTTTAATGAGCAAAATAGTCCTTGACAGTAAAATGTAAGGACATTCTGGAATGGAGGTGTGTCCGTGAGCAAGGAACTCAGGTTCAGGACCTAGCCACACACTGTGGGTTTGGGGTGAGAAAACAGAATGATCTTAGGAGAATCTCAAAGAACCGTTGAGGTAGACGTTTAGTTCAAGCCATCAGTAGACGTGAATTCCACTATAATATGAGTTCTTCAAGGGCTGGGACCCTGTTAGATTTTTCTTGGCGTATCCATTTATCAGACAAACCTGGGTGTGGAGGATAACCAGGAGGAAGAGACAGCACCTCTCTGGTATGTGACAGTTTATAATCTAGTGGCAGAGACAAAGAATGCATAAATAAATTTGTGATGTGCCGGGTGGCAGTGGTGGCGCACACCTTTAATCCCAGCACTCAGGAGGCAGAGGCAGGTGGATCTCTGTGAGTTTGAGGCCAGTTTGGTCTACAAGAGCTAGTTCCAGGACAGGCTCTAAAACTACAGTGAAACCCTGTCTCGAAAAACAAAACAAAACAAATTGTGATGCTAACAGCTGAAGGCCACACTGACACTTGTCACGTGAAGGGCTTGTTATGGATGAGAGACGGATGGGAGGTCTCTCACCACGTCAGGTCCATTACTTCTGAATCCACACAGTACAGTGGGCCCTATACACATACATCATACAAAACCACACAGGATAACATATATCATACATGCTCACAGCACAACACATATAACCCAGCCCACACAACATATACATACTGCTGCGCACAATGCCTGTCTGCACTCTATGTGCTACCATACAGTTTGCGAGTTTCAGGCAAAAGGCTGGAGGTTGAAACATAAAAAGACACACAGACATAGAGACATGGACCTCTAGTCACTGGTAAGAAGCCCTTTATTCAATAGCACCATGGAGGCTTATAAACCCAACACAGTCAGGTGGGCCAACAGGTGAAAACCTTATCCTCTGATCCTCAAGGCCAAGGCAACACATGCTCGTGAAGCAGAGCTGGTAAACAACTTTGACACAGCTTTCAGTAACTCAGATCAGAAGAAAAGTAAAGATCTCTAGCAGGGAAGAGCAGCTGGAGGCCAGGACTCCAAATGGTCCCAACATATACAACAACATACGAAACAACAGAAACAATCAACATACATAACACAACACACGATATAGACACAACACCTAAATACACAATATACATACAACACAGCCCATACACAACATGCAATATACACACAACACACACACTGCAATCTCCCCATGGAGCCCTTCTCACAGGTTATTTCCTGGTCCATCAGTTTTATCTCAGTGCTTACTGCTTTTGCCATCACACACAGGTGACACTATGGTTCATGTGGCTTGCTGGGAGACTGGGAGGAGATATGATGCATTGTAGAGAGGGCCATCCCCCCCTCTCTCCAGGGTCCAGCTCACCCCAAGGTCAAAAGGACCAGTTTTTCAGAGCGCCTTAAAATCCTGCCTTGTCCCACGTCCTCGCTAGCTTCTCTGCACTGCAGGCTCAGAACAGCCATGGACTTCTCCATTGGTGCTAACACCTAAGTCCAACAGTAAACATCTTTTAAGGTCAGCATCTCCCTGTTGGAGGCTGTTGACCCAGACCCTGAATTTCCTGTAAACAACTTGTTATGCTTGCAGCTGCACTGAGCAAAACAACTTGTTTTCCTGTGTTTGCAGCTGCTCTGAGCACGAGACCCTCAGGAGTCCGTGATGGCAGGGGAGTGATTTCTGGTGGGTTTGACTGGGGCATGGCTATCAGTTAAGGGTCCGTATATAAGCGGCTCTGGTACACAATAAAAGGGCATTCTTGTTTCAAAGATGACCCGTGTCTCTGTGTCTTTAACTCTCCAGGCCCTTGCCTGGCTCATGAATAGTCCTGTAGTGCAGACACCGCACTACAGGCGTAGTACCGTAGCACACGTAGTATGGACGGTACATCTACCACTGACCCACACATCCTGTGATTACTGGCCTCTCTGACTTTGCCCACCTACCTTCCTCCTCCCTCTCTGACTTCATGTAATCATTCTCTCCTCTGTCTACTCCTCTCAAGGTATCCTGGCTTGCTTGTCCCACCTTGAACATGCTGAGCATGGTCCTGTCTCAAAGACCACAGCTATCTGCCAACAATTCTGGGTAGCCCCATGCCACACTCTCCCCCTCTGGCCTGTTCTTAGTTTTGAAAGCCACCCTCCTGTGTTTAAAATAGGTTCCTCACTCCCACCCCTCTCCCTGTGTCTCTATTATGTGTTTTTTGGATTTGGTTTATTATATGATTCACTCGTGTGAATGCCGGATTCACCAGAAGAGAAGGTTTATTTTTCAGTATTGTTCATGCGACACTTGATATTCTAAAACCCAAGAATATCTGACTATATACTGCAGCGCATCACGCCTGTCTGTGCTCTATGCGCCATTATACAGTTCGGGAACCGGGCAAGGGGCTAGAGATTGAAACACACAAAGACTGTCAGAGAGACACAGGTCATCCTTGATGCCAGAATGCCCCCTGTATTGTGTCCAGGGGCAGCTTGTATAGGGATAGCCATGCCCCAGTCAAACGCACCAGAAACCATTACCCTGCCATCAGGAACTCCTGAGGGTCCCGTACTCAGAGCAGCTATAGGCACTCAGATCAGGGAAAACAAGTTGTTTACAAGAAATTCAGGCCGGGCGGTGGTGGCGCACGCCTTTAATCCCAGCACTTGGGAGGCAGAGGCAGGCGGATCTCTGTGAGTTCGAGACCAGCCAGGTCTACAAGAGCTAGTTCCAGGACAGGCTCCAAAACCACAGAGAAACCCTGTCTCGAAAAACCAAAACCAAAAAAAAAAAAAAAAAAAAAAAAAAAGAAATTCAGGATGGGGGGAGTGTCACAGCTCTCAACAATATACAAATTATTTAGAGCAAAGGCAGAGGGTCCTATGACAAGGTGAACTTAATAACTATTCAGAAATGGGGCACCATTAAAGCTTTATGTGTAAACTGAAGATGTAGCTGATCTTTCTTGCCCCTTTAAAATATATGTTATATATAATATATATAATTTATACATATATATATAATCTATCACCAGTTATCCCAGCATTCAAGATGGAGGCAGGTGGATCAGCAAGCAGTTCAAAATTATTCTTGGGTGCATAGTAATTTAGAGGCTAGTCTGGGATACTTGAGGCTCTGGTGAGACAGAGACAGAGCATGTCTCCCACATAGAGATGTGTCTAAAATAAACGTTAAGGCAACAAGGTGACGTACTCAGAATGAACAGCAGCTCTGCCGTTTATGTGGTTCAAGGTTAGGGAAGGCCGGTTAGCAGAGTCTGGAACAGAGGGAGGGCAGGGCAGGACCTTGCAGAGAGAGGGAGTGATGAGCATGAAGTTTCAACAACAGGACCTGCCTCAAGATCCCTTGTAGCTGTCTGGCCAGCGTGCAAGGCCAGCATGAAACAACAGAAACGAAGTAGCAGATGAGGTTAGAAATGGAGTCAGAGCTAGATGGAACAGGCATTTCTGGGAGGGAGCTGTGTTTTAAGTATGATGGGAGGCCCAGAAGTACTTTGTGACCCACAGTTGGATTTGGGATTTTAAAGATGAGCATGATGCCTACAGGGGATGGAGAGCAGCAGGAAGGAGCCACCGTAATTTGCAATTCGTAATTCATAATTCTTGTCCTGTGGTGTTTGAGCGCCTCCATGCCCCCTCACCTGTTCCTCCTTTCTCTTCACTTGCTCATGAGTGGATGGATGTTCCCAGCACTCGGGAGGCAGAGGCAGGTAGATCTCAGTGAGTTCAAGGCCAGCCTGGTCTACAAAGCGAGTTCCAGGACTGTTATACAAACCCTGTCTCAAAAAACAAACAAACAAACAAAAAGTAAATGGATGAAAAGACACGTGTTTTAACCTGCTGGTGGTGGCACACGCCTTTAAGCCCAGGACTGAGGAGGCAAGGCAGGTAGATCTCTGAGTTCAAGGCCATCCTGGTCTTCAAAATCTGCACTTCAGAATCTACAGAGTGAGTTCCAGAACAGCCATGGCTATGCAGAGAACCCATGCTTTGAAAAACCAAAAACCAAACAAAAAAAGACATGTTTTTGAAGATCTATATTCATGTATATTTTTGTATACGTTGTATATCCAGGTATAATTTTTATTTAAGTTTTGATCAGCATCTGGTGTACATATCACACCTGTACTTATATAAGTTTCTGTGAGCTATTTGATCATAAGCTGCATATATCATGCTTTTTGCCTCTGTATTCATGTAGCGAATAAAGGAAGGCTTGAGGGAACATGGTATTATTGATAAGGACCAATCTCAGACTCATAGGAGTTGACAAATCTTCCTTGAGCCAGGCACAGGGAATTGGCCAAGTTGTCTTCTGGTCCATGTGGCAGTATAGAGAAAGCATAGATTATAGGTGACTGCAACCTGAGACTGGTCCCCTACAAAGACGCCCTACCAATACCAGCTAATCCTTCCTCTGGGTGCTATCCATGATAAACGTATAAGGTTGTGGGTTTTTGTTTTGTTGGTGCTGCTCCACCAGAATAAACAAGGCTCTTCCCATCCCAGATTTTCTGTACAAGAAAATGTGTCTGTGTGTCTGTGTGTCCGTGTATTCTTTCTTTATTCTTTCCTCACCCCAGTTAGGTCAAATCCAAAGCCATGCAGGATCCAGTGTGTGTGTGTGTGTGTCTGTATGGTATGCTGTTATATATGATGCATACCCCTGAGTATGAGTGTGCACAGGCCTGTGTGCATACGTGAAGAGGCTAAAGCTAAACTGAATGAAATAGAGAAATAGAAGGAAAGGGACATACACCACTCCGTCCAAGTATGGCAGAGGAGAAAATTTATTGTAGAGAGGTGGGAGAGCACAGAAGAGGCAGGGACACCTGGGAGATGTCAGGAGGCCAAAGGTACAAGAGGGGAAGGGTAACCGCAATGACAGGATTATATAGGGAAGAGCCTGGGGGGAGGGAGGGCACAGCCCAGTCCCAGGATTGGAGAGTTTGGGTAGAGGGTGGGCTGTGCTGAGATTCATACCTTGTCTCAGGTAGGAACTGAGGGATGCAGGGGGAACCTGGCAGCTGGGTCTGCTCTGGTATGTTAAATAGGCACCTTAGCCTTTTGTCCCGGGTTGACACTTAACAGAAAAATCACTTATTTTTCTCTGTACCCAGCACTCTGCCTATGGCTCCGGTCCTTCAGTGAACCAGAATTTACCATTTTGGTTCGGCTGGATGGCCAGGGAGCTCTCAGAATCCTCCAGTCTCCACCCCCGAATGTTGGGGTTACTGGTAAACATAGCCATGTTTAGCCTTTTGCATGGGTGCTGGAGATTTGAACTCAGGTCCTCATGCTTGGACGATTGGTGTTCTTACCCTCTGGGCCATCTCACTATTCTTTAGTCTATGTTTCCCTAAGAACAAGACAGTTCCCAAGGTGCAGGTAGAACAGGGAGAAACTCAGGCAATCTAAAACAGATGCTGGGTTTTTCTCTAATCTTCAGTGTAGAATCTATTTTCATCACTTGCCTCAATCTCATTCTCTATAATAAGCAATCTGGGGCTGGAGAGATGGCTCAGTAATTAAAAACATTTGAGAAAACCTGGTTCTGTTCCCAGCACCCGCATGGTAACTCACAAGCATCTGTAACTTTATTCCAGGGGCTCTGATGCCCTCTGCTGGCTGGAAAGGGCAGATGTATCCATGCTGTGTACTTACACGCATGCAGGCAAAACACTCATCTGTTTATAAAATAAATAATATAAACAGATCTTAAAAAATAAGATGTAGGCCCGGTGGTGGTGGTACATGCCTTTAATCCCAGCACTCTGGAGGCAGAGGCAGGCGGATCTCTGTGAGTTCGAGGCCAGCCTGGTCTACAAGAGCTAGTTCCAGGACAGGAACCAAAAAGCTACGGAGAAACCCTGTCTTGAAAAATCCAAAAAAAAAAAAAAAAAAAAAAAGAAAAAAGAAAGAAAAAAGAAAAAAAATAAGATGTATGTGGAGTGTGCGTGTGGTCAAGCTTGCACGAGTCCATTTTCTCCTTCCATTGTGGGTGCTGGGGATGCAACTCAGGCTTGGCAGCAAATACTTTCCTCGAGTCATCTTGCCAGCCAGCTCTTTGAGATTTCGAGTGAATTTTCATGTTTTGGAATCTTTGCTCAAGAACTTCCCTTGGCTCTGTTAGTTTGATTTTACTTCCAGAATGCTTCATTTCATTGGCTGAAACGTTTGTTCCTCTGTTGCCCTAGAGCGGTGAGTGGTTCTCGACCTTCCTAATGCTGGGACCCTTTAATATAGTCCCTCATGTTTCGGCGACCCTCCAACCATAAAATTATTTTCGTTGCTAGTTTGTAACTTTAATTTTGCTTATTGTTATAAATAGTGATGTAAATATCTGCTTTCTGATGGCCTTAGGTGGCCCCTGTAAAAGGGTCATGACCCACAGGTTGAGAACCATTGCTCTGTGGCCTCTAACAGCTTCTATACAGAAACCATCTGCTTACATACCCCAAGTTCTCGGTGAGGCCTCTGTGGTGGCTATTCTTGGGCGTCAACTTGACTACACCTGGAATTGCCTAAAACTCTCAAATGGAACACACCTGTGAGGGATTTTTGTTTAATTTGAAGTGGGACGATCCACTTCTAATCTGGATATTTTTGTTGTTTTGTTTTTTGAGACAGGGTTTCTCTGTAGCTTTGGAGCCTCTCCTAGAACTAGCTCTTGTGGATCAGGCTGGCCTTAAACTCACAAAGATCTGCCTGCCTCTGCCTCCCGAGTGCTGGGACAAAAGGCATGAGGCACCACCACCAGGCTAAGGCAGATCTTTTAAGGTGGGAGGAACTGCCTCTAATCTGAGCCACACCTTCTGCTGGAAGAAGCTGGGGGTGGGGAGGTGGGCGTGCACCTTTAAACCCAGCACTTCCAAGGTAGAGGAAGATGGGTCTCTGAATTCAAGGCCATCCTGGTCTCTGGAGTGAGTGCCAGAGCTACACAGAGAAACCCTGTCTCAAAAAAAAAAAGGTTTTGCTTTTTACCTTTTTGCTCTTGCCTGGCTAGCAAGTCCATTCCTTCACATGCTCCTTCGGGATTCAGCATATACTGAAGACCAACTACAACTACCGGACTCTTGGACCTTCAAGTCATAGGCGGCCATTGTTGGACTACCTGGACCATAGCCTGTAAGTTGTTCTCACATACTTTCTAATATCCATAGAGAGATTGGTTCTGTACATTCAGTTACTCTAGCACCTCCATGCCACCCCGCGGCCCCAAGCGGTGGTTCTCTAAGATTGTCACTTCTGACCTCTATCTCAGGCACCTTTCCTGTAGCCAGTGCTGTGGCCTTCAGGGCAGAATGTCCTCCGCATTGGAGCTCTCCTCGTGGCTGCCTCTTTCTGTGTTTGTGCTCGAGGCTTTGTGGAGGCCACAGGAGCTTAGTTTTGTCTTTTAACCCTCGTTCGTTGTCATCGTTGAAGACACGGGCCATGTGAGATTTGACTTCACTCTAAGTCTTAGCGTTTGTTAAGGCTGTTTTTGCGGTTTGAGTACAATCCTCCAAAACTCAGGGGCTGCTGATAATCATTTCACAGGTGTGGCCTGTGAGGGGGTTTGCCACGTGACTAGGAAGGAGCAGGTGACCTGGGTGAAAAGGCTTGAAGGAGAGAGGTTTCCCTTCTCCCTTCCTTTATATAGGAATGTAGCCTGTAGCCAAGGGACACCAGGCGCCTGTGTCTCGCTCGCTCTTGTACTCCCCACGTCCACAGCTGTCGGGAAAATTCCTATTTATAAGCTCGCCGATCTCTATTCTGTTCTGGCTGCTCCAAAACAGAATGAGGTGAGTAGCCACCGCCTGTGGTCGTGAGCCCGCTGGAATATTCAAATTATTTTCAGACAGACAAAAAAAAAAAAAAAAAAAAAAAAAAAAAAAAACGGGACCTGTTGGCAGTGTGGGTGTGGCCTGTTTGACGGTGCTTCTCACGTGGCTGGCCAGGCAAATGGGCAAATGATCTGCTTAGAAAGGGAAGAGGAAGCTGGGGCGGGGGGCGGGGTTGACACAGGTGGGTGGAGATTACAAAGAGTTCAGCTTGGCCCGTGTTAGCTTTGCAGCAGCTTTGCTACAACCACGTGGAGATGCTACCTAAGCTGGCAGTTGGCGTAAAAGTTGGACCTCACGGATCATTTGGGAAGTATCTGGGTATGCCCTTGGCGACCATTCACTCAGGGCCCTCAGAGCTCCGTGAAGTAGCTGTCTCTGAGCTAACTGGTTAAATGGTTAGCTTAAAGCCCCTTCTTTTAATTTTAATTTCCAAAGTGCGTTTTCCAGCTGTGCCCTCTTCAGGAGATTAGCAGGCAATCGTGTCTTTCCAAAGGTTAGAATCAAAAGTTTTAGGATTATAATGGTCACGCTGCCCTGGTACATTTAGGAAGAGAGAAAAATAGAAAAAATAAATTAAAAATCACTTGCAATTCTATTGAACAGAAATGAACACTAATAGGTGTCTTTGCAAGGGTGCTTGCAGCTAACACGGTCCGAACTCTTTGCGTGGGCATTTCCTCAGTGGTAGAGCATGCACCTGGCATGAGGGAGCTGAGCTGTGTGTTCCATTCCTGGCACAGATAAAGATAATAAAATAAAACATTGCTCTAATTTACATCAAACCCAAAGTGACCGTTGCTACTGCTCTGTCTTCAGCATTGCGTAACTCCTGGTGGCTAAGAACACACAAAATTGCCCCCAGGTTCTAAGCACTTCGTAAGTGATGGCAAGGCAAAGCCACGAGAAACACACACGGGATCTGTGTGCTGTAGTGCAGTGCGCTGGACCCACACTGCTCTCTGGTCAGGTGCAGCCGGTTCCCTATTGGCAGATGCGCTGCCCAGGGATGGAGTCGACAGTCGCCACGCCAGCTGGTGTAAAGCTGAACCGTTTCAAAACGAATGCACAGTTGATGCCAAGGGAAGTGCTGCCTACGCATTAGAAAGTGGTTGTGTACGCATTAGGATATAGCGTGTTGAAGAAATAAAGCACATTTGAAAACTTGAGACAAACTCACCGTTGATATGTGGGTATGTTATCCCAGGTAGCTTTTGTTTATATATTTTCAAATTTAGATAAGCACAAAGAGATAAGGGCGCACTGTTCAGTCTCTATGGATCTTGACGTTGCTCATTAGCGCCCGGAAAACCGTTTTTCAAAAGTCAG
This sequence comes from Chionomys nivalis, assembly GCF_950005125.1. Lineage (NCBI taxonomy): Eukaryota > Metazoa > Chordata > Mammalia > Rodentia > Cricetidae > Chionomys > Chionomys nivalis. The sequence continues at coordinate 49,317,582 of NC_080104.1, read as the reverse complement.
GTTAACGGGACTGATGGGTCCCGGCATGGGTCCGTTACATCTGAACTATTTTTTTTTGTATCCCACGGGCAAGGGAATCACTGTCGTTAGTTGTAAACCCTCAGCTCTAAACCTATGGTCACCCAGATGGTTTATATCCAGTTTATATCAGGGAGTCACAAAATACAACGACTAGACACGAACACAGGTTTCTGGAGAGGAGGGAGCACAGATGAGGGTCTTTTGGGGTTGGTTTGGAGGTGAGAGTGGTCATCAGGCATTGCATGGGTGCAGAACTGTCTAAGAACAAATTTAGTTAAAAAAAACTTAGTTAAAAACCAACAGAAAAGTTCAATTCTACACACAGATCTTAGAGCTTTGCATACTTAGGTAAGAACTGAGAAGGTCTGGATGATTCCGATTTTGAAACAAACTCAGGATAATGAAAAGGGTGGGCATTAACTACAATTCCTCCTTGCTGACTGGGTGGTCCTTAACAAACCCGGTTACTCATCTGCTCCTCATTCAGGTGGAATGGACCCACATAGCAATTGCCTGTGTAAGAAAACGTCCTGTATGCCTCCTCCGAGCTAACATGGTTGTCTGATATTTTGTACCCCTACTCCCAACGCCGACTTGATTACACTTGAAGCTTTGCGAGAAACAAAAATATTAAGATGTCTGTCTTAATTACTTTTCTATCATTGTGGTAAGACACCAGAGCCAGAGCAACTCAGAAGCGTTTCTTTAGGGCTTGCAGTTTGGTTCGAGTCCATGAGCATCATCACGGGGAGTGTGTGGCGGGCAGGTGGGCAGGCCAGGCGCTGGAGGGGTAGCTGAGAACTCATGGTCTTGAGACTCACCCATGTGACAGAGAGATCTTAGTGGGACGCAGTTACTGCAGATCTTCTCCCTAAAGCTTCTCTCTGTGTGCTTTCAGCCAGCTGTTCATTCTTTCAACAGCTGTTAGATCAGCATTTTGCTTGCTGTAGTATTGGAGACTGAACGATGACTTGGGGATGGGGAGGAGGCAGCATCAAACGTTGATTCCAGTCCCTGAATTTCTCTGTCGACTGCCCTGACTACCTGAGGAAAGTGATTCTTTCACAGAAGAGTTCCTAATCTTGTAATGCGAGGTTGCATTGGGGCATGCGCAAGGTGGGGCCACTGCAGTTGCTCTGGATCCGTAGTGGCTGGAGGGACACGGGGAGAAGAGAGAGTGGGTTGGACATTGCAGGGGTGAGAAGTGTCTGAAGAGTATGGAGCCCCGTCTTGCTCTCTCTACTCCCTCTGCTATACCGTGCTCCACCTCTGGTCTTGCCGTGTTTCCTTTAGGACTGAGTGCCGTTTTCTGTCCTTTTATTTAACATGTTAGCCAGACATAGTCATTTCTTAATCCACTTCTGGAAATGGGTCTTCTCAGAGGTCAACCACTGGATTTGTCTACATTTGCCTCCTAATGTCAGCCACCCCACAGGTGCTCACCTACCTCGCCCAGCAGCTCGCTCACACCACCTGCTGATAGCCTATCTCTTAGCATGAGTTGGACTAGAAATAAGTTCAGATAACTCCAAGGTGTGGTGTTATTGCTAATGCATCTGTATATAGAGACTAAAAACTTCTGGTTGAAGAGCCCAAACCTGAGAACTTAAGAATAGTGTGTGCCATCATTCTTAGATGCCTCTCATGTGTTTCATATATGAACAAGGAGTTAAAAACAGTCTACTGGGTCTCTATCCGATCTCTCTTGGGGCCATCTGTCTTCACAACCTGACCACGACTGTTTAAAGTGTCAGTCATCTTGGTCTGAAGTCTCGCCCAGGGCCTCTCTTCACTTTTGGGAGACTCCCAAAGTGAGAGATGGTTCTAGAATCCACATCAAGGCCCTTGCAGCTCACCTCGGCCTGTTGCTGCCTAATTATAGCTGTACAAGCTCGGATAAGTGGCCCGAGGGATGGCCAAGTGTCTTGGGACAAGGGAGGTTTTAGTTGCTGTAGCCCTTGCTTACAGAGAAGCAAACCCCCAAATCTGGAGTGGATTAAGCTTGAATGCATGTATCTCAGAGCTACAAAATTTCTAAATATTCAAAACATCCAATTGGTTATATGACTTTTTCTAGTAATTCAACAGAGGAATTTGGAAGGTAAGACATTTAGTGTATGCTTTAGTGGAAACCACACATAGACCACATATAGTAAAGTGAGGAAACTCAGTTACAGCCTTCAGGACTCTCTGGCGTGCCCTTAGTTTTTAGATGAGGGAAAACCGTAGTTTGCAAAGAATTCATTTTAGAATTGTGTTACTTTGCAACAAAAGTGCTCCAAGGTATAGAGATAGTAGGTCAGGTACAAAGTGGGCAATGTATGACTTTTAGAGCTATTAAACAGAACTCAAGGTCATTTGCTTTTTGTTTGTTTAGGTGGTTGGATTTTCAAGACAGGATTTCTTTGTATAACAGCCCTGGCTGTTATAGAACTCAATTTGTAGACCAGGTAGTCCTTGAACTCACAGAGATCCACCTGCCTCCGCCACCACCACCCCCAGTTTAGATCATTTGGCTTTAGTCCGCAGCATTTTAACTTCCCATAGTCTCAAAATTTAGTCACCTGGCCTTGTGTGGCTTTTTCAGGCAGTTTTCATTTGGTTATGATTTTGATTTCTGTGAAGCTCACCCTCTAGTCAGGATAAAGTAACAAAATTGTGTCTTTGTTATTGTGACATGAAACCAGAATCCTGTTTGGAAGGCTAACCAGAAGTGGCCCCTTTTTTGCACCTCCAGGATGAGACATGGTCTGGGCAACATTGCTCATATTAAAGTTGGAGCTGCCTTGCAGAGACAGTGCTGTACCTCTGGGGAAGGGGGCAAGCCAGGAAACAAACCAACTGTGCCTATAAGCCAACGCCTTGTTTAAAAAGAACAAACAAGCAAGCAAACAGACAAAACCAGAGTCTATTACGTATCCCCTCCCGTGTCTAGGAGACAGAGCATTTCTATATTGTCAAACTGGAACATTTAGGAACTCTCCGCATTTCTCTGGTCTGCTGCTTGGATCGGCCTCTCTTTGATCTTAACTGGGCTTCCTCCAGGAGTCAGGCTGTGTATGAACTGCCCCAGCCTTGTCATCATCTACCTGAGACATACCTGAGAATAAGACCTGCTCCTTCTCCGTGCCCACACAACAAAGACCAAAGCAGCCCTTGGCTAGGTTGGAGTCATGTCACTCCTGGCATGTGTGATGTCTTTGACAGCTTATGTGAAATCTGTGGGTCATGTGACTTTGCCTTTCCACTCTTCATGCATCCCCGGGCTGCTGTTTGTGGGCAGGTGTGTGGCTCCGACTAATTTTGTGGAGTGGTTTCAGACGTGAAATGTCTTTCATGTGATTGTCGGGTCTCGGGCACATCTGTGAATGGGTGGCTCAGGGATGCTGAGATGGCTCTGTCCCCTAGGTCCCGTGGTTAGGGGCTTTGTTAGGCAAAGCAACTTTGCTGACAATTCTAGTTATGATGGTGGCTGGCTTACAAGTGTTAGACACTCATCAGTTTTCATAGACCAGATAAGGACAGCACCCCAATCCAGCAAGGCATACTGAGTGATAGCAGAGGTTGCCCCCATATACACAATAATAAATAAAAAATTGTAAAGTGTTGTCTTCTTGTGTACCCACCCTACATCAAAATTTCCTTCATTATAAAAATGTATGTTATTACTTTGTGGGTGGGTATGTGTATACCATAGTATATGTGTGGAGGGCAGGGGACAAGCTTATATAGTTCATTTTCTTCTGTCGCTTTTATTTGGGTTCTGGGGACCAAACTTGGGCAGGCGCCTTTAACATTCTAAACCATCTCTCACCGACCCTGCACTAGGTTTTACTGACCAAAGCTTCGACTGCTGATTATATCCAAGTGACCTGTTGACGCTCAGGACTGCAGTATTAAATCCAGGGGCTTTTCTTCTGTAGCAGTTCATGTATAAAATAAACGGCAGCAGGAATTTTGCATAGTTGGTGGTGTGAATGTTCCCTGCGGAGTATGGAGGCTGACCATCATGGTTTGATGAGCCAGGGCTACCATTTTTTTAATTTTCTATATAATAATAAAAATAATAATAGCTGGGCGGTGGTGGTGTACACCTTTAATCCCACCACTCAGGTGGCAGAGATGGGTGGATCTCTGAGTTTGAGACCACTTGGTCTATAGAACAAGTTCCAGGACAGACTCCAAAGCTACAGAGAAACCCTGCCTCAAAAAGCCAAAAAATAGCCGGGCGATGGTAGCGCATGCCTTTAATTCCAGCACTCAGGGAGCAGAGGCGGGTGGATCTGTGAGTTCGAAGCCATCTTGGTTACAAGAGCTAGTTCCAGGACAGGCTCCAAAGCTACAGAGAAACCCTGTCTTGAAAAACAACAACAAAAACAAACAAACAAAAAGCCAAAAAAAAAATAAGCATTTCTTATGTCTTCTGTGAATTATTGGACCCAAATACTGGAGTATTGTTTGAAAAATTACCAGGAATAATCATTCTAAAAGTAAAAATTAAAAAAAGACAGAATGAGTCAGTTCCCATGGCTTTCTATACTCGTGGAATTTCAGGCTACCCAGGAGCAGTCAGCAATCACATCCCTCGTTGACTTGGATCTCTTTCTGAATGTGATGCTTTCCTTCTTCCCATCATGCAGAGCGATGTGCTGTGGGCTCTTGGTTATACAGAGAGAAAGGAAATCTGTAGACAGCAAAATGAGGACCTAGAGGGACCGGCAGAAGGGGTCAGAGAGGCAGGGAAGAAGGGCCAGGGTCTGCAAACGTTTGTGCTTCTGAGGGGGTCAAACATTCCTGAGGAAGCTGTCCCGATCCCTGGTGTGTGGGAAAAGAGAAACATGACATGGCTGCCCTCACCGAAGTTTGTCCTCCAAGCCTGTCAGCGGCTTAGAATTGACCATTCAAGACACATTCTACCAAGGTTGCCATTTTATGGGTATAGTTTAAGAGGTTATCTTCATTTCTCCAATTCAAGACAGGCAAAAGTCACAGAGCCCATGTCTGTTAAGCTCTGTGTGAAGCCTGTACTTTCAGTTTCAATGCAGTTAGAGGCTGGGAGGCAGATTCCGTAGCTACTTGACATTATATTTGTGGATTTGTTCCTCTTGCAATGGAACCCAGACTGGACTCAACTTGCAATCCTCCTTCCTCAGCCTCCCAGATGCTGGGGTGACAGGTGTGCACTTCTGTACCTCGCCCCGTATTGTTTTTAAAAGTGGAATATTCATCTTACGTATCTAGGAGGCTGGATTTGGTTGACTGTATCCCTGAACTCTTATTTATTGTCTTCATTTTTTCCCTCTATTTAAATGGGTTAGCTTGTGATAGATCTGCCTCTTTTGTGGTACTGCCTATAGTTGATGAGCTGCAATTATGGCTAATGCCTCTTCTAAAATACTCAGGCTATTCATATGCAACACCAGATCAACCCACTTATAGAGGTTGCAGAATGGTGATTTCTCTAGTATATTTTGTGTGTCTGTGTGTCAGTGTTTAATCTTGTTTACTTGCATGATAACTAGTATTTTATTGACTTGGCGCAAGCTAGGGTCATCTGGAAAGAAGGGAGCTCACTTGAGAAAATGTCTCTACGAGACTGACTAATCACTGTCTAGATTAACGATTGCCGTGGGAGGGCTCAGCCCGTACGGATGGTACCACCTCCGGACAGGTGACAGGTGTTCTGGACTGTAAAGAAAACAGGCAGAGCAAGCCAATAAGCAATCTTCCATTCTTCCGCGGTCTCTGGTTCAGTTTCTACTTCCAGGCTCCTGCTTGAGTCTTGGGTACTTCCTTCAGTGATGATGGTGACATTGAGGTATAAAATAAACGAACCCTTTATCCCCACGCTGGTTTTGATCAGTATTTTATCATAACCACAGGAACCCTAACTCGGACAACGCACAGCTAAAGACTTGTATAAATGCAAGCTTCTCTTTGCCTGTTATTTGGTTGCCTACTGTTATATACTTAGGAAAGGCATGGCGGCGGGGGGGAGGGGGGATGCTTGCTTCCCTTACACGTGTTCCAAATAATGTGTTGGTTCCCAGACAGCTTCTATGGTTATCAATTGTTTTCTATCATGATTAAAAACTCACATACTTAAACATATGGAATAGCTCTCAGTCCACCGTGCTGCTTCTAGCTGGTGATTAAACTGTCTCCTTTTTGAGGTGTTGTAGCATCTGGAGCTCCATTGCTGAGTCACCCAGCATACCTTAAGGCTGCGATTCTCAACCTGTGGATTGTGACCCCTTTGGGGTTGAGTGATCCTTTCACAGGGGTTGCCTAAGACCGTCAGAAAACACAGATATTTAAATTATGGATCATAAAAGTAGCAAAATTATAGATATGAAGTAGTAACAAAATTAATTTTATGATTGGGGGTCACCACAACGTGAGGAAGTGTATTAAAGGGTCGCAGCATTAGGAAAGTTGAGAACCAGTACCTTAAGACCTTACATGGTAAGATAGATGTATCAGTTCATCTCTTGTCAATTCCTCTCCAGCCTGGCAATTGGAACTGGCAGTCAAAAAAAAAAAAAAAAACCAAACCACTAAAACCAAAACATACCTTCAGTCTAGGTGTATAAAGTATGTCAGAAACAAATTTTATATTCGAATATGTGTTATCAGAAGAAACCATACTGTGTGTTTGCAAATGTTCAAGAAGTTTGAATCCTTTAGCCCCAAGTGAAGCCCAACATGTAGGAGCAGTAAAAATTAAAAAAAAAAAAAAAAAAAGGTAACTAAAGATGCTTTGGGCTTGTCGAGTACTTGGATGGAGAGGAGAGAAAAGAGGCTGTCCTGGAACTCACTGTGTAGATCAGGCTGGCCTCGAACTCAGAGGTCCATCTGCCTTTGCCCCTCTAGTGCCAGGACTGAAGGCGTGCGTCACCACCCCTGGCTTTATGGGGAACCATATTAAAGGATCACAGCATTAGGAAAGTTGAGAGCCACTGCTTACAGCCACCACAAAAGAATAGGCAAACACAGACCTCTTCAGAATGTGAATATCTTCCGGGGCATGTAGAAACAATAGCAGATCCTGATTCTTTTAGAGTAACCTGCGTTTCTCTTTTCAATCTTTTACGTTTTTACAGGAGTTTGAGTGTTTCTTTTTATATTTATTTATTTTTAAGATTTATTATGTATAGAGGGTTTTGTCCGCATGTACGCCAGCAAGCCAGAAGGGGGCGCCAGATCTCACTAAAGATGGCTGTGAGCCACTATGTGGTTGCTGGGAATTGAACTCAGTACCTCTGGAAGAACAACCAGGGCCCTTAACCTCTGAGTCATCTCTCCAACCCTTGAGCGTTGTTTCTTAATCCCTCCCAACTCGTGGCCCATGCTCCTCCTGGAAAGTATGGCTTATTTTCTTCACTGTAGAACTCTCCCTTGGACGAGGGCTTAAGCCTAGCATTAAAGTGATCTAGGTCCAGTTAGCAGGTAATAGCAACAGATAAAATGTGTCACAGGAGACTTACCCAAGGCTGTCTCGGGAAGATGTCCCTCGATAGGCTGGTTGGTACACTCGGTTCTGTGAATCGCCTCCCCTATCTGTTTCAATTCAACCCTTTGGAGGCCGTTGAGTCAGAACCAGGTGTAGGGTTGGATTTGTGAAGTCGTCAGATGTCATTTCCCTCTTATCCATCCCGGAATGCGGAGGCTTTTACTCTCATTTTATTGTTCCTTTCTCCATCACGCACAGATGATGAATTATTGAGAAGCCATTTGGCCCGTAAACATGAAATATGTAGCCTATAACCATCCAGCAGGATGCCTGGATTGGCGCCAGCTGCCGTGAACTACTAGGCTCCGATCATCTTAAAACTCATCAACCCCTTCCTGGGTTTGGCTGGGTCCTGGATGGAGAGAGGGAGAGAAGAAAGCCTAATTAGGGGCATTGCTGGTCTAGAACACAGTCCCTACTGGGTCTAAGCCCTGTGGGTTCAGATTCTGTATGTGTGTTTTGGTTCATTCTCACCTGGGACTCCGATCCAAGCTAGCCATCATTTCCAAGAATCGCTAAGGTGGAAGCTTTCTTCTAGAGAATCTTTAGTCTTGGGCTGCTTGCTCTTTTAAGAATCTGGAAAACTGGGCTGGTGAGAGGGCTCCGCAGAGAGAGAAATTTGCTGGCTGCCAACCTTGATAACCTGAATGCCATCCCTGGGACCACATAGTGAAGGAAAGAGTCGAATCAATCAGGTTATCCTCTGACCTTTACAAGCCCACTGAGGTGGAAGTGTATCCCTCGTCCCCCAGAAAACAAAAGGAAAAAAGAAAGAAAAAAACTGAAATTATCAATGTCCTTTCCCTTATTCTCACCAACTAGATTTACACACTAAGATAACAAAAGATGTCAGGGTGGTTATGAATCTGAGTGTTCTGTCACACAGCTGACGAATCTGCGGATTCCTTATTAGATTTTCATTTCCCATATAAGTATGCATGCTTGCTATATGGTTATAATTTCACTCTCTTTATGTATTTTTTTGTGTTTTTCATGATAGGATTTCTCTCTGTATCCCTGGCTGTCTGGGGCTGTGCCGACCAGGCTGGCCTTGAATTCAGATCCACCTGCCTCTGCCTTCCAAGTGATTGGGATTACAGGTGTGTTCCACTATGACTGGCTAATTTTTATCTCTCTCTCTTTCTCTCTGTGTATAAAATATTATATTAATATATCAATCTAGAATTAATATTATATATTCAATGTTATATTGTGACATTGCATTTTTTTTTTTTTTTTTGGTTTTTCGAGACAGGGTTTCTCTGTGGTTTTGGAGCCTGTCCTGGAACTAGCTCTTGTAGACCAGGCTGGTCTCGAACTCACAGAGATCCGCCTGCCTCTGCCTCCCTCCCAAGTGCTGGGATTAAAGGCGTGCGCCACCACCGCCTGGCTTGTGACATTGCATTTTAAGGGAAGATATAATCTGAGTTTTTTTTTAAAAATAAGATTAATTTTCAAAAACTTTAAAGTATCAATATTGTCTTAAAAGTTGAGAATCCAGCACTGGTACTTAATGTTTCCCTTTTTACGTGTGTGTGTGTGTGTGTGTACTGCACATGCCATAGCATGGATGTAGAGGTCAGAGGACAACTTGCAATAGTTGGTTCTCTCTCTGCCTTTCCATTGTGCAGTCCCGGCCATTGAACTCAGACTGTCTACTTGGCGATTGTATTGTCATCGACTCAGGCATTTCATATTCCAAACTCTTTATTTTTTAAGCTAAAATCTGGGAAAGTCACATTCTTTTTCTTTTCCCTCTTCAAAACTTAAACTCACACGAGCCAGCCTCCCTGTGGTGGGAGAGGGTACCATCTATCTTGCCTATTTAACTGGGTGCTACTTCTAAATACTAGGTTTGATGAGAACCATCGCTAGGCAGGTATTTTTGGCAAACTCCTACTCCTTCTTGGTTGGTACTCAAGGTGTAAAGGATTCCTTTCTTCCTGCTGTCACCTACATATGTGTGGTGGGATTGTTGGAATCACCAGAAAGGTCCTCATGGCCATCTAGTTGTTGCTTCTCATTATCAGGCAGGGCATGCCTAACATTGACGTTCCTTGTGGTATCTCCTTCACTTCATCTTGTCTAGGTATTCTGAATTGGCTGCCTCAGGCTCCTGATCCTGCTGTGTAGATTGGCACCTCCTCTTTGCTATTTATGGTCCCTTTTCAGATAGCTTCCCTCTGCTGCTCCAAATGTGAGCCAGGGTTGCCTAGTGAGTGAGAGTCCCCCCTCCCCCACCTCTTTAGTTCACAATCATCACAAACCAAACCAGTGGTCACTTTTTTTTTTTTTTTTTTTTTTTTTTTTTTTTTTTTTTTTTTTTTTTTGGTTTTTCGAGACAGGGTTTCTCTGTGGTTTTGGAGCCTGTCCTGGAACTAGCTCTTGTAGACCAGGCTGGTCTCGAACTCACAAAGATCCGCCTGCCTCTGCCTCCCGAGTGCTGGGATTAAAGGCGTGTGCCACCACCGCCCGGCGGTCACTTATTTTTTTAAGTGACATGTTTGAAGTCTCCAAACTAGTCCCTATAAGAACTGTGTTTTTTTTTTTCATGTTGCCAAGTTGATGCAATCTCATAGTTTTCTGTGAGTTTATGATGCCTGTCAAGGTTTATTGGGAAGATTTAGTAAATTCACAGCCTAAGATCCTAGTGTTAGAGCTTAGATAGCAGTGCCTACCTGGTCACCGGCGGAGAGTCCGAGTCTTTGAGTTCATGTATTTACTGAAGTTCAAGTCTGCATCGGCTGCATATTTACCACAGATTAGCAGCTGAGTGTCTACAACCCCAGTCCTGTGTATGGAACGGGGAAGGGGGTAACAAACAGCAGTGAACCTGGTAGAGAAGTGGACCATATACCTGCTGTGCTAGCCACAGATCTTACAACACGGCAGGCATGGTTAAGGCAGCAACCTTATCTACTAAAAGTTATAAAGGATAAGGAAGTCAAAAACTTAATGAGAAAAAAAATGGGAACTAGAAAGTAAAAAACAGAATATTAAAAGTGGAAACGAGAAAGGTGGAGCCTGAAGCACACGAGTTAAAAGAGGAGAAACCGTTTGACCTTTACAGGAGAGAAAAGGATTGAAAACGAAAAAGAATAAGGGGAAGACACACACGTGAGAAGCAATTGTAAATTACAATAAAAAAGCAGTCTTGATAGAGCAGATTAACATTATCTCCACTTGGGGAGGTCACGCAGGAGAGCGTTTGTATTCCTCTGTTTATGCTGGCTAGTTTTCACGTAACTGGGTACCAGCTAGAGTCACTCTAGAGGAAGGAACGTCTATTGAGAAGATGCTCCCACCAGACTGGCCTGTGGGCAAGCTGGCAGTACATTCTCTTAAAGATCATTTTGGGGAGGGCCCAGCTCACTGTGGGTAGGTGGATCTGAACCCTATAAGGCAGCAGGCTGAGCAAGCCAGCAGGAGCAAGCCAGTAAGCAGCATTCTTCCATGGCCCTCATCAGCGCCTTCCTCCAGGTTTCTGCCTTGAATCTGTATTCTTTCATGATGGACCATGTTGTGGAAATGGGAGTGAAATAAACTCCGCCCCCCCCCAGGTTTATTTTGGTTATGCTGTTTCTATGACAACAGTAGAAAGTTGACTAAGACATCTTCTTGGTCTGTGTGCTGCTTGGACAGGGCAATGGCTGGGAGATGCTCATCCCTCATTTTTATTTTTAATATATGCGTGTGTGCGCACAGGCACATGTGTGCACATGAAAACAACCATCCACAGAGGCCAGCGATGTCAGAGTCCTATGGAGCAAAAGTTACAGGCGACCCAAAAAGGGATCTAGGAACCAAACTTAGGCCTCTCCCAGGGCAGTTCATGCTCTTAACTGCTGAGCCATCCCTCCAGCCTCGCCTCTTCCCTTCTCCCATGTTGCTGATTGGTTTGGTCAGCAGGGGTTATTTGGAGGTGAAGTTTCCAGTTTCCTGCTAGTACCAGGCATCATAGCTCTGGTTTCACTGACTCCAGCTTACACCTAGTAGATTAGACTGATGCACTCACGGGGCTGGGCTGACTACAAGTCTTGCTGCTTGGTGGGGTCTCAGGCATCTCACGCCCTTGGAGTCCACATGGAAGACGGGCAGCACACTGCACTGAGTGGATGGAGGTGTGCAGCAGGTCCAATGTGCTTCCACGCCCGGTTTTCAGTTCTTAGAGGCTGTGGTGGTTTTAACGAGAATGGCCCTCACAGGCTCATGTATGTGAGTGAATAGGCTACAGCTGATGGAACTGTTTGAGAGGGATTAGGAGGTGTGGCCTTACTGGAGGAGGTGTGTCACTGGGGGTGGGCTTTGAAGTTTCAAAAGTCCACTCCCAGTCTCTCTGCCTCTCTCTCTCTCTCTCTCTCTCTCTTTCTCTCTCTCTCTGTCTCATGGGTGGTGGTCAGAGATTGGACTGCTACATTTACCCCCAGTCAGAATGGAGGACCACGGTGGCCATCTACCTTGTTGTGGATCTGAAGTGCCTCTATTGAGTTGGTAGCCCAAGGTCATGGGGTGGAGCAAATACCCTCTACACTCAATCTTCAAGGAAAAGCAAGGGTTTTTCTTTTCTCTGCTCCAAATCCCACTGTACACTTGACTTGCTTGTGTGGCTTTCTCCTCAGGGAAATAGTGTGTTCCAGGGGAGGGAAGTGTTTCCCAATGCACCAGTCTAGGTATGACCCCGTCGGGATGGCTCCCTGGGACAGCACCATGTTTCGATACTGGGAAATGCTGAGAATGTCTCAAGCTCACCTGGCATGCATCTTGCAGATCAGCCAAGTTAGGACTGACGTCTTTTTTCTGTCTCTAGCCAGTGTGGCCCATGTGGCTAACTCCCTGTCTGTTAGCAGTCCCCTCTGCCATGCATGCGGCTGAGAGCTCAGAGCTGCCGTGTTCTTCTGGGCCCGCTGGTCTGTGTCACTGCAAGCCTTTGCCACTGCAAGCCTTTGCCTGTTCCATACTGAACTTCGACAGGTTGCCTAAGTCACTCATCTCTTTGAGAAGCTGGTTTCTGACCATTTTGGTTCTGAGTCATTGGTTATCTAGAAACTGCTGTTTGCTTATAATCTACCAACCTGACCTTACTGGTTGGGGGCAGTTCTTATTTCAAGCTACATATGAGCAGGCATTTGTCCTGTGTCACATATCTGTAAGAGCAAAGGACACAGTGGAATCCTGAGACTTTTGGTTTGCTTTCTTATTTTTTTAAAAAAATATTTATTTATTTATTTATTTAATTAATTTATTTATTTATTATGTATACAATATTCTGTCTGTGTGTATGCCTGCAGGCCAGAAGAGGACACCAGACCCCATTACAGATGGTTGTGAACCATCATGTGGTTGCTGGGAATTGAACTCAGGACCTTTGGAAGAGCAGGCAATGCTCTTAACCTCTGAGCCATCTCTCCAGCCCCTTTCTTATTTTTTTTTTAAGACAGTAACTCTGGTTGACCTGGAATGTGCTATATGGTCTACACTGGCCTCAGCCTCAGAGATCCAGCTGCCTCTGCCTCCCGAGTGTTGGGATTAAAGGTGTGCTTATTAAGCTTATTAAAACTAAGTTATTATGCAGGTCTTTGCAGGTAAATACAGTGACTCTGGGTTCACAGCTAGAAGGGAGTATTTACATTACTCCTCCCGTCCTTAATGTTTTCTGCCTCTTTTTTCCAGGACGTTTTCTGAGACTTAGGGTGAGGGGGAGTGCTCTAGGTGTCCCATGTAGGGCTAAGCGCTCAATCTCTCTCTCTTGCTCGCTCTCTCGCTCTCTCTGGCTTTTCAAGACAGGGTTCCTCTGAGTAACAGTCCTGTCTGTCCTGAAACTTGCTCTGTAGACCAGGTTGGCCTCAAGCTCACAGAGATCCACCTGCTTCTGCCTCTTGAGCTCTGGGATTAAAGATGTGCACCACTATGCCCTGGTAGCACTCCCTCTCTTATCCTTGGGGCTTTGACCAGTTAATCATTCCCCCATTGGCTGCATCCAGTGAGAAAAGTCTCTCCAACTAAAAGTTAAGAGAAGGGAGATGTAGGGGCATAAACATAAATATTTAGAAGGCAACCTGATCGTTTAGGAAAAAATGAAACTAGAAGTTTTTACTGTAGGACCATGGGGTTTTGACCAGGGTTAAGGTAGCAGGCATGAAACTCCCTCAGTGCCAATCAGAAAACTGTTAGTTACCCCATAACAGGCATTACACTATTGCACCAGTGGGCATACCTTTGCTGGCTGGTCCTTATACTAGCATGCAGTATTCAATGCCAGAGAGTTGGTGGAGGACAATGGGGTTGGGTGGGGTCTTTATTATCATATTCATTGTTTACTTATGTGAAATTCTAGAGACTCTGCAAATTCTAATTCCATCCCCATTCAAATAAAAGTCTTAGTAACACCATTGCCAAAAATCAAGGTGCTTTTTTGAAAAATAGATGTTTTACTCACGGTCTGCCCAGATTAGCGTCCTCGGGGGAAGAGATCTACAGGAGCTCAGACCTGGGAGAGCTGTTCAGAGTGGATGCTTTTCACCATGAGCCCTTGCCCAGACTTAGCTAGGAAGACTTGGATCTGGTTGGTTTACACGGGCCAGTAAGACCTGAAACACTGAAGGTTTGTGTTGTTTGAGCCTCTAAAAATGGCTTTTTTCTCTCCTCTTACCCAATTCTTTAGCTGATGCTGATGCAAAATCTTTCTGTACATTGGGTACCACTGATACCACCATTTTCACTAGTATCCTCCTGGATTATTGTGTATAGTAATATAAGTTGGGCACAGTCAACTACAAAGAGTGCTTGCTATCCATAAGATGTTTGGTGCTGATGGTGTTGAGCAGTTAGTTATACCTCCAAGCCCCAGTTCCCAGTGTAGCCTATAGATGTCAAGTGAGTAGCAAGGGTTTGGTCCTCCCTCCCTCCCTCCCTCCCTCCCTCCCTCCCTCCCTCCCTCCCTCCCTCCCTCTCTCTGTTCCTCTCCTCCTCCTCCTCCTCCTTTTTCTTCCTCTTCTCTCTCTCTTTCTCATTTTGTTTTTCAAGACAGGGTTTCTTTGTGTAGCTCTGGCTGACCTGGAGCTCTGTAGACCAGGTTGACCTGGAACCTAGTGATCCTCCTGTCTCTGCCTTGAGAGGGCTGGGATCAAAGGCATGCACCACCACCGCCCTGCGGTGCTTCTATTTCTTTACACTTGGTCTCCAAAAATTTGAACCACAAGAGACAGTAGAGCCATGGTCAGAGACAAGCTGCTCAGCTCCTGCATGACATCTGTTCAAGGAACCAGTGTCTTGAGGGACTTGGGTGTTAGGGTCCTTACTTAGCTGGCTGAATGGGGCCGGTAGGAATAAGGCAGACTTGGAGATACAGGATCAGGGCTGGCCCGGGCAAGGCTGGGCTGGAACTGGTTTGCTCCTGATACTTCACAGCACTTTCTAGCAGGACTCCTTCCATTAGAAGATAATAAAAGCCTACTTCTATAGAGCCCAAATCAAAACAAAGAGGCCTTCTGACTTATGTTACCCAGAAGTAGCTGAGTGGAGCTGTCTGCAGGTGCTCAGATGACATCATCAGAACCTCATGTCTTCTCTCCTCTCCGCCTCTGTCCTCTTCCCCATGTGTGTTTCACATTTCCCTGTGCTGGCCTTACTCCCAGGCTCATCATCTTCCTCTGGTGTTTCCAAGAGGGGGAAGGAAGAAGAAGAAGGTCAAGAGATTGAGGCTGTGTAGAACATAGCAAGAAGAACAGAAAGCAGAAATAATGAAAATGCTGTTTTCTCTGTTAGGGACTCTGCCGCTTCTATCTTATAGGGTCTTTCTGGCCTTTCTTCATGGCTTCTGGATTTCATTTGTTTTGATACATCCATTGAACATTGAATTTTGAATGAGAGAGAAGTGAAAATTATGCAAGAATCAAAAGATTTTTATTTAGCATTATTAGGATAATTGTGGGTTACTTCACTTCAGAGGCAAGTCTGGGGATGGAGTTTGTCGAAGGAGTGTTTGTCTATGGGTCTAGTTAGTCCTTAGCACCACATAAAACCAAGTGGAGTATAGTACACTAGAATCCTAATGTTCAGAAGGTGTCAACAGTAGGTCCATAGCAGTTTCAGAGTCAGCCTGAACTACATAAGACTTTGTCTCAATAAAAATAAAACCACCAAACCAACACGAAACAAAACTAACCAGTTTGGGAACTTCCTCGGGGTTCAGCTCCCCACTTTCCACTTTAAATAGACCTATTAGATGTCTCAGAACACCAAAAGACAGTTTTTTCCCTTGTAGTAGAGGAAGTGGAGAAGCAGAAGCAAGCCAGAGATGATGGTACTGAGAGAAAGGGACAGTTTGACCTTAGAGAAGCTGCTGATGAACCTCAGGGATGGATTGGCTGCATAGGGGACAGGGCGTGACATGCATTTAGTTGGAGGATGTTCGCTTTTCTTCTGCGAATGAGTCCCATCTGCCCGAACCAATGGAGAGAAAGCTGCTGAAGCCTACAGCGCTGGCAGATACTAGGGACCAGCTGGGGCACAGAACCCCGGAGTGGCTGTCCTCCAGCCTCTGCAACAAGCTGAATCTGAGAGTATGAATGCTGGTATCATTAGCTTCCCACTTGTACCCCCCTTCATAAGATAGAGAGAAGACAGCAAGGCGTTCTCCTGTTTTGCCTAAGCGCAGTCCCCCACCAACAGCAATGAAAAGCCGGTAGCCTTCCCGGAGCGCTCACTCCATGCCAAGTACTCTTTGAAGGGCTTTGTACAGATGATCTCATTTCCTCCATTTGTGGTTGGGAAGACACCACCTGTTTGCCAGATGCGAGACCATAAAGGTTAAGTAAATTGCTCTGGGTCATGTAACCAGTACAACGCGATGCGAACCAAGGAAAGGCATGTATGGGCACGGGACTCCATCCTAGCGCTTAATATCTAAGATGTCAGCCTGTTCGGGAAAGCAACCTCTCTGTTGGCAGAGTTACCACATCCAGACATTAGAAGGCCACGAGAATAGTCCTGCACTGGATTCAAGGGTTGTATTGTGAACTCCATGGAGTCATTGCCCTTCTCCCGCTCAGGGGATGAGGGTTAGGGATACTTTCTCTGCTCTCTAGCCCCCTCTCCTTGGTCTCTTACATATAGTAGTAGAAGATTTTCCTTCTCAACCTCAGGACTGTCTCTGAACCATCTCTTCTCTCTCTACCTGGGAGCCTCTGTCTTCTATGGAGGCTCTGTCTTCATCACTTTCCTTCCAGATGGTTCCATGTCAGCCACTGAACCTGCTTCCTGTCTTAAATATATATATATATATCCACATACCCACATACACTAATGCAATAAAACAAATAACAGAAAATTTCTTATGCTGTGTAGTCTTCAATGTTTCACACCATTGGAAGTGATCGCTAATTCAGTGAAAGGATGTTTGCACCCCTCTCTGCTTGGAGTCGTTGCAAATGTTTTTTCCTAGTTTAGAAGGGATCAGGCCAAGAAGAAAGAGCGGAAGAGCTTCCTGAATACCCACCAATAATGTCACATCAATGTCAGAGAGTTTACAAAAAAGATAGTTGTTACAGTGATAGATTATAGATGCCTTTTCCTGAAAATATTCTTCTGTTACTTAATTATACTTGCTCACCATTAAATGATTAGAGTAGTGTACTGGCTAGTTTGATGTCAACTTGACATAAGCTCTTGTCATCTGAGAGGAGGGAGCCTCAAGTGAGAAAAAGCCTGCCCAAGATCTGGCTGTAGGCAAACCAGCAGGACATTTTCTTAATTTGTGATTCATGTGGGAGGGTCTAGTCCATTGTGGGTGGGGCCACCCTTGGGCTGGTGGTTCCGGGTTCTGTAAGAAAGGCTGAGCAAGCCAGTAAACATCCCTTTGTGGCCTGTGCATCAGCTTCTGCCTCCAGGTACCTGTCCTGTTTTGAGTTTCTGTTCTGGGTACCTTCAACAACAGACTGCAATATGGAAGTATAAACCAAAGGAACCCTTTCTTCCCCAAACTTGATTTTGGTCATATTTCTTCACTGCAGTAGTAACCTTGACTAAGACAGATAGTCACCGTATAAATATTTGATTCCTACCGAACACCTTTAATATATCGCTTTATCAGTTTCTTCTCAAGCTTCATCTGCCCCAGTATTTCCCTAAATGTCTGCACAGACATCTAGCTTGATTATTCTAGATACCGTGATTTATGTGTCCAGTAGTCATGGACTAAAATGAAAATGATCATCTTCCTGTCTAAAGCTGTATGTAATGTGAAGATAGTCACCCACACAGATTCTCACTGCTTTCATTGACATGATATTAAAATGCTTCCTCTATTCATAGAGGCCAGCAGACTCTAACATGAAGGGAGAGGAGGAGAGAGGACAAATCCACCTGTTCCTGACCCTTTCCATACACATCTTCTTGTGTGTGGAAAAGTACTGACTCAGCCCAGACTGCCTGGCAGGAATGGGTATCCCCACTTCACATGCTGTAATGCATGGTCCACCAGGAGTCTTCCCTTACCTGGAAATTTCAATCTTGTAGGCATAGTATCGGACCTAGAAATTTGATTTATTTTTTTTAAAGAGTAATTTTATTTATTTGTGTGTGTGTGCACGTGCGTGCGCGCGCGCGCACACACACACACACTTTGAAGGGGTCAGAAGGGGGCCTTGGATCCCCAGGGGCAGGAGTTAACAGGCGATTGTGAGCAAATATGGGTGCTGGGAATCAAACTCGGGTCCTCTAAAATAGTAGCAAGCACTCTTAACCTCTGACGCATCTTTCCAATTCTAAAATTACATTTTAAAGGAATACTGCATGCTTCATACTGTCTGCGGACACGGGATCGTCGCGTGGTGCTAGCTGTTGTTTTAGCTATCATTTATTTGGGGTTATTTTGTTTCAGGCAATTCTGACTCCTCAAAGAATTACTTCACTTGAGAATTTCAGTGATCTTGTTTTGAGACCACCAGTTCTTTCTGCATTTAAAGTGGGCCTGATGGGGCTGTCAAGATGGTATCTCAGCATTCACAGGGCTTCCTGTCTCACACAGGACTAGGGTCCAACTCCCAGCACCCACACGGCTGCTCCCAATGCCTACAACTTCAGCTCCCAGACGATCGGGCAACCTCTTCTAAACTCTGTGTGTCTGCATGCCCCCTTCCCCACCCCCACACAATTAAAACATTTTTAGAAGTTGATGTTTTATGTTTCTGCTGCTGAGGAGGATTGGGTTTATTTGACTCTCACAGTCATGAAGGAAATCAGGGCAGAAATTCAGGCAGTAACCTGGAGGCAGACACGGACGGATGCCATTGAGGAACTCGACTTACTGACTTGCTTAGCCTGCTTTTTTAATTCAACCCAGGACTACCTGCCTAGGGGTGACACCGCCCACAGTGGGCTGGGTCTTCCCATATCAATTTATTAATCAAGAAAACATCCAACAGGCTTGCCAATGGAGGGCATTTTCAGTTGCATTTCCCTCTTCCCAAATAACCCTAGCCTGTGTCAAGATGACAAAACGAACAATGACACCACCAACAAAAAACAACACAGTTGATGCAATAGCTTCAGCTTTTTTCTCTTGCACAAAAACATCCATTTGGCTGTATTCATCAACACAACTGTTGATAAGGTAGCGAAGGCCTTCACGTGCTGGTATTTTAGTCCCAACTGACGTTCTGGCCATTGTCTTTATATGCAGTTTCTTAACTTTTTCTCAACATGGTCCTCAGATTGGTAATTTCAGAATTGTGTCTAGTCCCCTGGAACATTAGAGGTTTATCTCAGTAACATATTCTGTAGTACAAGCCGCATTGGAAGTGGTGGGGAAAAATAGGAGGGCCTTTTAGAGTTAGTAAAGGAGTAAATCAGTCCTTGATTTCTGAAGCCTTTGGATGTGTGGGGAGATACACATTTCCGAGAAAACCCAGGATGGTGGTAACGTCCAGTTAGGTATGAATGGCTCAGTTCCCTAGCCTGGATCTGCCCAACTGTCCACTTGTTAACCCTGGGACTACTGACCCTGTGCTACTTCTGGTCCTGCATTCCTCTGAACATTCCTCAAGAATCAAATAAACGAGATATAGTATATTTGCTTCTGGAATTCTGTCTTCATAACCCGAAAGGAAACCAATGGATTAAATTGAACCAATTAAAGGCAATGGATTTGATGACTAAGGATTTATGTTCAAAGAATTGGCTGTACATGGAGAAAGAAGGTCACTAGACATCTCTGAGAGTGAGTCATGGCTGGACTGTATGGGTCATCTCTCTTTAAATGGAATCCTGGGACAGCAAACAGGAAAGAGTTCACTCTTGTCCTTGAGTGTGCCACTGATGGGAGAGTGGACAGGCAAAAGGATGGGCAGAAAAGAGAAGGGGCATAAATGACCGGCAACTAGAATTAACCAGGCTAGTTTAATATAGCTTTAATAAGGGTAAAAAAGGGGGACTTACAAAGCCAGAGGAAAGGGGGACTTACAAAGCACGAAGCACAGGGAAAACAAGCGCACATCATTGGTTTTATAGGCTATATGGGGCCCCCGGGGATCACACCCCACAAACAAGGTGATTGATTGAGATTCCCCATCAGGAAAGAAGGACACCTGAAGTTGTAGATAGAGCATCTAGCATTGCTGAGGAACCTCTGCTTACAGAGGTTTGCTGAAATGGAGTTCATCGCCACTCCTGAGGTCATGTGAAGCTCACATTTTCTGCAAAAAGCCTTATCAAGAAGTATTTTAAAGGACTAATAGGAATTAAGATAGAGGTTCCTGAGGCTTGTAAAAACACAGCTTGCCCTCTACCGACCATTGACTTCATGTCAGGAGCTTTGCCAAGCCTGCATCTAATTCAATTTCAGTCTGGTGTGGTCGACGATGTTGATCTTGTTCTGAAGACTAAACCGAGGCTCAAAGATGTGCCGCTTTTCTAGGGTCTCACAGTTCCTGGGTGACATTCAGACAGGATTAGTTCTTATCCTAAGTGCAAGGGCTTCTGTGGGGGAAAGAACATAGCCAGAGGGCTTTCAGGGGCTTTAAAGGTGAGAGGTAGGAAAACTGGCTCAGAAGTTGTTGCACTGTTTCAGTTGAGCGAAGGGGACCCAGACTGGTGACGGTGTGAATGGGTACAGCGGGACATACCAAGAGAGGAAGAGGGCCTGCCTATGAAATGAATCAGGAGGAAGGGTTGAGGAAGGGTGATCCTCTTACATCTCACTGGGGCTGCGACATGACAGTGATGACATTCGTGGGTGGACACCCAAGGGGGCGTTCATTGTAAGAGTCTGGACCTCTGTTTTTTTTTTTTTAGAATACAAGACTTCAAGGCCCCTGTGGGGAGCCTGAGGGAAGAGGCTTGGTATGTTGCCACTGTGAGTTCTAGATCAGGGTGGAGAACTAGGAGAGGAAGTTCTGCAGTGCAGAGTGTTAGGGGCGTTTGGGGGACAGATGAGGTTACTCGAGGAGTTTTGTTCTACCCCAGCAAAGGATGAACAAGAGGACCAGCGGGGACAGTGAAGCAGGGACAGCCAGGGAGGGAGGAGAGCTTCACAGGACTCAGGGGATGACAAAGTGACAGAATGAACAAATGGTTTCATGCTCAGGGTTAACCAAACAATGAGCATCAATAACTGCTTGTGAGAACTCTGGGAGCTTATAGTCTTTGGCAGGTTTATGGGGGAGGGGATCCTTTTGAACAACTTTGTCCTGATACATCCAGAAACCAACCAGGAGGCAGGGGGAAGTGGTGTGCTGGGAGCTTCACCTCAAGCAGCCGCCTCACTACACTGAGTTCCACCTCAAGCTGGCTGCCTCACTACACCTAACTCCTGTGGGTTTTTCTTTGCTGTCGTACCCTGTCTTGATCAACAGTTATGATTCCATAGATGGTCAGTCTGGAGTTGCTCTTGATTTGTTTAAGTGACATGTTAGATGACTTTTCTATGTTTGTGGCTGGCTTTAGAAGATGCTCTCTTGGTTTCTGCTCAGGAGGGGTTTGAGAAGTTGCTTTGCTGATATCAGCTGCTGATCAGTTCCTGGTCAGAAAGAGAGTCTTGGGGGCTGGAGAGAGGGCTCAGCAGTTACAAGCACTTGCTGGACCCACAGAGGACCTGGATTGAGTTTCCAGCACCCACATGACAGCTCACAAGCACCTGTGGCTGCAGTGCCAGGGGATCTGGTGCCCTCTTCTGACCTTTCCAGGCAGTACCACATATGCAGAAAAAACACTCATAAAATAAACACATTATTTAAAAGACTGTGTTTTCAGATGCCGGGAGACTCTAAGGTCACTCAGGATTGCTTTTAGGGGTGGGGTTGAGGGTGGGGATAGTCTCAGGTTTCTAAGCTTTAGAGTCCCACACTGATTCTGTCTGAGGTATTCAATAGCATTGTGTTCAGTGAGCACCCACTGTTAGCAAAGACGCCGAAGAAGGCAAACACACATGATGTATGATTGACAAGGCTGGCTGCCAGAAGAGGGCTGAAATTTCCTGACGGCATTCGAGGCTCTTAAGGGTGAGACTTTATTCTCAGTGCTTACCTCCTATTCTCTTTTTGTTCTGCCCCAGACTGTACTCTTGCCTCTAGAGGTGCCTCTTTTTCCTAAAGCTTGTTCCTTGCATCCTCTACAGCTTGAAGTCCGTCTACACATCCTTCAAGCCTCATCTCGTGTACTGGTCTTCCCCTGCAGGCTCATCCGTTCTTCTGCTGTTTGGACAGAGTGGCTCTAGTGTGCAAGGCTCTGCAGGGCTTCGTCAGTTAATTGTATCTACAGTGATGTGACGATCATCATTATAATAATAGTAAGAACCACAGCAATTGTTGTGTGTTCCGGAGGTTGAGGCATGGTTGAAGCCCATCTGGGCTACATAACACGTTAGAGGTTATTCTGAACTATGAAGTGAGTTCCAGGCCACCATGGGCTGCATAGCAAGACTCTGTCTCAGCAACCACCAGGACAGCAAAGTTGTATCAGTGACAGGAGCAGCCGACACATGGAGTCCTGGCTATGTACAGGCCGTTTCCTGCTTTTTATCTTCATGTACGTGTTTAATTCACAGTTCCCTCCATGTTTTCCTGTTATATTTAAAAATCTATCTTGGTTTCCCAACTAGATTAAGGCTTTTGGACTTCACAGACCCTAGATCTTGTTTCTTATTTAGACCGGTAGGCAGGATATAGATGGATATGTAAGAGAGCTTTGATACAATATAAACTAAGGGGCCTTGGGTTGAACTTGCTGTCTGCCCGTACTTTATCGAGATTCCATTCCCCCACCTCATAGAGCTTTCTAGCACCTTTGAAATACCCTAAGAACTAACTATTCTGGGTTAGAATTTTTTCATCATAATATTTAATTAATATTAACAGAACCCTGTGGTTTGAGCTGGGTCATTTGCCCTCAAGTGTCTACAGTCTTGATCACTCTTTAATGGTACCAGGACCCTACAGTATGTGATATTTTTTTAGATTTATTTTTTAAGTGTGTGTGTGCGCACGCACACGCACTCATGCATACATGTGCACTTGCATCTGTGTGTACCTGTAGAGGCCGGAAGGGGATATCTGATCTGAAGCCAGGGTCACAGGAGTTGTAAGCTGCTGGATGTGGGTGCTGGGAACCAAAAGCAGGTCCTCTGCAAGAGCAGCAAGCACTCTTAACCACCGAGTCCTCTCTCCTGCCCCAGTATGTAATTTTTGACCTTTGTAGAGCCAGAAGACTTAGATTGCAGCTCCAGTCTGGGCAATGAGGGGCTGCAGTCATTACATGATCGACCACTCAGGTTGTCTGGTCATTCTGTCATTAGTCATTGCTTCACTGGGAAGGTTTACACTCAGTCAGCAAGACAGTGTTGAAGAGCTGCTACACTGCTCTCGGGTGACTCAAAGGAACCATCTGAATAGCTGATGCTGGGATGCGCGCCAGACAATATTAATGACGTCTCATCATGTCCTTGGCACAAGATGGAAAAACACCGTGATGGTGCCTGCCAGCTGGTGAGAACATTCTATTGATGCTGCGGAGAAGGTGTTCTCAGTCTCTCTTGGCAGTCATTGGTAGCCAACTTTCAAAGGCAAACTGAGGTTTTGATATTTCCCAGTGAGTCACTAAAGATGAAGCCGGTTTTCCTTGACTTTGACACTGTTGGAAAGAAGTGTGTCCTGATCCATCCTTCACCTAGTCAAGAAGCTTCTAGTCCCCATCAGTGCCAGGCCTTGCCCTAACTGCCGTGGGGACATTACTGCAAAAGCAGGATGATAAAGCAGGGACAAATAAGATGATCTTGGTGACAGATGTTATGGGGGATACAGATAGTGATGTTCTGGGGGTCAGGGTACTCTAGAGAGGGCAGCCCCGAGGAACTGACATCTAGAAACTGAGGGAAAGCTCCCCTTATGAGTGGGACAGTGAATTCAAATGGGATGGAATTACTTGAATCAACTTGCCTTTTAGGAACCTAAGGGAGGCTACTGAGCTAGGACTGCATTGCATACAGACACCTCCGTAATAGAATAAGGTCTGGACCAGATCGTAAGCACATATATTTCTTCTAGGGAAGCCTTGCGATTGAGAATCAAAGGGCCAGGTGGACCAAACAATATGCTTAGAAAGACTATGGATTGGCATTCTCACCCTGCTTCCCATTTTAAAACAAACGGGCAACGGTGGCATCTCACACGGAAACCAGTCAGTGGCCTGTTTACCTAATCACTAGTGTAGTAGAGGAAAGGAATGAGATGACACATGTTTCAATAAACTGTCAAACTGAAGTGATCCTTAAAGAAGGCTCCTTGGTGTGAAACCCCGCAGGCGACAACACAGTGCACTGGGGTAGTGGCAGGGACACCCTCACTGACCGACTCAGAGAGCACAACACTGCTTGGGGGTGAGGTGACAGGCATTCCTTTGATGATGCATCATGTTACACTGGCCTGGGGTGACTGGAAGTCCCTCTAACTGATTCAGGACACCAGCCTTGTAGTGTGTGATTAATTGCACATCAAAACAAAATTGTATAGGGGCTGAAGTGATGGCTCAGTAAAATGCTAAGGGCCCCAGTTCAATACCCAGAGTCCTCGTTAAAAAGGCCAGGCATAGTAGTGCTCGCTAGAAATCCCAGTACTGGAAAGTCGAAGACAGGAAAATACTTGGGGCTCCCTGGCCATCCTGGGAGTTCCAGGACAGTGAGAGACCCTGCCTCAAAAGTCAGGGGGACGGCATTCCCGAGAAACAAAACCCAAGATTGTCCTCTGACTCCCCACATACCTGTACACACATGAATATCTATACACATAAACATTTGCATAGCTCAGCCCACAGTTACGTACGTTGTGCAAATTAAAGAATTAGTGGTACTTGAATACTTGAACGAAAGGCATGCTTTATTGGGCAAAAGAATCTGAAATAGTTGCTAACATTTTAAACATTGCACTGCATATCCTTTGTGGTTGACTGTGGCTGGGTCCCACACTCTGTTTACCTCTGCCTTAGATGGGGTGGGGGTGTGGGTGTGGGTGTGGGTGTTAGTGTTAGTCTTTCTGAAGTGTCACGAAAGGGAGCACATATAGACTTAGATCTGAAAGCACGTGCTACTGTTTCATTGTTCAAAGCTAGTTCAGAGTCAGGGTGGATGCAGTGGAGCCGGGAAATGGACCTGTCCTCAAAGGCCACGCTGTAGGAGGCACTGACTGCTTCTACGCTCTACTTCCCATGGCCCGACTTCCACAGATGGTCGAGAATGTGACGTCTGTCCCCTCTGGAGCTAGGAGACACGATTTTATTACAGCTAAAACACGTCACCATGACACCCACCAGGTTCATGGCCTCTTTCTTTATTTTTGAGACCCCCTATACCCTAGAATGGGATGAGGTTTCACGAGCGCTTTTTGAATGATGTGGACATGTTCCTGTAGAGTGTGGGTGTGCACCCAGATGGTGGCCTGAGAAGATGTCGGGTGTCATTCTCTGTCAGTCATTCTGTGTCTTATTCCCTTGAGACATCATCCCTCCCTGAACCAGAAGTTCATTGTTTTTGCTAGGCTAGCTGTCTAGTAGGGTCTCGACCGGCCCGCTCTAGCCAGCCCCAGCTCTTGCTACTAGGGTCATGGGTGTGCGATTATGCCTGCCTGTTCAACACATGAATTTTGGAGGTCCAAATTCAGCTCCTCACCTCTGTGCAGCAAGCATTTCACCCACCGAGTCATCTCCCAGCACCCTCCTAGCCTTTTCCTCTGTACTTCTTCCTTCAGGCTATGTCTGGAAAAGGCATGACAAGAGCAGAGATGACCAAACCAACTATGATGTCTGTAGCTTTTCCCTTCGCTGATCTAAGCTCTGACAACCTACAGGGATCTCTGCATAAGTTTGAATTGTCAGGTGTGAACCGTAGCCCTAAGATAGACCTATCAGGGAAACCAAGCTAATCTAGGTGTGCGAAGCCGAACACTGATTGCACACACTCAGTGAGCCCGGATGTGCACTGTGCTGTGGGTGGTATGGTCCTTCTTGTTCTTTTGAAAGTTTTTTTTTTCTCCCTTTATTTATAGTTAACCTGTATAGTTGTTCTGCATTCATATGTGTCTGTGCACTGTGTGCATGCAGTACCACTGGAGGCCAGAGGAGGTCGATGGCTTTCCCCCAGCACAGAATAGAAGTTAAAAATGGTTGTGAGCTGCCCCATGTAGATGCTAGGAATTGAACCCAGATCCTCTAGAAGAGCAGCCAGTGCTCTGAATCACTGAGTCATTCTTACAGTCACCTCCTTACTCATGAGGAATAAGGAAGCTACTAGAAAAACTGTCAAGGGTGTAGTTTGTGGGAGTGTTCATTTGATATACCCAAGATTTCATTCTGGGTAAGCATTGGCAACAGAAGGTTTGGAGCGAGGTTAAGATCCTGTGGGTGTTGATGGGAGAAAAACATTGTGGTGAGTTTAAGTGTTTTTGTTCTTAGATCGATTGCCCCGGGAAAAAAGGCTTGTATTCTGGGGGCAAGTTAAATAACTTTAAGAAATGTTGTAAAGTTTCGGTGAAATGCCCTTTCTGGGTCTTTCCAATTCCACTTCCTTTTGGTTAGTGAGTGTGGCTCCAAAATGCAGTGGCTAAGTTCAAAGGTTATAGTGCCACGCCCCACCTCACAACACCTTCCCGTTTTTCCAGCATGCACTAGGCAGACTGAGCTGCTAAAGCTGCGGTTCTGTGTTTTTCTGGGTTTATCCATCATGGCGTTTCTGTCCTCTCCACCTTGAAGGTTGAGGGAAGGGACCTGATGCTTCTCATGCTCAGGTGGGTGACTGAACAATGACGGACCCCAAATGTGGGGATAGATGAGCAAATGGTGGGTCTTTCTTTTCCTATTGACTCACGCCTTTATTCCATTAGAGGATAATAGTGAAGAAGAAGCTGAATTTGCCCAAAAGGAGGGATTTAAGGATTCTAGGCAGGACAGCATCAATTTACCGCCCTCTGTTCATCTACAGTAAATGAAGATTGGGAATTGAAATGCATAGAATCGGTTAGGTTTTAGAGGAGACAGGGATAAAGGAGGTGGAGGTGTTGTGATGGATAAGTCAAGCACGTGCTCGTTCTGTGCGGCTGGCGATTGCTGCTGGAGAGAATTCCAGAAATGGCATGGTCACATCTTCAGATGTTAAAGAGAATTCACACTGAGCTTTTACTTAAAAGCACTCGCCCCCCCACCCCCTCCAAATGTTGCTCTTCAGTTCAAACTTCATGTAGTCCAAATACCTCTGCAGGCTGGAAGTGGTCCAAAGAAGTCCTGAGTGTAATTTCTGGACCCTTGGTTGCTTAGCAACTCAGCAAGCACTTAGGCACAACATGAGGCAGCCAGACTGTTGCAGGGTTCAGGATGCAGGCTCCACTTCCCAGCTTGTTTTCTCAGTGATGAGCGATGAAGGTCAGGATTGGAACCACAGCTGCTGAAAGGACTCTCACTTTAGTGAAAGTGTAGATGGGTACAGGTAAGGGAGGGTACAGGACCTGAAGGACCACATGGTTTCATCTGAGGACCTTGTGGTGAACATCACATGGAAGTCTTGTGAAAGGCCAAGGTGTCAGCGTGACATCCAGTTCTCAGTGTTGTGCCACAGTTTGAGTAATAGAACAGCAAAGTGCCCATTTGAAGGTTTTGGGAACAGATGAAGCAGGAAGGTGTTTTTTCTTCTTCTCCCTGAAATTCCCTGCTGGACCCAGAGAAATGCTTCCAGCTATTCCTGCTCCTAGTGTATAACTCATGGTCCCTGCATCTCATTACCCTCAAGATCCTATGAACATGTCCACCCCAGCTCTGCCGTGGAACTCTGCTAGAACAGGTGAGGTCTCTCTGGATGTCCTACAGAGTGGTTTGTAGTGCTGACCTGGGAGGCACAGGGGACAGAAGATCCGATGTGCATCTTGCGGCACACAGCTGGAAGGAATGCTAATGTCATGTTTCTCCCTTGAATTCATAGACTTTGAGTCTATTAAATAAGTAAAAGCATGCTGGGGATATAGCTTGATGGAGTGCTTGCTTAACAGGTATGAAGCCTTGAGTTCTACCCACATAAACTGGGGGCAGTGGTATGTATGTATATATCTGTAATTTCAGCATTCGGGAGGTAGTGGATCAGAAGTTCAAAACCACTTTTGGCTACATAGAAAGTTCGAGGCCAACCGGGGCTACACGAGACCCTGCCTTTGAATGAATGAAAAGCTATTTGGCCCATTACCAGGGATGTTTGTCAGGATCCACTCTGTAATTTTTGCTTTAGGAAACAGGAAACCAAACGAAAGCAAAGACACCAAGCCCTTTGTCTCTTATTAAAAGGGCTTAAAAAAAAGTATGCCTCAGATACCACCCCCCAAAATGTTGACTTCTCAATGATTTAATCATCTGTTCATGTCAGAGAGGGAATGCCACAGGGTTAGGAAATGATACACCTTTTAATATGCCAGGGGCAGGCCAACTAAACAAATACCAAGAATCACCTGAACGAGGCAGTCAGCAGTGGGTACTCCTGTGCCTTCCATCTGGGCTTCGCACCATCAAACGTGAGCTGGTATTTTGGATAAAGGCAAACAAACCACTTTTTCCTTTGCTGTTTATTTACCGTGGAGAGAAACTTCCATTGTACCATCCCCAAGGGGATGCTAAGAAGAACATGGTGGGATGTTGGGGTGCCAGTGTGAGGAAGACAGCTGCTGCTTGAGAGGCCAGTGAAGAGAGTCCCTTCTAGAAGCAACCCATCACTTGGCAGTGCACTCAGTAAGTACCTTTCAGGTCAACAAGCTCAGGAACTTGGTAGAAATATATAAAACTGGCAAATCTCAGGATTTTATCAGTCACAGTTCATCCCCCCCCCTTTCTTTTTTACAGAAATGTCAGAGAAAAACTTAAATACATTTGAATGAGCTGCCAGGTCAGACTATATACTAGAAATACAAACATACGTCCTGTTCAGTGCATGTATATAATAAGTTAGAGATGCAAGTAAAATCGATCATAGTTCAGAGACTTCTGAGTCGAGGCATGGCTTTGGCATCATCTGAAGCTCTCACCCATTTCTGCAGTCAGATTTCCAAACATGTACCCTGGCCCCTTCTTCCCTTGTAAGAAGTTTCTAGCTGCAAATAATCTCTAGCAAGGCCGGAGGAGCAAGAATTCATAGCTCTTAAATGGTGGATTAGGAATCTTACATTCTGATGATGGTTTTTCTGGAGATTTGAGGACATTTTTAAAAACTTTTCCAGAGTGGAAGCCTTGTCCATAATTCTGATGATTCTGATGGATGAAGGCCATGCGAATGATATGCAAATGCACCCTCTGCTTCCTTGTTTAAGAGTGGCTTTTCTCTAGAGCAAATAGACTCTCACCATATCTGTCTTTGGCCTGGTATGGTATCTGTTCCAGAGACTATCACCCCGCTTGGTAGCAACCATCAACGGGTAGGCACTGATAGCCTTGTTGAATGGCATTAAGCACTGCTTTAATTCTATATGGGGCCTGTTATGATCAAAGATAGTAGCTAACTCACACAATGGCTGTACGGACTGAGACAATGAATGGAATGTATTTAGAATGAAGTGATGTAGTGCATACTTGCAGTTTAGGGATGGTGACAGATACCACCCCTACTGTATCATGCCAGGCTGTGGGTTGGGGTCAAAGTCAGAACGGCGTGACATCTTTCTCTCGGAACTCAGAATCATGAAGTTAGTGAACCCCAAATTCCAAGTGCCTATCAGGCTAAAGTAAGAAATGAGGCTGGTACATTGGGGACCACGTATCTGACTGGAGAGCACATGGGTCATGGCTTCAGCGTCATTTGGAATAGAGGTTCGCTTCTGCCACATGTGGCTTCTCAAGAGACGTCATGTCCAGTCTAGTGGCACAGGCCTGTAAGTTGACAAGGCAGAAGGCTCGCAAGGTCAAGGCCAGCTTGGACAAGTTAAGAAGACCCTGTCTCAAAAGAAGGCAGAGGGTACCGCCCAGTAGTAGTTCGCTTGGTTAGCATGCATGAGGCCTTAGGGTCAAGGGTCAATGTCCCATACAAAAAAAAAAGTAAAAATCCTGAGTTACTAGTAAAATTTCCCAAATTGTGAGCTCTGACAAGTGGCACTTAAACAAACATTTGAGATCTTATCTTAAATACAACAACAAAACCCCAAACCACCCAAAACGCCAAAAACCAATGCCAAAAAAAAAAAAAAAAAAAAAGAAACCTAAATTAAATGCTTTATGGGCTAAAAGCCACTGTAGGTGGAGGCTTCCTAGGAACAACAGTCAATAACTTCTTGACACGGTGGCTGTATAGACCCCAATTTCTTTTGTGGGGAGGGGAAGCCTAGATAGATGCAAACAGAGATGACTTCATTTTTAATTCTTGGCTCCCCCACAAAATGCACATGAGTTTACGCTGCGTGGGGTTTATGCAAAGGTCGGTGTTTTCAGGAGAGGGTGGCGTGTTCCAGACTATGGCTTTAGTGACCAGAGGCACAGACGGGACCCCTGGGACTCAGGGGTTAGACAGTTGCGCTTTGCCAGAGGACACAAGGACACTGTAGAGCCCGGGTAGGTGAAGAGTTGAACACAATTTATTTTATGCTTAAATAATTGACTAGGTTATCCAGCGTCTGCTTCTCCCATACATGTCATTTAGAGCTAGGTGTCCATGGGGGCTGATTTCAAGTGAAGATAGTGGATGAAGGAACCTCACTGAAACCCAGAGGAAGATGCTCTATAAGACGCAGCCTTACTAACCTACGGCACTGCTACGGTGGTTACAAGTGATCGGCTTACTGGAAGGGGTCTACATCTCAGAGCCAGTACACAAGAACAGTGATTTTTTTTTCTTTTCTTTTTTTACAGTGTGCTGCCATTCTCCTAGATATGGGTTTCTGGTCAGTCCATTTTTAAATACCCATGACCGGGGCCTCTTGTGAGCACCATCCACCTGTGCAGTGGCAAGCAATTTCCCCCTGTAAGCACTAACAGCCCTCCCCCATCCCACCCCCAAGCAACTACTGTATAGTTTTGTGGGATTTTTTTTTTTTCCATTTTTGGTCATTTCATTGAAAAAGTTGGCAATAGCAACAAATATTAGATGAAGGGCTTCTTGTTTACAGATAAAATCTCCTGTGTTGCAGGAGACTGTAGTGTTTGCAAAATTGGAAAAGGTTTAATCAAAATAAGGTGATATGCATGCATCAAAATATTAGTATTCTGAAGAAAAAAAATTTTTTCACAGACCTACAGAATTCCTCATTTGGGGAATTATTTAAATTTGCAGCAGGTTTTTTTTTTTGTTAAAGATTTGCATTTTCTTTTTAAAATCAAGCTAGCAGTTTTGCGTGTACAAACATTATCATTGCTAATATACAAGAATCAGTGAAGAGTCCCCGCACACCCCAGAAGCTCCTCTGTGTCCAGGGTGAAGTCACTTGGAACTCCCATGGTTAGATGCAGCTGGGATATCTTGTCTGTGTTCTATGAGGCAGGTGCCTATCAACATTTATTCTATTTTTGTTGTTGTTGTTGTTAGAATTTACAGTGTTATTATTTACAGCAAAACTATTGATTTTTTTTTTGAATTTTTTTTTTCTTTAAAAAAAGAAATGAACAGTGTTTATACCCTGACAGTTTGGGTCCAAGAAAAATAAGGCGAGCTGTTGTGGATTTAGTAATTGTAGAATTTCTTCTTGAGTTGATCCTTCCATCTTCCGTCCCTCCCGGCGCACAGTTTTCTTTTCTTTCCTTTTATTTTTTTTTCTTTGAAAAATGACACCAAATTCTTGAGATCAAGTCTGAACAACATGGCTTCTTGTACCTTAGACTGCACTGCTCAGTGCACGTGTGTCGATCCTGGGAATAGGAGTGAGTTTCCATGCTCTGTAAATTGGCTCATGCTAAATAAAAAAAAATGTGAGTTATTTTCTTTTTCTTATTTTTCCTTTTGCATTAAAGAAAAACTTAGGTCACTGGTGTGTGGCGGCGGCAGACCCACACTCCCTTCCTGGTAAATATTTTCCTTCCGGCTGCTCTCTGGTGGATTTCTCAATACTGGCAGTATGAACACGTGGTCCTGAGGAGAGAGAAACAGTAGGTGGTGAGTTTAGATTTCTTTCTCTTTTGAGACAGGGTCTCATGTAGCCTAGGTTGGCCTTGAACTTGCGACCTAGGATGACTTTGAACTCCTGATCATTCTGCCCCAGTCACAGTACCTAGGTTGTGTGGTGTGGAGTCTGAAAGCTGGGCTTCCTGCACGGTAGGCACTTTAACCAACTGAGACATATCCCTCACTCATTTTATAGACAAAGGAGAATTTATCTATGGCTTCTTTGTTCATCATAAAGGGTTCAGAGAACAAGGGTCTAGTTCTCCTCACTAGGGTG
Organism: Chionomys nivalis; assembly: GCF_950005125.1. Lineage (NCBI taxonomy): Eukaryota > Metazoa > Chordata > Mammalia > Rodentia > Cricetidae > Chionomys > Chionomys nivalis. The sequence continues at coordinate 49,285,179 of NC_080104.1, read as the reverse complement.
TTTAGGCTGCCTGGAAAATACCTTAGTGGATCAGACACTAGATCTTTGGTTCTCAAACTGTGGGTCATGACCCACACGCGGGTCACATATCAGATATTTACATTACTGTTCATAATAGTAGCAAAATTATAGTTATGAAGTAACAACGAAATGGTCAGTGTGTGTGGGGGTCACCACAACATGAGGAGCCATATTGAAGGGTCGCAGCATTAGGAAGGTTGAGAACCACTGACTTGGGGTATCTCAGGAACCGCTCAGAAGTCAAGGGGAAGAAGCTGACAGACTGGATGGAATTCCAGTGTGAAGCAGGAAGGATTGATTGTAAGAAAAATAAAAGTAAAAACTTGTTGACTCACAATCAGCCAACTCCTCTGCAGCTCGTGGAGAGCCTTTAGAATCTGACTTCTGCTGGGGACAGAGGGTGTCCTGGTGACCTTGAGCTTGTTTACCCAGACAGGTTTCTCTTTGGGTGGATCACCGGTGACATCCTGCCCTGTGTAAACACCCGGAACAGCTAGCTCTTCCTGTCTCCCGTTTATGGGTCTGGCTGCCTTTTTCATGTGTGTTTGCTGCTGACCTCCCTCCCCCAGGTCACGGGCGAAGGGAGCCAAGAACACCCAAGGACCCAACTCCTCTGAGGTTTCCACACTCGCCCTCCTCCAGGGAAGGAAAATGACTCACTTTGGGAGATCCAGTTACGGAGGGTGGGGAAACCCTGTCCGCCAGGATTTTCACACCTTGGTTTCTGTCATTAAATCCTAATCTTCCAGGCACCGGGCTGCTTACAGGGCTCTGTGGTCACATCACCCTCTTCATTCAAGGAAGAGGCGTTCCCAGCTCTATTCTCTAAACTTTCCCTCGTGTCTCCCAGCTTCCTTGGTATGTAAATTTTTAACGTACCATACTTCTATGATGTGGAGTTTAATAATCTCTAGTAAGTGTCTATACACATGAGACCACTAAAAAACTGAACTCCCTCCCATCTGTTGGTCTACATTTTCTAATAACCAGCCTAACTTCCCAAGTTAAATTTGTATCACAAAGCAAAGCCTTTGTCTTCTCAATAGAAGCCAATATTTGCCTGTCTAGATGGTGGGTATGTTTTGACCCCAAGATCGGGACATAATTAAATGTCCTTCTGTAATGTGGCCATTTTTTAAAAGCAATACTGATCCTCCATATCTTCTTAGTCAGGCAGCCAGAATGTGGGTTCCAACCCCATGGGTTAGGAACGCTACTGGATGGATAACATTTCATATAAACACTTTATACTAAGAACAGCGTCGGGTAAAGAGGATGGGAACCTTGGCTAAGCAACGGCTAGAAGATGAAGTGAGATAAGAGCGCCCTCTGATGGATGGGATGTGAGCACATTGCAGATGACATTGCAGAAAGAGAATCTGGAATGAGCTCCCCCGTCTGAGTGTTGGTAATAAACGGATGGGACTTAAGACTCATTCGAAGGAGTGACGTTTCCATGAGTTTGGTATATCCTTTCGTATGTGAGGGTGGAAGAAATTCACAACCATGTCCATGTTATTACACTAATTTATTTTCACATTAAGAAACATTTTAACTGATACTTAGAGATCATAGCTCCAGGTCCAGTATAGGTGGTTCGGGTACAGAACTGAGGGCCCCTTTTGAGGCTTTTTTTTTCCTTCCTTTCATACCTGAAGCCCTCAGCAGTCCAGCCCAGTGCACAACTGGGAACTTTCTCCTCTGCTGAAGTCACATTCTCCCCTGGTTCTCAAACTGGGTTGCACAATAGGATTTAATAAGTCCCAAAGTTCAGACCATAGCCACATGGGCCAGTCTTGAAAACAACAACCCCCCCATCCCGACTAGTCTGTTGGCTCCAGCGTTCGATGGGCTAGAAGCATGATGCTTCCTGAGGTTTAATGTGTGCATGGCCAGCTGGGGTGACCTGCACACAAGGCTTCTAGTTTTGTAGATAAGTATAAGCCTAGACATTAGTTTCTAAGACCTAAGGTGCTGTTGCTACCACTCTTTGCCCCTAGGCCTACTTTGGGAATGCAGACAGTGTGGCCTATCGGCTACACAGAGCATTCCAAATTATCTTTTGTTGTTCCTGAGTGCGTATATACTTAGACGTTTCTTCTCTAATCAACACGTATGGAATTCCTCCCTATTCTTCAAGTGCCCTTTAAATTCTGTCCCTAGAAAGGGCAGACCCTGGGATCTAAACAGACGGATCCACCTTTGCAGGTCACCTCACTTGCCAGACTCCAGGGGACCTGCTCTGTGCAAAAGAGAATTCTGTTGTCCTCCCCTTCATCCCTCCCCCATCTGCCCTGCTCCTCAGTCCTCCCCACTTCCCTTCTCTTTATCATATGTCTAAGAATGTTTCCTTTGATTCCTTTAAATTTTGTGTTATGTTTTAATTTAGCGTGTGTTTGCATATATGTGTGCATGGCACAGCTTACATGTGGGGGTCAGAGGACAGCTTGTGGGAGTTGGTTCTGTCCATCTGTCATGTGGGTCCTGGGGGCTGAACTCAGGTCGTCGGCTGTCTCAAGTGACTTCTAAATTGTTGCACTAAGACACCGTGACCAAGGTAATTTGAAGAGTTTATTGGGGGCTTCAAATTTCAGAGGGTGAGCCCCAAGACCTTCATGGCAGGGAACAAGGCAACAGGCAGGCTCTCAGATAGACTGAGGACTTACATCTAGATCCACAAGCATGAGAGAGGGAGGGAGAGAGAGAGAAAGAGCGAGAGAGCTAACTGGGAATATTGTGGGTTTTTGAAACCTCAAAGTCCACCCCAGTAATGTACTTCCTAATCCTTCCCAAACAGTCCTATCAACTGAGAACCAAGCGTCCACATATAAGCCTGTGGTGGTCACTCAGCTACAACTTCAAACAACATCAGGCTTGCTGGCAAGCACCTTTTCTTGTGGAGCCATCTTGCTGGCTCATGTTTCTTTTTTAAGTACAATAATTTCATTACAATAGGAAACTATAAACTAAAATTAAGGTTTGCTTTTCTTTTAGTTTCCTTTTTTGGAGACCGAGTCTCACGTAGCCAAGACTGGCCTTGAACTCTTGGTCTTCCTACCTCTCTCCCCCAAGTCTTAGAATTACTGACCTGTACCAGCACACTTGACTGAAAACTTAGTTTAAAATAGCTCCCAACTCAGAACAGATTTCCTCTCCAACTAAGCAATAAATGGGGCCTTTTTGAATTTGTTCTTTCCCAGTGACTTGAGTTAAAAACAGTCGAAGCTACAGAGCCAGCAGGCAAAAGTAAACATACTGAGAACAGACAGATGCATATTTTTTAAAGAGAAAGAAAATGCATTTCTTTCATTTTTATTATGTGCTTATTACATTTCTGGCACTGTTTTGAAGTGAATTACATCAGTCGTAATAACAGGGCAGTATTATGTCCCCTACTGCACAGGTAATTAAAACGGCAAGAGTTTTAGCAAGGGCCAAGAGCCACACTTGCCTGGCTTCAATTCTGTCTCCACCACGTATCAGGAAAACAGACAGAGAGCTAGCTGTACCTTCAGTGTGTTCTGGGAAAATGTCCTGAGATGGGGGCCTGAGTGGCATGAACTCCTTCTGTCTGTGGAGGGGAGAGGGCATGGTCTTCACATCAGCTTTGCCTCCTCCTGCCTCAGTTTACTATGAGAAGCACTGACAGTGACTCTAGTAAACCACCTTCACCTTAGAAGGGGCTGGTGGCTCGGCTGCTGTGACTTCACCCGACTGCCACCATTATGCCTGGCTTGGCAAGCTGCTATTCTTATTTCCTTTTTGCTTCTCCTAATACTTTTATAATGGTGCCTCCTAATTGAGGGTGCCAGGGGCTCAGCAGTCACTGCTATTAGGCAGTTTACATATTTGAACCGACTGAATTCTAAAACAACTTTGCAACGTGTTAATATTATTCTTCTACAGGGGGTATTGTGACTTCGCAATGTGTTAATATTTTCCTGCTACAGGGAGGAAGGGTAACTCGTCAAGGCTTCATTCCGAGCCCCTTCCCTATTCCACTGAGGAAAGGACAACACACAAGTTGGGTAACTTGACCAAACTCATAGAGCTGATTAACTACTTAGCACCCTGGTTTACTGTCTCCGCTGTGCCACCAACGGCCACACGGAGATCTCCCAAGAATGACTGCCATTGGAAATCACTGATAGCCACCAAATCCCCTAAAGTTAGTCCTGCCCCAGCTTCTAAAGAGCGAAAGAGCTAGGGTTTGGGCTGGAGAGATGGCTCAGTGGTTAAAGAGCATTGGCTGCTCTTCCAAAGGTCCTGAGTTCAATTCCCAGCAACCACATTGTGGCTCACAACCATCTGTAATGAGACCTGGTACCCTCTTCTGGCCTGCAGGCACACATGAAGGCAGAACACTATATAAATAATAAGTAAATAAAAATCTTTTTAAAAAGTTAGGGTTACCTGCATGCACTTCCCAGTTTTCAGGAAAGGGTACATGAGTATATGTGTGGGCTGCTGGGGATCGAATCCAGACAGAGCCTATGTGTGCTGGGGAAGTACTCTACCGTTGAGCCAGGGACCCTAGTACTTAGCCGTTAAGGCTTTTGTAAGGTTTAGGCTAGCCTGGACTACAAAGTAAGAGCTCTTCAGAGGCCATGGGCTGTGTCAGGCTCAGTGGTGGAGCTGCTTGCTACCTTGCACAGCTAATCTTTTCAGTTTGGCTGTAGGGTAAAGACCAGAATCCCCACAGATAAGTAACTCCAGTCATTGAAGCTCAGCTTACTTTCATCTTTGGGGACCCTCCCATCACTGCCAGGTCAGGTCTTCTGCGAGCCCCAAGAATGAGCATTCTGGAGATAGCCTGTTAGGGTTTATTTCCTAGTTCTGCCTGTCCCTTATGTTACAGCAATGCTAATGGCACCGATCCAAGAGGGGAGGCTCTGAGAACTAAAGAGCCATAAAGAAACACACATAGAATCCTGTTTCTAGAACATCTGTGGTTCTTCCTTTTTCAATCTCGTCAGTGGCCACAACATGAGGACTGGCTCCCACCCAGAGTCCACAATGTGAGTCTAGTGCAGCAGGCATTATGGGATTTCCGAGTTCGCTGACCTCCTCACAGAAGGCATAGAAAAGACATTGTAGAGCAGGTACTGAAAAGGTCTACCTGGGAGGGTGGAGATGTAGCTCAGATGTAAAATGCTTCCCTAACACCCATGAAGCCCTGGGTTTGATCCTAAATACTACATAAGTTGTGTGTGGTGTGGCATGCTGCAGGACTGAAGTCCTAGCAATCAGGAGAAGGCAGAAAGATTGGGAGTTCAGGGTCATTCTCAGCCACATAGGAAGTACAAGGCCAGCCTGGGCTCCAAGAGACCCCATCTCAAAATAAAGTTATCCATTCCCAGTGTTACTATTAAGTTTTAACTAGTTTTATTTTAGTTTTAAGAGTTTTGACCAGCCAGGCGATGGTGGCGCACGCCTTTAATCCCAGCAGAGGCAGGCGGATCTCTGTGAGTTCGAGGCCAGCCTGGTCTACAAGAGCTAGTTCCAGGACAGGAACCAAAAAGCTACGGAAAAACCCTGTCTCAAAAAATTAAAAAAAAAAAAAAATTCTATCCGAGCCTTAGGTACCTAAAATGAGGTTATTTCTGCACTCAAATGTCAGGGTTCATTGTTGGCAGGGGGAGACAGATAAGAAAATGAGACTAGACCCATTTTTTGTAACTTTGACTCAGGGGCTAAAAGGAGAGGAGTGACCCCGAGGACATAACTTTCCAAAACTGTCGTCTCACCTCAAATTAGCTTTCTGATTGAATGTGTATTGAGAAAGAACAATGTGAAATCCAGAAATATAACAATAATGTTAAGGGGAACAGGGGCAAAGTCCAAACAAATGTAAATACAGCTCACTTACTAAATATTTAAATTCTAAAAAGCCCATATGATCAACCTCTTGTGTCTAGGCTTACGTAAAATAAACGTTTGCGTATCAGATTCTATTAATTTAACCTAGACTTGGTGACAGCTGTATTATACCCAGCACTGCTGGCTTTGAGCACAGTCTGCTGGAACTGTGGTTGGTCTGGCAATCTTCCCACCGGATATGGCTGCTGCCTGCCATGGAAGCCTCATGGTAAGAGGGTAGGAGACTCGAATCCTAACAACATCCGCTTCTGCAGATGCCATACACATGGAGAATTTTTATAAACCCAACTGGAGTTAAGGTTTAATGTGCATATGTGTATATGTACATATACATGTGTAGAGACATGTACATATAAACGCACACATCGACACCTATACTCATATGCAGAAAAAGAACAGGGACCAGTTCGGAGTTTGTCCCAGGGAAGTCAGAGAAATGGAAGATGCGAATCGCCTATTTATTTAGAGAATCTAGAAAATTCTCGAGACTTTAAAGGTTCACTGTTGACAAAAGGCCATTTCCCACCTGGAGCGACGTCACTGTCCCTAGTGGGTCTTTTTCTCCACGTTCCGAATTTCTTTCTTCGTCTTCAGTTTATAGCCTTCTCCCTGCTAAAGGAGAGCACACATTACATGTTTGCGGTGGAGACTGGAAGCAGTTCCCACGCTGGTCCCTGGAGGCTGCGTGAGGAAGGAGAAGTGGCAAGAGTCCTAGACCACTCGGCATCCTCAGACACAGACGCCCTGCTTGGCTTGACTGCACAGGCCAGCTCGCCATGGCCACGGCACGCGACAGCACTTTCAAGGTCACGCTACAGCACAACGAGACTTGGCAGCACAGGGAGTTAATGATTTCATAGAGCAACCGGCCCGCTTCCCACACACGGTGGAAGAAGTCATTGACACTCACAAGACACCCGAACCCCAATTGTTACGATCATGATTTTTGTCAGCCAGCAAAACCATAACTAGTCTGTTGGAGTACGACGGGGACTTCTCAAATAAGCACCAAGCCGGAACTGAATGCCATGGATGGTCTGACTGCTTCTCTTTAGTTTATGTAACTACCAACGCTGTCCTCTCCTTCTTGGACCAAGACAGCATGGATTTCTACAGATTGGGGCTGTCTTTCCCGACTGTCAGGGGCGTACTTCTTGGAGAGTGAGGCACATTTAGTTTTTCCTTTAACAGGAGACCTGGGGGGGGGGGGGGTTCCTTCCTCATCTGATCCTCACTACTTTTCAGCTTGCTTTTTTCTTATGCAAACATAATACATAACACTTAACTTTCTGCCTTTAAATATGATAAAGATTTGGGAAACATCAAAGCATAATAGCAAGATGTCTTCTTTGGTAGGACAGGGTTCATTGGGTGAGCCATACTCAGAGTGCAAGTTGGCTTCTGTATTAGCACATTGGACATGGGGCAGCATAAAGTGCGATGTAACAGTGGAGTTTAGTTTTTTTTTTTTTTTATACAGAATGCGGTGGCCAGGACAACCACATACACCTGATGTGAAAATTGTGAGCCAGACTCTCTGTTATCCTAACAGTGTCCTCCCTCAGTTTCTTAGACAGGCACCCAACTCAAGGCCAAAGGTGGAAGACCCTCTCAAGGGGGCTGTTGATGGCCAAGAATTCTACCTTCTCTTTCTCTTTCCAAGTGGAACATTATCCCTAATAAATGCACTTATCTCTGTGGTCATTCTGACAGCAGTAAGTATGTAACATTCAGATGTTGTATGAAGAAAAGGGGTTGGATCCCCGTATAAAGCCTACGTGAGAAGCCAGCACAACACTCCAAGATTCCACACTGCAGCAGCCACTCTGTTAGCAAGGCTTCCCAGGGAAACCACAGAGATGCTACCCTCTACTTTTCTCCTTGGCAACCACGCTACATTACCACTTCATCCTGCTTTCTCTCTTGTGGGCCAATCCGTCTTATTACTTTCCGAGTGATCTGTTGGAAGCAACAGAGAGAAGTAGGGACTATTCTGTGGTCACGAGGGGGCACTATAAACCTATCGCATACAAGGGTTGTTTCTCATGCAGGGCATTTAAACTCCGGAAGCATGAAATCTCAATGGCGATTACTTTTCTGGTGATGAGGTTGCCTTCTTCATCAGTAAATTGTTCTTCCGTGACGGATTTGCCAGGGATGGTTTTGGCTTCCTCCCCCTAAAGGATGTGGCATAGAAATTACTGGCATGAGAGAGGAAAGCATGGGCGGGTATTGATCCGGATCCACAGCACATCACACGACACACCACACGGCACACCACACTGCACACCACACAGGCCCTGGGACTGCAGAGAAGTCCCAAGTCTCTCTAGGGAAAGAGAAGATAGACTTCATGGCTGGTTAGTGAACGGCTGACAACCTTCAGTCTTACGCCTCAAGCATTGTATGCAGGCACGTATGGTAGCTGGCAACAAATTCCAAGAAAATCGATCATTTTCAGATGCAGTTAACTACAGAAAAGCCGAGAGGCTTCATTAGTTGAAACAAACATCAGTCAATGATTAGTGGTAAGAACGGACGGACTCACTTAAGAACAACTCTTGGTCAGTCATACCATAGCTCAAGGGGTGTTAGAGAGTGAATTCTAATTTGAGTAAAGACAGGTTCTGAGCTGGAAAAAAAATACTTAAAAAAAAGAACCTCATGTACTAAGGGCAATACACTTTCTAAAAAATGATTATGAAGAAAGTTCAGGGCAGGGAAAGTCTCATTTGCAGGGGGAGGGGGCTGAGGTTTTCATAGACCGTACAGAAGAGTAACTGATAGCATGTCCGACCACCCACACTACCGTAGGCCAACAGGGCAGAAAGAAGCTTATCTGACATTTCTTGGTATCGATTCTTTCATTAGGAACTGTTCTCTGATTTAGAGTGGGAATTGCCAAAGTTCTTCAGAGTTCACCCTTAGCCCCGCTTCGGTATGGTTTCAGTTGACTCCAGGAAGAGAGAGAAGGACGTAGGCAGAGCGTAGGGGTCGTCCGTGCCAACACTGAAATCTGCAGCAGGGTTTCATGGGGGAGCTAGTTCTATTTCCTACGGGTGGTTGCATACATTTGGCAAAAATGTCATTTTAAAGATAAAGAAATAGAGACAGCAAAGGTACCAATAAAAAGGCCATGTGAAGTTTTAACTGTAGCTAGAGCCTGAATGACTGAAGTATTTCTGAGGTAAATTCTTTGAACCGCCCAGCTTTCTGAGCGGTGTACAAGGAAAGACTAAGACAGCAAGACAGAAATCCATTTACTGTGCTCTGGGTAAGCCCTTCTGTGGGAAGATGCTTAGTCTGAAATTGTTTAGAGAACCCTGGGAAGGAATGGGCAAATTAGGTACGGATATAAGCACAAAGAGGAGGCACAAGTGGGTTGTTGATTCAGATTAATGCTGTCAGGAGAAGCAAAGCCCTGTTTATCAATAATGAGCCATGCTGCTTCTTGCAGATGTTCAGAAGGCGAGCACTTTGTCTCCTTACATCCATAATCTCTTCAAGACTAAAACAAGTTGTCTAATTGTGTAGCTCCTCACTAGACTAGAAAGAATAGATTCTATTGGAAGGCCACAAGTAAAGATTTATAGAACATATTATTTTTTTTTTTTGAGATAGGGTTTAGGGTTTACACAGAGTGTAACAGTCCTAGCTGTCCTGGAACTAGCTCTTGTAGATCAGGTTAGCCTTGAACTCACAGAGATCCTCCTGCCTCTGCCTCCTAAGTGCTGGGATTAAAGGTGTGTGCTACCACTGCCCGGCTTGGCACAGATATTTAAAAAATTTGTGCCTCTTTACCTCTATCAATTATGTTAGAGGTAAAATGTTCTCAAGGAGAGGTCTTGAACCCCTTTAATGGGAGAGAGACAATTGCGAATTAGCTTTAGAAGGCTACCTTACTTTTTCTTTCCTTTTTTTGGGGGGGTGGTTTTGAGAAAGGGTTTCTCTGTGTAACCGTCCCAGCTGTCCTGAAACTAGCTCTTGTAGACCAGGCTGGCCTTGAACTCACAGAGATCCATTTACTTCTGCTTCTGCCTCCCAAAAGCTGGGATTAGAGGTGTGCACCACCACCCCAGCAAAGACTACTGTACTTTTTATATAAACAAAATCCACTCTCCACTTCGTCTTGTTTACAAGACTATTTCTGGCACCCTCCCTCCACTTTGAAGAGATGTCATGGTGCATATATCTTGGGGTCTTCACCTCTGGTCTCAATGACACAATGGAATTTCCTTTGGCATCCCACTTTTCTCTCCTCGACTTCTCTGAATATAAGGAATGACAGTGTAAGGCATGTTGGTTTGCTTCGATGTACATGATAAAATGCGACTCTTTCTATACCAGAATGGATGTTATATATGTTGCAAAAAGCAACAATCTAATAGGCAACCCATTGTGCTGGTTAGTTTTATGTCAGCTTGACACAAGCCATAGTCATCTGAGAGGAGGGAGCCTCAACTGAGAAACTGTCTCCATAAGACGGAGATGTAGGCAAGCCTATACAGGCTTTTCTTGATTAGGGACTGATGTGGGTGGGCCTAGCCCAGTTCTTTAAGAATGCAGGTTGAGTAAGCCAGTAGGCAGCACGCCTCCTTGGCTTCTATATTGGCTCCTGCCCTGACTTTCTTCAGTCATGGACCGTAACCTTTTCTCTGACTGAAAACCAAACACCGTTTCTTCTTCAAGTTGCTTGTGGCCATGGTATTTCCCCAGAGCAATAGAAACCTTAAGACAAATACTCTGCGAGACCTGTTCTACACCCACGTGTATGCAAGTGCGCATATATGATCTGTGATTTGTAAAGCAGAAGTGATAGGCATAATTTTACATAATTTTGAATTCCTTGGTTATGGGGAAGCATATATACAAATGCTTTAGAAATCCAGAAAAAACATTGAAAATTAAAGCAACACGTTTGTATTGCACAATTTAGATACGCCAGTCTTACCAAACTTAATGACCATGAGTTGGTTTAAAGAGTTTCCCTTTGTTTGTAGTCGCTGGGTTGACTAGGCGAATATACTCACAAAACTGAACAACAGAACTGAGTCCCTGTGGGCATTTGAGACTGTGCTATTATCAAACTCTATACAAAGAAATTGGTAAATCTCACTTAAAATGAAAGGCTCCACACGCGATACAAAGAGGCCAATCTCTAAATCACACAGCTAACTGACTGTGCAATTGGTGTGGAGTTCTGAAGGCTCATGTTCACCAGGCAAGGCTACCAGGTGGGGACAGCAGAGCCCCAGTGGCTTCCAGTGCTGACATGAGGGCCTGAGGGCTTCCTGTGGCCCACAGTGTCATAGGCCAGTACCGTCCTGTGCTGCTCAGCCCCTGGGTAAGCAGGTCAGATTCCCGGTACTGCAGCATAATGCTGCCCTCTTCTATGCCACAGGGGAAGTCTGAATAGCTAAATGTCCAACTCAGTTTAGTAAAAGATGCTCCCGTATGTCTTCTGTGGGAAAAACCCTGCACTAAGGGCTGAGTTCTGCTCCCAGGGCTGTTCCTGCCTAGCTGTGTGATTGTCACATACACCGGTTCACCTGCCAGCATCCCTCTGGTCATTTGGAAGTGCAATGACTTCTGCAGCAAGGGCCTTTTAGGTCAGGGCAGTCTCACTTTGTGGTTTTGACAGCAAAGATGCTCATGCTATGGCCGCCACACACTGCCGCCATCCCTGGGCTCTGCTGGACACCCACACACAGAATGAAGGGAAAAACAAGTGGGATTCTTCCCGTCTGCCTCTACCATCCCAACGGAGAATACTAACCGAAAGCATCCTGCATACGTCAGGCTTGTCAGGCTGTAATACCCCCTGACGGTCAGGGTTATTTAGCCTTCGGTTTCTCTATCATAGTAGTGATTTTACTCTTAGGACGATGCCCTTCCCAGCTCCAAGACCATTCTCTGATGTTGTTGCTAATTTACTCTCTCTAAAATGAACCCAACTTCAAGGTATGGGCTTTTGGGTAGAATATAGATTTATGGGTCATAAAACCTATGGCCTTCTAGTTTATTTTAGGACTTTCAACATACGCTCTTAAAAATACATAAATGCTGTATGTAGTTATGTAACATGATAAGCTCAAATGCACATGACACTCACGCTAATAAAAGTACTTGGAGGTTGACCTGCTGATACATGTCTAGAAGGTTAGGGGACCAAAGAAAAGACTCTTCGTAGGCCCAGAGGTGTGGCTACCGCTGTGTGAGTCCTCTTTACTCCCTCCTGCTGACTTTGTTCTGTAACGATTTTCAGGAGAGTGCAGTTAGCCCTCCTACGAGGCAGCTGCTGGACCAGAGTGGGGGAAGCCACAGAAGGCTGCCACGTGGGCAGCGTGAAAAGCGAGTTGCCCAAGGCACCTTCCGTTTGTTTTCTCCACGTGTTTCAATGTAGCATTCATGGCAGCGCAACCTGAGTCCCTGCTCCGCCATCTCAGAGAGCATGCGAGCTGTGAGGGACTGTGAGGATTTTATAGACAGAAAACCAAACGCTTGAAAATACACTGTCTAGCCGAGCAGCGGTGGCTCATGTCTTTAATTGGAGTTCTCAGGAGGCAGAGACAGATGGATCTCTGTGAGTGCAAGGCCAGCGTGGTCTACTGAGTGAGTTCTAGGACAGGTTTGAAAGGGACAGAGAAACCCTGTCTGGAAGAACGAGGGGAGAGAGAGAGAGAGAGACCCCGTCTCACTGCCTCCCTAAATCAGCTTGCCAGTTAGGATTTCCACAGAAGTGGCTCATAGTTGGAACAGCACCTGGGGTGCTCACTCACTGTCAAGTCGGGGGATAGCTCAAAACTTAGAAAATCACTTAATTTTGAACGTTTTTAGAATCTCTGAAAATTGTATTTGGGCATATCTGACAGGGTTTTCCCCCTCTTCCTTCATCTAGTCTTCATGAAAAAATACAAAGAAGGATTAAGAAATACAGGGAGCCGGGTGTTGGTAGCACATGCTTTTAATCCAAGTGGATCTCTGTAAGTTTGAGGCCAGCCTGGTCTACAGGGCTAGCTCCAGGACAGCCAGGCCTGTAACACAGAGAAACCCTGTCTCAAAAAAACCACAAGGAAAAAAAAATGTAGGGAACCTAGTTAGGTGAGCTTCTCAGCTCTTAGCTTCTCTTCTGACCCTGGTGGTATGGGAGTTTGGTAAACAGAGTTGAGTGTGCACTCCTCTCTCTCTGCCTCTCCAGAGACACCTGCCAGAAGTCGCAGGCTCTGTGAGTCACCTTCGGTGTGTGCGGTGTGTGCCATGCTTGAGAATGCCTTTCCTGCACTCTGCCCTCAACCACTCTGATGCCGGAAAAGGTCACTGAAGGTGAGTGGCGGACTACAGGAAGGGTCATGTGTGCTTTACCATGCATGGGCGAGAAATGGCACAGACCGTCACGGGAGAGACTGCAGACAGACGGACAGGGTTTTCAACTGTGCTACATGAAGGTGGGATTTTCATGCCTCGCAAAAACTGCTTCCCACACTTGAGAATTCAGGTTCCTTTTTGGCACGTCTTAGTGTCATTAGAACCCGTTTCTGACGTTTTCCTTTGACTTGCGCTCTGACCTAAATTTCTCAGTCACTGCTTTTCATTTCCAAGACAGGGTCTTTGGGGTTTCCTGTCTCCCTCACTGGATTCTGGGGTATCCATTGAGCACTATGAACTCCCTTCTCACCAAGACAGAATCCTTGTTTTCTGGTACAAATGCCAAGAGTTCTCGGAATCCTACCGGTCTAACAGGCCTATGCAGAACGCACGCTAACACACAGCATGGCTTCCTTTCGGGTGGTTCTTTGACAAGCTTTCAAGTGTGCAGAGAGACAGAGAGCCAGCGAGTTATCAAACATGCCGAACTTCCCAAAGGGCACTCAAGGCTTCGAGCCGCAGCAGCCAGTGCCCCGTCACTTCTACCTGCTGGTACCTTTATAATCACACGCCGGCGAATGACTCGGGTCGTGACCCTCCGCTCCTCCTCTGAGCTTGAACCGCTCTCACTGTCTCTCAAGTCCTGATAAATGCATTTTTTAGTATAATTTTATCATCAGATTGAAAACAAAAGATATTGCTGAGAAGGGCAATCAAGAAAGAATTATATTTACTAATTTTTCCCCTTAAGGAATAGGATGATTTATATTTAAAAGAATCCTGAAAAGTGAGTGGAAAAAGATGTTTTGAGCAAGATTCAGACTGATTTCATAGCTCTTTGTGTGGGTGAGCGAGTGGGTATGTCTCTGCATGGTCCTGAATGCATGTATGTGTATGTGAAGGCATCAACACACATGTGCATGTGTGTAGGTGTGCCTCTGCATGCTTATGTTTGGGCATGAGTGGTGTCTGTGCAGTTAAAGAAAAAGGTAATTAGCCGGGCGATGGTGGCACATGCCTTTAATCCCAGCACTCAGGAGTCAGAGACAGGTGGATGGATCTCTGTGAGTTCAAGGCCAGGCTGGTCTGCAGAGTGAGTTCAGAGACAGTCAAAACTACACAGAGAAACCCTATCTCGAAAAAGCTAAAATAAATAAATAAATAAAAACAGAAAAAGGTAATTATGATCTGTTAATGATACAGCATTTTTGATTTAAAATCTAAATGATATCAGCTTGATAAGGTCTTTGTATTCCCGTTTAAAATAATTTTAAATTGCCTTTATCTAATTTGGACTTATGATCTTGTAATTTAGGCCATCTTGATCTCTACAGAAAGAGGCATGTGTGTTTCTTTTTATGGAATTTTGGTTGAATTTGTTAACTTTATCAAAAGCTATCTTTGAGGTGGACACCAGCACTTGCCAGTATTGGGAGACTGTCATGCATACAAGGTGTTCAGTAAGAGCTTTTGCCAACAAGTGAGGGAGTACAGACCTGTAAGCGCCTGAGGACTTTAGTAAAGACCCACAGTGAAATGACAGTGTAAGGTGGAACATTGATGGGACTGTAGGATCGTAAGTTCAAGGTCAGCCTGGGCAACTTAATGAGACCCTGTCTCAAAATTGTGTGTGTTGGAGACACAGCTCAGTGGTAGGGAATTGGCATGTGTAAGGCTTAATAGTTTACTCTCTAGGACCAGAGAGAGAGAAAGAGACACAGGAATTCTGCAACTCATGAGTCTGAAAAAACTATCGAGTGGCAAGTAGTACCATTCAAGTGAGAAAATACTGTTATTCAGTAAATATTCTTCATCACCATATTTAACTGCGACGATAGAATTATACAAATGAACTCTTATGGTCAGGAAGCTAAGATCTGTGCAGTTAATACCATTAGAAAAAGGTATGATTGCGCTGTGTGTGTGTGTGGGGGGTGGAGACTAGTAAAATCACTGCAGGAGAAACAGGCATCAGGTAGAATGACCGTAAAATGGTAGCTGAGAAGATAACGCACTAGGATACACTGTTCACCAGCAGTCCGCTGGCAAGTCATGGAAGTGTTACGAGTAATGTTAATGCTGAGTTTATATGAAGTCCTACTGGAGAACACGGCTCTCAAAGTAAATACCAGGCAGTGTCTATGCAAGGAACAGAACTTAAAACCCATTCCCTAGGGCAGTCCTCAAGTCTCACAAAAGGGCAAAGGACAGAGGAGAGTGGAATTGACTTAAGGAACGTGTTAGGAAAGTAAGCAAAGGGAAGAGGAAGCCATAGTCACTAAAGTATAGGATCACCCAGGACAACTCCAGGACTGACAGACAGGGGAGGCAGCAGGGAAGTCTGAATCATTCATACATGGATTGTAGGGTGGCGGAGTCAGAAGCACATCACAGGCGAATGCACATACTAACACAGGGCTCAGAAGCTGGCAGACAGGTGACTCTTGCCAGGCTTCCAGGGCAGTCCTCACATACAGAGGCGGCTGGTGGGACCAGTGTTTCTGTGTCCCCTCTCTCCCAGAGACACAATTTGCTTAGCCTTAGAAGGGAGAGAGCAGCATAGAATCCCAGGCTTCCCTTTAAGAGAATTCTCTAGAAACCAGTAAAGGACCAAGCTTGGGTGGGGGGCAGGTGGGATTTTCCCAGCATTCCTTGCTTCATGGGAAGAGGAAAGAACAGGGTTTTACCTTGTAACAGCAGGCCGTCATCCGTGTAAGTGCCGCACCGGGACTTTTGACCTGCTTTTCCAGGGGACAGAAAGGGGTCTGTTGTCTGCAGTGGATATCAGATGGCCTTGTTGGTTGCTACTTTACTGGGACGGGCCACTGAAGACCTGACTGGGGCATTGTGGGATTTCCTGTGAGCTCAAACTCAGGTTACCCAGAAGCTGTGACCACACATGGACTTTCACGGATAGGAGGTCTCTCTGCATTGGGTGACTCAATGGGAAGTTTGGTTTCCATTGCTAGTGAACCCTGCGGAGCTCTGTTCAGGCTTGTAACTGTGTCAACCTTCTTCATGACCACCCCTGCGTGGCCCTCCAGTGACCCACAACCACACACCCATTAATACAAACAGTGTGTCACATGTCTCTGTTGGTTTCTAATAGTTGTTCCCCCTGCCTCAGGATAAACCTTCCTAGGTAAAAATGTCACTGTGTTACTGTTTCTCCCTGATTTTTCTTTTTTGTACATCGGTTTTAAAAGGAACATATTTAATGGTATGGCATTTTAAAAGACAAGATTCCACCCAAACTCATCCTGCTTAAATACAATGAGAGACAATCAAAGGCAAAAGTAATTACAGAATGCCACATTTTGTGAGAAGGGGGAAATCCTCAAAACATTTTAAAAGGAAAAAAAAAACCAGGAAAAGAATCATATCAATGCTTAGTTATTGGTGATGTCATCATTTGCATAAATGATGATCTATTGAAATTGCTCTTCCCCCCACTTTTCCCTTCTAACACTCCAGAGAGCGACCAAAAGAGTCTAAACAGGGAAGGGGGAGCGGCGCTATAGGATTCATTAATTGTCAGTGGTTAGCTTCTAAGTGCCTGGGCATCTTTGTAAACTTGAAGCAACGTTTTATAAAATATTGTTTCTTCTTCTCCAAATGCTGGGACCTAGGCATGTCTCAGGGCAGGCCACAAGAGCTAGCATGTCAAAGGCAGAGGGCTGTGTTTACTGCGTTGTTGACCGGAAGTCAGAGGCAGAGAGAGAAGACAACAGTGGGGGAAAAAAGCCAGGAGGTGGTGACATACAACTTTAATCCCAGCAGAGGCAGAGGCAGGTGGATCTCTGGGAGTTTGAGGCCAGCTGAGTCTACAAAGTGAGTTCTGGGACAGCCAGGACTGTTAAACAGAGACACCCTGGCCTGAGAAACAAGCAAACAAAAAAGTAGGGAAGTCGTGTGTGGTGGTGCACAAATTTCATCCTAGCACCAAAGAGGCAGGCAGGTCTCTGTGAGTTTGAAGCCAGCCTGGTCTACATAGTAAGTCCCTATATAAAAAAGTGGAAACAATGCATTTTAATTTTATTTCATTGGAGAGAGATCATTTCATTAAAAAATATTTTAACATTTTAAAAATGGTAAAATGAGGGCTGGAGAGATGGCTCAGTGGTTAAGAGCATTGCCTGCTCTTCCTTTTAAAAGTCCTGAGTTCAATTCCCAGCAACCACATGGTGGTTCACAACCATCTGAAATGAGGTCTGGTGCCCTCTTCTGGCCTGCAGGTATAATGCAGAAAGAATATTATATACATAATAAATAAATAAATATTAAAAAATGGTAAAATGAAAGAATAAAAAATATCTATTAGGTAGTACCAGAAGAACATAGCATTATAAAGAGCAAACCAGGGGTTCTGTTGCTTTTGGCCTGGGTCTATGTGCCCATGACCAACTGGCATATAAAAAGAATGTTTCTAAGGACAGACTTCTTCTGCCTGCTGTTGAGTCACCTTATCTCGGAAATTGCATCCTTCCAGTTTTCGACTACTTTGAGACATTAGTCGCTATAGAACAGTATATATCGATGGGTCTGATACTACAGTCTCTAAACTCTGTGAGAGAACCAGAAAGTGAAAATTACCCTCCTTTCCACTAAGGACAAAGGCTGGGTTTGCAATCAGGGAACCTTAACCACAGGCAGAATTGGTACTGGACCCCCCAAATTAGTTACCTAGTGTTCCTTTGCTTCTTTTTCATCTTTGGCCATGACTGGAGATACTTTATTCCTTTGATGACTAAAGGTGCTAACCCATGGTATACATCCTCCCCAGGGCTTCCTTTAGCCCCCCCACCCCATCACCATTTAGAAAGCATGAAGAACCTTGCACCCAATGGTGCAGGATCAACAGCAGCAGACTGTGGGTGTTTGCAATGACAGGAGCATGCTGACTTTGCAGATGACCTACCTTAGGCTCCGATCCACTGGACCCCTCGTCTTCGTGGAGGTTGAGCCTGGCTTTGCCATCAGCAGAAGTCCTAGTCATCTTTTTCATGCTGACAGGCACACAGGGCTTAGGTGCATCCTCTATGACAAACTTGCTGGTTTCTTCCAGAGATTTCTGATAGGCTGCGAGGGGTGAAGCTGGCTCCTCAGTGCGACCAGATCCGTGTATTTTTGGTTTCAGATTCTCCTTAATGCTCTGTTTTCCTATGTCATTTTGGGATTCCGGGAAGTAGGATTTTGCCTTTGCATCTGGAGTGACTTCTGCATGGCTTCCGTTTGCTTCAAATTTCCCAGGTTCTCCTTTGAGATATGAGGTAATGGAATCTCGAACCTGATCAGAGCTGTAAAGGATACAAGATGCAAATTCATCATGGCAGCGTGAGACTGCAGATGGCTTCAGTACCCACATTGCCAAACTACTTTTACTTTTTAATTTTTAAATTTATTTTATTTTTTTTTGCCTGTATGTATGTCTGTGTGAGGGTTTTGGATCCTGGAGTCACAGACACTTGTCACAGACACTTGTGAGCTGCCATGTGGGTGCTGGGAATTGAACCTGGGTCCCCTGGAAGAGCAGTCAGTGCTCTTAACCACTGAGCCATCTCTCCAACCCCACCAAACTACTTCTGAAGGCATAAAGTAGGCATGAAAAAATTAGCAAGTGAATTTCAAATGTGAGGGCCTATCGCAGGTGGGTCAGTGAGGTGTACCCAGGCTGTAGGCATCCCCAACACCCCAGCTTCAAATATAGCTGTTAGATTGTCACTTTAAATGAGAATCATTTTCCATAGCTAAATTTTACACATTAAAAAAAGTTGATGGACATATAGTCCCAACCTTGTCAGTTTTAAAGGGAAGGCTAGTGTGAAGCATTATCATCACTAAAGAAAACAAACACACACCAGGCAGTGGTGGCGCACGCCTTTCATCCCAGGACTCGGGAGGCAGAGGCAAGCGAATCTCTGCAAGTTCGAGACCAGCCTGGTCTACAAAGAGAGTTCCAGGACCGTTTTACATTCCTGTCTCGAAAAACAAAAGAATAAATAAAAAGCTAAAGACAAATGAACTCATTGCTGCCTGAGAGAAATACAACAAAAACATTTCCTGAGTGGAAACTGCATTCTCAGGAATCCTGAACTTGATTTCTTTATAAGTTTTCGTCTGTGCACACATGCGCCAGCCATACTTTCTCAACCAAGATGCCTTTATTGGAACTCCTTGGCCTTTGTCTACTCCAGCCCTCCACGACCTTCACTGACCAATATGATTTCTGTTCACCACGAGGACGCCTTTCCTAAGTGAGGTAGCTTTTTTCTTTTTGAACGATTTCTAATCTTTTACTAGTTTCAACAAAAACCACTTGTTTTCTTTTGTAGCTCGCATGTCATTTTCAGTGTGGTGCCCAGAAGAGGTAGCAATTAGCACGTTACTCTTTCTGTTAATGTGGAGGTGCGGATACAAATGCATACTTATCCTGTGTATGAAGAATAATCGACTGGGGGCAGATCTCTGTGAGTTCAGGGATAGCCTGATCTACAGAGTGAGCTCCAGAATAGCCAGAACAGCAAAGAGA
The DNA here is from genome assembly GCF_950005125.1 of Chionomys nivalis. Lineage (NCBI taxonomy): Eukaryota > Metazoa > Chordata > Mammalia > Rodentia > Cricetidae > Chionomys > Chionomys nivalis. The sequence continues at coordinate 49,265,384 of NC_080104.1, read as the reverse complement.
AACTCTGTCCTCCCAAAAATAATTTAAAAAAAAGAAAAATGAAAGAATATTTTTTTTTCTGAGGATAGGTGTGTTTTGTTTCCCTGGATTTCCTACATGAAGATAGAAAATTTACACTTGTCTCATTCCTTTTGGGGGCGTGGGGTGCTGGAGATTAAATGCAGAGCCATGCACATTTGGCTTGCCTATGCACTGCTGCTGTAGCGCACCTCTGTATTGCAGGATTTTCCCAGGGATTCTTGCTAGGTGGTAGGATTTGTCAAGTTTTTAACGTCTAATATCTTGTATCACCACATTTCGTCTGTAATGATGAAAGGAGACAAATGGTGATAGTCCTAAAAGATCTTGGGCTCTCACATCTGAAATGACTTCAACAGACACTGCTGGCTTTGCAGTCAGACAAATGTAAGAAACCAGCAAAATGTCTTTAATTAAGCCATCATCTAGATATTTGGCATGGAAGTAACTGTGCTTTGCTTCTTACTAAAGAATCCACCTTTCTCTGGGGATTCTAACATGCTGAAGCTGGTATATCCTGGACCAGGTCTAATCATTTAGGAAAGGAGTCACTGCCAAAAAGCACCTGTTTGAAACAAAGTACGGACAGGACATCCGCTTGTCATGTGTATTCCAGAGACATGGCCATACCTGTCGTCCAGGCGGTCTAGTAACCCACCAGTTATTCTTCGGGCTTGGGCCGGGGACTCTAGGCTTCCACTCGACGTCTCGTTCTGCCAACCTGCAAGTGAAGACATTGCCAGTTCTGCTCGTTCAACACGGTTAAGCATAGCCTGCACCTTTTCTTCTGTCATCTCCTCCGACTCTACTCCTTCTTCAAGTTCAATGTCCTCAAACAGAGATTTGAGCTTTTCGTCCATCATCTCCTCACCAGGACCAGATGTTCCTTTCTCCTGCTCTTCAGAGCTTAGGCCTACTTTTCTAGCCTGTGGTTTCAGCGGTTCTGCCGGTGTACCATCTTTTGGGACCCCAGCCAAACTTCTGAGGTACCGGGGACACTCACTCAGACATACGTCCTTCAGCTGGCTCTCGTCTACATCCCATGGGCCGGCCATTTCTGTTACAGTTACTGAGTCTTCCAGTTTGCTGTCTTCTAAGGACGTGTCTTCTGCCGTTACCACTGGAGGTTCACCTGCTGAACGTTCTAGGATTCCCTGGGAAGGCGTTAGCCCGTCACTCAGTCTACTGGGGGTTCTAAAGGGAGACTCTATGCTAGAGATATCACTAAAATGGTCATCTTGCTGGAAAGGGGCGGGTGGTGTGCAGTACAACCCCATGGGGGTCTCCAGCTCCACTTGAAGGGAAGGGTGACCTATGGAAGACAGTACATTTGGACTGAACCGGAATGTGCTAGAACACATTGGACACAAACACATGAGATGACTCAAATTATATCAGGTATGACAATGCATGATGGGTTACAGAAGAAGGTACACAATTTCATGGTTTAGTTCAGTTACATGTAATTTAATGAAATAAAATAACAGCACTTTATCAATTTTAATACAGTATCATAACTATGCAGATGAAATTAACTCAATATAAAGTTAGTTGTCATATCTAGAAGATATGTGGCTCACGGCCAACACAGCATGCAAAACCTATGCTATGGTAGACTTACTACAGCAAGCTGCAAGAAGCCAATTCTGTAATCAATCCCCTCTTGCTTAGGGTTAAAAACACAATCCAACTCTAATTCTTACTCACATGGAATTTATGGGAAAAAATAAAGGAATGGATGTACATGCTGGAAAGAAATGAAGGATGGATTTCTACAGCAATGGGAACACTGGCTAAAATAGTTTAGAAAGATGTTAGACAAGATAAATGACTCCCTGTGTATCGGGTGCCTTAAGTCACAGAGATGAGAGAGTTATGATGTGTATGAGGTCTTAGTGAAGCGGGTGATAGGGATCTGCTTAGAATCACGAGATAAAAGAGAAAATAAAATGATACACAGTGGAGACAGGAGGAGAGCCTAGGAACTTGGAACCGTGCTGTGGCAGCCTGCTCAGAAGGGGGAAGAGGGGGCTGATTCTAAGCGATCTATGGAAGAGGAAGAATTTCTTGCCCCAGCAGTGAGAAAGTCAATAAGGGTCTGGTCCTGGTGAGGAAACGGTGTTTCCCAAAAGCTCAACAAAGAGGGGGGAGACATTTTTTTTTTTAAAGCAGCAATGCATTTTCTCTATTCACTGGTCTGCAAAGCCAAAGACCAATTTTTCCCATTCGTTCAAGGCAAACAGTTGTTGCAGGTTGCGACTGCTATAGGTTAGTGGACACTTGTTGGTTGCAGCCACCTATAAACGTGAGCCTCTTGTTAAAATCCGGCTAAGAAATGATTTATCGTTTACATTAGTGAACTTATTTCATGCCTAAATTTTCTTGAGAAATTTTCATAAAAAGAACTCCACGATATTGAGATACAATAACAAAAAGCCCCGGTGAGCTTATTTTTAATGACATTAAAACTTGACAATGCTAAAACAAAATGAGCCAAGCGTACCACACTTGATTTCTTTTCCCAATAAAGAGTAGAGGAAGCTATAGCGGTAACTTGCCAGTAATTCTTAGTTTGCTCTACTGATCTAGTACAAAAAGGAGTTTATCAACCTACAGCCGCCCGCATAAGACAAGGTGCACCGCAGCGCGCGTGTCCCAGGGACCCAGTGTATCGGTGCTCCGTGGGTGACAGGCACACTTCACTTCTAGTAAACAGGCACTGTCTAAGCCTCTGCAACCTTTCCCAGTGGGACACATACAGAACTTTGAAAGTTCCTGGCTCTAGAGAGTCCATGTTTGCCAGTTAAACACGGAAAAAGATCAGGACCTTATTTCTTGGCCCTTGAATCAACAGGACAATATCCCTGACTGCTCTGGTTCATGCTGCACCGTTATTTTCCATTCATCAGCCACTGTGGGGGACAGAGTCCCACCTGTGAAGTGAGACAGGAAAAGCTTCAAAAGTATGGCTGTCTGTAACGTTTTTCCTGACGTTCTGATGGAGAGGGAATGATTAATGAATGGGGGAGGGGGCTGTTAGATTAAGCTAAACCTAAAGGTCACCACTGATTTGTGAGTGTGTGTGTGTTCACTGAATTAGAAAGAATGTTGTCTTTTACGTACAACACACCAAATACTGCCGCCCTCCACCCCAAGAATTACTGGCAGAATGCAGGCTAATATAATGCTAGGTAACCTAACCACCTGAGATGATGGAAGACTTCTCGGGTGCCCTTCTACATGCTTGGTCCCACGGCAGTGATTCACTGTTTACCCAGTGTTTAGCCAACTGGGCTCAGCATATCACCTCCTTGGCTAAAATTGGGCTCACAGTTTTATTTCACTTATAAATGGAAAGCAATCACAAGTTTTTCCGTTTAAAAAAGTGATTAATTTTAAATGCCAAGGCATTGCATTTTTTAGGCATTACGTTTTCTTCCTTTCAGGGTGCACAGAAGGCTTTCAGCTCATGCACTCTCACATAGCGTCCTCTGTGTCGCAGAGAGACATCTGCTGAGCCTGCTCTGGTATTAGAACACTCGTTTGCAGACTCTGGCAGGGCAAAAATGACGGGAACACGAGACATCAAGCAGATCACGGCGCGCGTGGTGGCGAGCGGCTGTCTCGACTGACAGCACGTTCAGATTTCTACCGAACGATCAAACATGAACACTAAATGCAATTACCATCGACTGGGTCATGGAAAACATTGTTTTCATCTGCAAAGCTTCTGGTGCCTGAAATATTCCCGTAATCAAAAATCGGTCCTTCTAGCAGGGTCACTATGTCTATTCGGTTAATTTTGGTCAAGACCGAAGTTAAGGCATCAGCTGAAAAGGAGAGAAAAAAGGTTGAGAACCCAGTGACATCATTTCCCGCAAGTTTACACATCCAACCAAAGCATGGCTTCTGCAGCTCTGTTCACATTTCAGCTCCCCACTGTAGCTCTGCTGGATCCCTGTCCAGAATGCTGGCTGCCCCAGGGAAGAGCCCTACTTTAAAGCTGTCTATGGAGGTCACAGTACGCACCCCAGCGGGACAGGACAGAAGGTCTTCAAACATCTGTACTCCGCTAAGGGGCCTAACACAGCTTCAAGTTCCCTGGACTCACCTCATCCTAATATTCAATGCTTTATGTTTTAATCAACTACCAAGGTCAGGCTGACCGGGCAGATCCTCAGTAATTTACCCCATGTCGTAGTGGGTGGTTACTGGGTGTTTTGGACTCATTGCCACCATCCACCCAAATCTAATGGTAGCAGAGGATTCTCTGCTGCCCCGGACTGGATACAGCTTGCTGGCTCCCCTAGTTGTAGCCCATTCCTCTCTGTACTTCCCTCCACACCTGTCCCTGGATGAAGCCATAATTTCAAAACGTTTTGATGACCATCCTGTGACAAGAGAGGTAATATTTCTCCCCCAGTTTTAGCAGACACATGGGAAGAAGGCCAAAGTGCACACTATTTCCTGCTTCTTGCATTCCTGAAAGCTTAAACAGAGGATTCTAGGACACTAGCACTTAACTAAACAATTGTTGCTCTAGACTCTTTGCTTACTCCTCCTCCTTGCTACCTAAAATTACAGAACACTGAAAATCCTGGAATAAGCCCAACAGCAGATTTATCTAAACTACTGACCCTGTGGGGTTTTGAAAAAATTAAAATAAATAATTTGAAGCATACTTGTGGCATTCTTTCCGTCTCTGGTAACCCACTTTTTTAAGAGCATGAAGCTTTGAGAAATTAAAGAATTGGGATTTTCCACACGTATCTGATTGATTTCGTCCACTGAAAAATTCAGTTCCCTTGCCAGCTCTGTGAAAAGAGAGAGAGTTAGGGAGGGTATATTTTACTGTGCACACACTTTATCAAAGTCATGTTCAACTCCCAACACCTCACTCCAAAGAAACAAAACAAAACAAAAAAAACAACCAACAAACAAAACCACCAGAAAAAGAAAATGAATTGTAAAGAAAAGCTCTTTGTTTAGAGTTGGGCATTCTGGTGCTTAATTTTACAGGCAGCCTGTGGCCAGACTTTTTTTTGGCTAATTACTTACAATCAAATTTTCATTAGAAATCTTTGTGTGTGTGTGTAGCCTTGGCTACCATTCTGTAGACCAGTCCAGACTGGACTTGAACTCAGAGAGATTGCCTGCCTCTGCCTCCTGAGTGCTGGGATCATTTTTAAAGATTCTTGGGATTTAAAGAGAGGACGTTGCTGGTTTCTTTTGATTGGGCGTATCTCTGCAGATTGAACAATTGCACGCAAGACAGGAGCATACTACCCCTGGCCATACACAGATAGCAAAAGGGTTGCTCTGAGGGACCTGTTGGAGTACACCTCTTATTCTTCATTTGCTAACGAAGTGACAAAGCCTGTGAGTTTCCTCAGGAGGTCCAGGGAAAAGTGTGCATGCGATACGCAGCCATTTGTGTGAAAAAAAATAAGAGGAAGTGCTATGTCCAAGTACATACTCAATCTTGCAAACACAGAGGGGTCTCTGCAGAGATTAAGATGAACTCAATGTGGACTATCAATATGGCTTGGCATATGTGTGAAGGCTCCTGATGCCAAGCCTGATGACCTGAGCTCAGCTCCTGGGTCCCACGTGGTAGAAGGAGAGAGAGAATCAAATGAACTCAATATGAATGGAGACCTTGGGAAAGGAGACATCTTGCCATCACATCTCTTTAAAAAATATATATCAAGTCAGAAACCTGAAGAGTTGCTTCCACAGGAAAACAATTGGCCAAGATTCTACTCCTGTCAAGAATTTCTAGAAACTTGGCAAAATGAACGCAGAAATTCAAGAAGTCCTCACGTTTGATCAAGTGTACTGCTAGAACTCTATCCTGTGGCATGCAGGGGTTTATAAAATGTTTCGCACCCAGGAGTGGTCACTGTAGACTGGAACTACTGGAAACTTGACAACTGTCCTCTTGTTGAACAAAAGGAGGAAGTTTGCTGATGAGATACTGAGTTTTCAGTCTTGTGATCATGGTGGACAGTTAAAAGTATATGAGGTAAAACAGTGTTTCTTTAAGTGAAACCAGTTTACCTCAGCACAAAATTTGGCCTTAATACATGTGTGTGCAGACACTTTCTTTTGTATTCCACTTAACAGCAACTAGAGCTTAATTTAAATTCACGTCATGAACCTTAAGCATAGAAGTTAGGAAAAAATACCATCACATGTATAGAGCATTATCAATGACAGCCAAGACCAGCAAATATTAATTTTGTCGGAAACTACAAAATTTGTATTAGTTGCAAACAAAACAAGATTATCTTAAACCAAAGCTTATTAGCAATGGTTTCAAGAGACACATTTATATTTCGTTTGCTTAAATATTGAAATTTTTCTAATAGTCTTCATTGATCACACGGTAGTTCTAATTAAAGAGATTAATTCCAGTTTTAATTCCTCCATCTGTGTACATTTTAGGTGACAGGAGTCCTACTACCCAAGAAATCTTTAAGAGCAAACATTATTTATTGCTCAGAAGACTGGGGAAATGCACATTGACCCTGAAGAACTTAGAGCTGGAGGACTTGATTTTATTTCTTCTGTTCTAGTCCTAGGGAGGAAATGAGGTTTTGAGTAGGCCAGGCCACTGAGCTCTGTCCCTAGTTCAGCTGGGTCATCTTCTGTGCCACATCTCCAAAATCTACTCTGGGAAACTAAGGATTGCCCATGTTAAAAAGAAAAAAAGAAAATCTGGTTATTCAGTAATAATGCAAAAATTAACATATGTTCTGTATATTTTTCAGGTAAATGACCTATGTTAAAACGGAATTGGTGTTAAAGACTATGGAGGAAACCATTTGTACATGTAGAACACTATTAATTCCTCTCAATGTTTGGGGATCACCAGAGTTCCGGGAAGCCTCTGGCCATGAGCAGCTTGTCTAGAGTAGAGACTAGACACCAGGTAAGGAGGGCTGAGGCATGCAAAGGGCACATGTAGATGAATTTGTTTCCCATGGTCTAGTTTCACCTTCCTCTCTCTAACACCAGATAATGGTATGGCATGAGAATGGATGCGGTAGCAGATCTATGACTTTAGAGAGATGATAATTAACTAAACTAGTAAAAGAGATAAATGTTATGTTTGGTCTACTGTCATAAAATAAATTGAGCATTTGCTCCAGCATTCCAGTGTATTTTCAGAGGAGTGTCCAAAGTCTTTAGATGTGTAGTTTAAAATGCATATTCAACCTAGGAAACATCAACTCTCTTAGATGTGTATGAGTCAGGATACGGGGGGGTTTGTTAGGATCAACACTATCAAGCTAAATTGTTTGAGTGACACAGCCCCACATTTGACCTTACTGATGTAAAACCAAACTGGCTATTTCCTTTCCATCACCCTGACTGTAAATGGTTCCAGAGGACTCAAGTACTTTTGGGAACCACATCTATTTTACTTACTTACATCTTTTTCCAAAAATTAACTTAGGAATAAAGCTTTCATTCCTTTTTCTTGGTCATAGAAATATTAAATTTTTTTTTTATCTATTGTCAAATTTTTTCAATTAAACTAATCCTAAGGCATAACAGTAAGTTCATTGAAAAGCAACAGTCTAAGAGAGGCACAGCAATTGGGTAAATATTGTAATCCTGGAAGGCTAAGGAGCACGTATCTACACCTGGCTACACAAGGGCATGGGTAATTGAACTGTTGACTAAGAGCACTGTTTTAACAACATGGGTCATGTAGTCCTAGCTTCAGCTGGGTCTTCTTTTAGGCTCCTAAGGCCTGTGCCCTCAGATACCTTATAGAAACAGCAGTGTGAAGAAAGTTTAAAGTAAAATAAGACCTAACTTTGTTTATATACAGGAAAAAAAAAAACCCCAAAACTAGAGGTGTAGAAGTTGTTGTCAGTAATTATCAGCATAGGTAGAATTATGAATAACATTTTACCAGCTGCTTGTTTGTGTATTTAAGGATGTACAGGAGGATCAGGAAGAAGATCTGCACGTGATGAAGACAAGGACACTGGGGAAGGATACCTGCTTCGTTCAGGAGCACATACACTTACCTGTCCAGCTAAGTCCCAGGTGATCGGCTACTATTGCCATCCTGATATCTGTCCGCTCACAGGGACTCTGTGGACCTACGATTTACAATTTCTCAATTAAAACAATCGCCAAGGAAGACACGACACTGGAAAATTGCTTTTCGCAGCACTCAGATTTTTTTCTTTTTACAGAGACTGACACTAACACTGTGTACTTAGATGTACTTAGATGTGTCCTAGTCACCTACACAAACACCTAGACAAAAATTTTTGTCTGTCACCCGCACCAGGCCAAATGCCAGATTACATGGATGCTCGGAATGTAATGAGATTGAACATGCTGGCGAGTCGGCCACTTCACAACGGTCACAGAGTCGCGTTGGTGGCCACAACCATTGATGGAATCTGGACATCAGTGCCTTGGCTCTGACAGAGTCATACCCATGAGCACGTTAGGAAAGAAACTCGCTCACATCTTTGACACCAGTGTCGCATGCTTCCCTAGCTCTCTACAATGTAGCTGGGTTGAGAGAGGATAGAGCATCTAGGACAGCACACACAGATGACAATGACAGAATGAGAAGCTACGGTTAAACCACTCCACAAGCAATCACGACAGGTCATGCACTAGGGTCTACGAGTTGGAAAGTGTTTACGGACTATGCTGTTTCTCCAGGTCGTGAGCAAAGAGCGCTCAAGAAACCTGACTGCCTTCATTCTCACCAGTCCTCCTACTGCCGGCCTTTCCACTCTTTGATTTTAAAGGTGTTGCCTCTGTTCTCTTATCTCTAGCGGACTTCGTGGTAACTGAAGACTGGCCACCCCGGGAAGTCTCGGACAACGACGTGGTTCTTGAGGTACTCTCTTCCTCATCGGACAACTCCGACTGCATCTTTTTGTCCTCTTCAGTGAGGCGGTCCACAAGTTTTAGGGTCTCACCACTAATTCCCTTAAAATATTCAATGGGATGTTTACATACCGCCTTAAGCTGACTTTCTCTAACTTTAACGGTGGTGGTGGTGTTGGTGGTGGTGGTGGCGGTGGCGGTGACACAGGTGTATCTTACCTTTACTGGCAACTTGGATGGAGGCAGTTTGGCCTTGCCTTTTTCTGGCTGCCCTCGCCTTTGTGTGGCACATGCTTTTCTGACTGAAACTAGGTTCTCCCTGTGTGTGTTTTTGACTGGAATTCGGGACTTGACATCTACACATGAAGGAGGAAGGGTTTTGTTTTTTTCAGATGGACCAACCTGCCTCGGTTTACCTGCTTTACTGTCTGGCTTATGGTTTGGCAGGAAGACATCTTTTGGTGCAGTGGCCTTTATGGGAAGCTTGGATTTCCGCCTAGCCCCTATTGGTTCCTTCCGTGAATCTCTGGTGCAGTGTCCTTGGATCCCTGGACTCTTTCCTGAGACTTTCACTGGATTAGCTTTCTCTGTGGCATGAGTGGGGGTTGCCCGTCCTGTCAGAACTAGGTGATTTGTGGTGTTATCTGTCTGCACAGTGCAAGAATCCAGGTTATTGTTGTTATTGAAGTTATCTTTTTGGAAATCGTGTTTATCTTGGGGCCTATCGCCCACCTGGCTATCGGGTGCACTTGAGATTACTGCCATCGTTTCGTTTTCTAACCCCTGACAATTGGTCACCACGGCCTCTAGCTTATCTGTCACTTCTCCAGAGCCTTCTTTCTTCATGGTCATGGTAGATGCAGAAATTCCCATTTTTATAGGCGTGCGTGACTTGGGGTCAGCTTTTGAGGTGTTAGCGGTGGTGGCTGACTTCTCCAGAGAGCCACTACAGGCTACGCCTTCCTGACACTCTCCGTTGGTCGATTCGACTGTAGGTGCCTCTACATCTCTTTCTAGATTGGTGTCTACCGAGGTGTCCCCTGACTGTGGCTGTGGGGTGTCAGCGACCATACTGCTATGCCCTTCCCCCTGGGCCCCTGACTTCCCTTCAGGAGTATGCTCACCAATCTGGAAAAATTGGAGCCTCTCTTCCACAAAATCTCTCTTGCTCATGTCAATTGCACCACTGCGGGTCATCTCAAACATTTTTCCTTCATGAAATGGGAAGGGGTTAGGCTCACTAGTTGGGGTACTTTCATCAGTTGGTGTTCTGGCCGGCGTTGTGTCAGGGGTGGTTGCCGGAGATTGGTCGTCCACCGCCAGGCCAAATGGCTTAGTGTCGTCTTCCCGAGATTTACCATCAAAAACTTCATTGTCCCCTCGGTTATTGGGCCAAGGGTCAAAATCTAGACCTTTGGTCGCTACTGTTTTAAAAGGAGTGGCGAATTCTTCATCAACTTTGTAACTGAAGTAAGTATCAGGAAACAGAGATCTGTCTGGATGTCTCCCTTCCAGGGTGAAAAATTGGGCCCCTGACTTGGGATCGGTCTTCTCTGGGGTTTGGTCAGAGGAAGAGCTTTTGGAAGATGATGGCTTCTCTTCATCCAGCCCCACTTTCCCCTCCTCCTCAATAACTTCCAGTTTACTCTGACTGAAAGAGCGGTCGGCCGGCTTCAAGATGCCCTCTGTCCAGATGTCCTTCTTGGTATCCAGGGTTTGACTGGGGAGTTTAGAGTCACTCTCTGTTAGGCCATCGTCCTCATCTTGCAGGTCATAGCCATCCAGAGAGTCGATCTCGGTGGCGTCCGTGTCATGGGAAAACTCAGCTGTGGTTGCGATGGAACACTCAGTGACGGACTGGTCATTGTTTCCATTCTGAGCCGTTTCGTTCTGAGGCAAGTCAAGGCCAGACTCATTCTCCCTCCCGTTAGTCTCCACCTCTTTCTGGCTGGAAGCCTTCGTGGCAGCCGTTTTGGATTTGGCCATGTCTTTCTGTCCTTCGTCAACTTCCTTTAACTTAAAGGTGTATTTTTTAACTGGCACCGGTTGGTACATGGACTCATCATCGCTGGAGTCGCTGGCTTCAGCGCCGGGAGGGACCGGTGATGGGGGCTGCACTCGGATGACGGGTTCAGCCAGCTGGTACTTGTCACTCTCATCCTGAAGGTTGACCTCAATCATGTCAACCTCCCTTTCAGGGAGATACTGATGTTTCTTATCTGATTCCATCTGGTCGGCATCCAGAGGGGGAGGAGGGGGGAACTCAATGTAGGCGACTCGGTTACATTTGGGTCTTGGGGTAGAGTCTTTGCTCACATCACGCTCTGTTTCCTGTTCCATGGTCACCTGCTTTAGGGGGGCTGATTTGGGCTCCTCTGACTCCGACTCCTCAGAAACCTCGGGGATCGGGCTGGGTTGACCTGGTATAAAAGCTATGAAGGAGTCTGGCGTCTTAGACGTGAACTCGTAACTCACTTCCTCTGAGCTGGGGGTTTCTGGGGTCAAAGGGCTCTTCCCAGAGCTGTCTAGAAAGGACACTTGCTCTAGAGTATCATCTTCTGGACTGCCCTGGGGAGAAGGAGGCTGCTTTTGCTGTCTGGTTGTATAGAAGGTTCCCCTGGCTTCCTGTACCGTCTTACATTCCTGACTTATGATTTTTTTAACCCCTCCTTGCTGGAGCTCCTTCTCGTACTGTTTCCCCACTTGGACAAAGCTAACATAAACAGGTAGGGTTTTGATCTCCTTCCCTCCCTCTGTCTGGGCTAGTGGAGCAAGCTTCTCCAACCCCTCCATGGAACCGTGGTCGAACACATCACTAGAGGGAGAGTCCTTTCCCGGGCTAAACTCTAACGAGTCGGGAGATCTGGTGGGAGAGGTCTCAGTTTCATCAAGAGCTGGGCAGAGGCCTACGTAACTCTGTTTGGAAACTTTGCTGATCTCGGAATAAGTAACTTTTTCATCCTCTACGGAATTAAAGTGCTGGCTCTCAACTATCTCTTTGCTCATACTTGACCGGGACACTTTTTGGGAGAGTTCATGTTTTGGAAATGTTGACTGCTCACAAAACCCATCAGGCAAGTTAGAAGATGGCATCTTCCTCTCATCTGAGACCCTGATGGGGATGTGAGAGACCACTGAGCTCTCACTTCTCCTGGGAGGATGGTCGAGAGCGCCGCCGGGACGGTCCCCTTCTTTAACAATGTACTCCCTGTATAACACTTTCTTGGAGGGAGATTTTACACTCATTTCCTTAATTTCTGAGAGAGAGCCGTTCGTTAACAATTTGTGTTCTCTCTCAGTCACACACATAAATTCATCCCTTGGGTCGGCATTCTCGCTCTCCCCCGGGCGAGCGGCATGGCTCTCTCTGGTATCGTGAACAAGCACATGCGAAAGTTTCTCTTTCTGAGCCTTATTGTTATTGGCCCCAGAACTTTCCCACGTTCTAAAGACCTTTCTGTCCCAAGGTCCCTTGGTCGCTAGGTCTGATGTCATGGGACAGGCTGAGTCTTCTTCAGCCTGCTGCTCGGGGAAGAAGTCGGGCATTGCCTTACTTAACATCTCAGTTCTGTGTCTTTTGGCGTCATCGGAGCCAGATTCGTGCACAACAGTGTCGTTGCTTTTGGCACGCTCAGTTTTGAATATTGTGACATCATTTTGCACTGGCACTCTCTCCTCGGAGGGGTCTACAGCCTTCTGCTGTTTTTCTCTAGCAAAACCTGGGTGTGTGGGCAGCTTGTTTTCTAGAGTTTTCTTAACCGGGATTCGGGATGGGCCGTCCAGATTTTTCTCTTCTTGAGAAGGGTCCTTACTTTTTGCGCGTGTGCCTTGTTCAAATTTTAATCGAATGGAACTGAGTTTAGATTGCTTGAGCTGAAATCCAGACTGGGGCCCTTCTGGTCCTCGGCTCTGAGCACTGACAGTTCTTTTGGCTTCCTCTGTAGGCTGGCCATCCTCACTCTGTTGGGAAGGGACCCTCTTCTCTGGGCTGCTGGAACCACTGGGTGTCTTCCTTTCCTCAGCCTGAGGGACACCTCGTCCATCTGGGCCACGCTGCCTGGCCTTAACCCACTCGTCATTGGATGCCAATAGCTCTGTTAACACTTTCTCAGGACTACTGCTGGTAGAACTTTGGGAAGAGTATTCCTTGCCATTTTGGGGGCGTGGCTTTTTCTCCGGGGACTGCAGTTCATCGTTTAGTTTCTCGGTTTTGTCACGAAAAAATTGTGACACCTCAGTCAGTTTCTCTTCGGCCTCCTTCACGGTCCTGTCCACCCTATCTTCATATATCAACTTCTCTCTACCTCTCTCTAGTCTGTCCTCGGACAAGTGCATCCACACGGCATGTTTTGGACCACTGACATTACCCGCATAGTGCAACACTGTCATTTTATCAAAATGCTCGTCTTTAGACACTCTCCCTACCCCATTTTCGGACACATCTTTATAGATTTTGGAGAGGATTTCTTTTTTGGGGGCAGTGGCTACTTTATCTCTGGAGCGCTTATCAGACCTCTGTAACTCTGAGCTAGGGGGTCCTGCAGGGTCTGTCACCGATTCCTCGGTATCAGAGTGAGAAACATCTAGCTTCTCTGACAGAAGCATTTTCTCAGCAAACCTGTACGACTCCCCTCTTAGGTCTGACAGCTCGTCATCATGGTATTCTACGGAGTGCTGACTCAAAAGCTTCAGTGTTTTATACGACTCATCGGACAGGAGCTGTGCGGAACTAGGGCGGCTATCTTCTTCTTGGGACACTGGAGTATTTACTCTGGAAGATTCCAGATAAGAAGGCAAGGACTCTTCAGCTGCAAGTTCTTCATCATCTTGCGGACCCTGCTCCTCGGGGCAAGGAAAAGCATCGTGTTTCTCTGGCAGAAAATCTTTTAAGTTAATACTTCCCCGGGATAAGTCTTTCTGACACACAGATACTTCCTTCTCTGGATGCTTTTTGGTCTCTCTAATAATGACTCCAGTGGGTTCGGCTTGGTTACCTTTTTCGATGTGGACTTCTATTATACGCTCCAGTTTGGGTTTCATTTGGCTGTCCTTCTCTGCGTGCTGGGCTGAGATCTCAGCAGCAGACTTGGGAACGTCTGGAGACATGGCCGACTTGTGTTCAAACAGCCCTGCCAGCTCTTTGGAAGGGTCTCGCCCGGACTGAAAGGCTTTCATAATGTCGTGGACTGACATGGTTTCCTCAATTCTTTCTGAGGTACATTCACTGCCCGGAGGGGAGTGATACACCATCCTGGTGGTTGTGGTGATATGAGTCTCTTCTTTGACACGCATGCCTTTACTTAAAACCCGACTATGGTCCTCTTCCTCGCTACTGGCTTTCATTTGAAATGCTTTGACTTTTTCCTTAATGCTAGAGGTGGTAGGCTTTGGCTCCAACTCCATAAATGTAGGCGAAGGTTTGGGAGACACGGGGTCCTCTGGCTGGGACTGGGGGATCTCCCCAGTAGAAGGTTCATAGCTTCTGATCACATGGACCACTTCAGTCCTTGTCTCCGTGATGACGGGAGGGATGGGGACTTCATGGAAAAGTGGCTTAGGGCCTGTGCTTTCGGCACTTTGTGGGGCTGATGGTGTTTTCTCACTCCTGGTTTCAAAGCCACTGTCGGACAAGGGACTTTTATCTTGGTCATGTTGAGAAAAGTCATCAGGAGATTCTAAGATGGCATCTGAGCCAAAAAATGAATCAGCCATCTTGCACAATTCCTTCTCGGAGGTGGAAGGCCTCATGGAGGCTGGCGGCATTTTGAGTTTATGCTCCTGCAAGGCCATGGCTGGCTTTAAAATTCTTTTCTGTCTCTCCTCTCCGTCCTTCTTGGCATCTTCAAACTTGTACTTTAAGTTGGTCAGTGAACTATTCCCAATGTCATTGGTCAGGTAGTCAATGACTCTCGTCAAGTTGGCCTTCCCGTGCACTTTCTCGGGCAGAGGTGGGGTGTGGCTGGCCGCAGCCTGCCTGGCTTCTTGTATTTCCTCAGAACTAAACTCTGTCCAGTCATCCTCTGGAGAATGCCCTTTGTCACTCTTTGGGGATTTGGGTGGCCCTTTGCTGTCAACACACACATCCTTTTTGAGGATCTCACTGACTTTCACCAAGTCTTCCTTCACTTTCTCAACGATTTTGAAAGGCTCTTCGTCATCTATCCTCCCTTCTTTCGGAAGATCGGGTTGGAATGGCTTCTCCTCAGGCACGTCCGTCTGCAGGATGGCGGTCATTCTCATGAGGTCCTCCTTCATTTCAGCCACATCCTTTAAGATCTCCTGACTGGAAGATAAAGAAGATGGCGCCGATAGCTTAAGGGCGGAGGGCGTGAGGAACAGAGACGACTTAACGGGGGATGACGTTCGAGTGAAGTGGGGTTGAGGACGCGTCTCCATAGTCAATGTTTTAACGGGTGACAGCAGAGCCGCTGCTGATTTTGTGAGCGAATTAGAGTCTGGAAGTTTCTTCAGTGCTGGTTCCGACAAAACATTGACTACCGAGTATACTGGCACTGTGATTATTGACGACGTTACGGATGAGGTAGTAGCAGAGATTGAAGACCCGAGGGAGGCATAGAGTGCACTTGCGGAGGAAGTTCTCAGAGACTGAAAAGCCGAGGGCGCTGCAGAGACATACGACCTGAGTGGGGAAAAGGGCATGGCTGCTGTGGTAGAGGGCGCTTTCTCCACCGCGTCAGTGGCCGTGCTGGCCACTGAGCTCGCGGCGTTTGTGGCTGTAGAAATTTTGTCCTGTAACATGGCAGTGGCTTTGCATCCGTTAATTAAAGCTGAAGATGAAGGATACTTCAGAGGAGACACGGACCCATTGACTAGCGCTACCTCTGCGTGTCCAGACATCTGCTTTAAGGGGGAGGAGAGAGATGATGCCATTGTAGCTTTAGCTGACGAGAGGACATCAGCTGCCGACTTAGTTGGAGACACCACTGACTTTAAAGGGGAAGAGATCAGTGGAGCTGCGGATGTGATAATGGACTTAAATGGCAAGCTTGAGGAATACATAGTAATGTTTGATTTGGGGGAGGCAGGGGGTGTCATAGTAATGGATGACCTCTCCAAAAGAGACCCTGCGGTCGTCACAGGAGAAGTTCGAGAGGAAAAGGTTGAGTTGGGCGCCAGCCCCTTTAAGGGTGTGGCCTCGGTGACTGTGGGAGCTCTTCCCAGGGTACCAGAGGCAACCTGGATATTGTAGGGAGATGGCGACGCCACCGTTTTTATTGGCGAAGACATTGTCCGGAAAGATCTAATAGGAGATGCCACGTCACTAATGGATTTGACTGAAGATGTCGTTGATGCGCCTAGTGTGGATTTGATTGGAGAAGGAGTCGAAACAGACCATATGGATTTTAACGGAGAAGCTGATGGTGTGTTAGAGGAAGAGCTGGATAAGGAGGCGAAGCCTGACTTGGCCGGCCCGGGTACTGTGCTTGGAGCTGTGGTCCAGGACTGGTATGGTCTTGTAGAAAAGAATGGCTTGTATGAGCAAGTGGTGGGGAGGGATCTTGCTGTTCCTGAACTCCGTTCAACTGTTTCTTAAATTTTAAAATGAAAAAAATCAAACACAAAATAAAAACCAACAAAAATGGTTGAGAAACAGAGAAGAGACCAGAGAAAAAAAAATTGGTCAGTAAACTTGGAAATATCGCAGAAGCAAGTACAGTTGTTTGCATGATTTGGGATGGGAGAGGCAAAAGAAAAAGAAACGATTTGAGCAAAAGAGGAAAAATAAACATGAACGGACATGAAGAATCTGAAGTTAAAAAAACAAAGATGATGACGGAGCAGGAATGGAATGGTATACAAGAAAAGCGCACAGCAGCCACAGAGGCCAACGGCGTGACAGAGGAACACAGGCAAAGCACTGACAATGACAAGGACGAACACGATGGAAAACGGCCTCCTTACTTCCTATTGACTTTCTTGTGTGCTGGGTTACAGATAGCAGCAGCCATTCTGTTTTGCCTGTATACATACATATGTCTGCTTTGCGCAACCACAGAAAGTGTCTTAAGACTCTGGAATGTTTCCTCTGCTACAGCTTGTCCACCATAAATTGCACCTAGTTAGAACCATTTCAAAATGTGAATCCACACATTCAGTAGTTGAAACTTTTTTTTTTGCTCTCCTTTTCAGAAAAACCACTCAAGCTTTGTCATGCAGAGTCCAAAATAACTAGTAAAAGACAGGCAACTGGTGTGCAAACTCTTAAGCCACCGGATTTTTTAGATCTGTTTCTCCCATGCAGGATTGGTTATGGTTCACACCCATAAAAAAAGCCAATAAGAGCAAGAAATTGCCTGAGTCAGAGCTGTCAACCCAAAACTTAAACCAAAGAGGAGGAATGTTTGCATCGATGCTTTCTCCATGCAGTATATTCCTTCGGATGAGGGGGAAAAGAAAATAAGAGATGAAATGATTTTTAAGATGCATGTGTACATACACACATACAAGGGGGAAAACAGAAAATATGGTTCACGGTTACCAGAGCAAGCAAAGCAACTGAAAACATTTGATCATGCGGCGATTTATCGTGGCCAACAAGCCAATGAAGAAATACAGTTTCAAAGCAGTATTATGCATGGTATATATAATGTTCAAAGAAACTTTCTCAAGAACAGTTGGAAAGAAGAGTACACTTTTTCCATGAGAGGTGAAGTCTTGGTACCTTTTGAGATTTTTAAGGAACTTTGTGATACATTATTAAATATATCTGCCACAAAAGGAACTCCATATCTAGAGCTTGCTTCATTATAAGAACGTAATTTATATCTTGACCCCCTCCCCCATAATCTGGTCTACTTTTAACTCTCAAAAGGTATCGTGGGGAAAATCCAAAAAGCACAAATGTATTTTGAAGACCCCATATGTCAAGTACCTACAGCGGCATAAGGTACAAACGTCTACGTTTATCAAATGCAAAGGTACAGATTCTGGTACCTTTCTAGAATATTCCTCATGTTCTTGGTAACTTCCAAACACTGCAACAGCCGTGAGAAAAGATGGATCCAATAATACCAACATTCTTCACCAGACAGGCAAGAAACCCACACATGCGGTGGGTACACACACGCACGCTTAGCCATCTCTAGTTCCATAACTCAAACAGAGCCAGCCGCTCACAGGGTAGGACTGCCTGCCAAGGGCAAACCAATGTCCCACGCCAGAGATGAGTACAGTCTTGATCCAAAAAGGCAACCATTTACAGTGTCAATGAGATGTACAGAGGGCGTGAGGACCTCCATCATTTATGCTCTTCCTCACGCTGTGCCCAGGCCACACCAGTCCTACCAGTGGGTTAGCAGCAGCTCTCACAAGGGTGAGGATTTCCATTCCTAGTGTGCATTGAAAGGCAGACATTTAGAACATGCCCTTTTCTAGTGCTATCTATCAGCCTTACTGAAGCGGAGGAGCTAAGGCAACCTCACAGAGGCATGACTCAGTCTGGCCATTAGTACCAACATCCTACTGCTTAACCTGCAGGAAAGGCCATATTGTAGACACATGGCTGAGTGAGTCCTTCGATTCAGTGATTTGGGGTCAGTGTGTGTTTCAAGAGTTGGTCTTTTTTTTTTTTTTTTTTTTAACTACCAGAAACTGGGAAAGGGCCTCTATTATTTGGTTTAATAAAGAAAATATTTTTTAAAGATTTTAGTGTGTGTGTGTGTTTGTGTGTGTATGTGTATGTGCATTCTCTAACGCCTCGGAGACGCAATAAAGGAAATCCTCGTGTCTCATAGCATCTCTGACCTAAAGTACTTTCTCCAACAAGCCTGTCCGAAGCCCAAGTATGTTACCTTAGGGATCCCAACAACTATTCAGTGAGGGTCTCAAAAGAAAACCAACAGAGGGTTACAGCAAATAAATTTACTGAAAAACTGAATATCCACAGGCATTTGTTCCCTGTTCTATCACAATAATTCCTTCTGGACTCCAGTTCCTGAGGGATAGAGCTGTGGAGGAGACTTCTAACTCTTCTGCTGGAGGAAGAAAGTCAGGTCTGAGGGAATGTTCAAGAACATGGTAGGCTTGCTGTTTATGTACCTCTTGTATTCTATATTTGGAATCTGAACACAATCTTTTCTAACAGAGTTAGTGTCAGATGCACTGGGCTGTGTAGTGGAGTGGTTCCCTGCTTGTGTGTTGTATACAGGCTGACCCACAGACCTCAGAAGAGGTGGGGGGCAAGCAAGACTATCACTCTTACCGTGACAGCTCCAAACTTGGAATCAATGACAAAGTATTTTCATCTAAATTTTCTTTAAGCTACCGCTCTCCACTGGTTACAGGACCCAGTGTTGATCAAACAGGTCACTGTACTCTCTACTCAAATCTGCTTCTGGGGTTAGAGCTAACTCTAGGGCTATGGTGACCACGGGATGGGAATACCGTAACTACGAGGGAGGAAAAGGTAGTCAACAGAGAAAGACAGAACATGACCAAATAAACAACCACCTTGCAAGCCAGTTACGAGTAAACTCAAACAATCACTAGAACCAAAGGCTTTACCAGCCCAGTCTAAGAATAGCCTTAGAATCGAGATCTTGATGGAAGGCAGAGAGAAGAGATGGGATAAGAAGCACATAGACTGTGCTACCCCCAGAAGAGAGTATATGAGTCTCACGAAGGGAAAAGAGCTCAAAGCGCTATGCCACAGTCTAGCTCGATTAAGAGACCTGAGATGACAAAGGGACCTAGCCTATGCCACCACAAATATACACACCTTCCCTTTTGAGCACAGACTTAAAGGAACCCTGGTACTTCTCTCTGAGCATATTAACAATTACCAAAGTAAAGTAAAACAGTTTACAAAAAAAAAAAAAAAACAATGACTAGCTTCAAGAACAGAAATCATTTTCAGCTATGACCCAGGATATCTGTTGTATCTATGTCTTCAACGATGTATGGAACATTAAATTTCATAATAGGGTTATGAAATTTACTCTGTAGGCAATTGTTTCAGGTTATCCATTTCCCAAATGACATCAGAATTTAGTGTGTATAGAAAAAATGTCTCTTCTTCTAAAAAAATTCAACATAGGTTAGAGAATGTGTTAGGAGACTCACTCAGGCCAGGCTCAGTCAAGTAGCTGTAGCGCTTACGTAAAGCTAGGGACGCAAAGCTTTGCCGTCTGTCTGCTTTCTCAGCCTGAAAAAGAAGAGAAGAGACCATTTCCACCTTCCCTGTGACAGCTTTACTCCTTGAAACATTTCGTTTTGGCTGGGACGGTCATGTCTTGTCCACCCTTAGGCATTATTTCCCCCTTGAGGGGTCTATGACCCCCTTCCCTCAACTCTCAATTTGTAGCAGGCAAAAAGTGCACCCACACAGCAGACTATGGGGGCGTGTGTGGGGGGGTCGGGCTAGAAAGGTTGGGTGGCAAATTTCCCGCCAGTTCGTTATATTGGAAGCACACATGTCACACAATCCACTCACTACGTGAATACACTCGAAGAGAAATGATACAGAAAGTATCACCCACGGATTCACTGTGGGTACACAGGGGAGATGCGATTACAGACAGGTGGAGAGCCTCCTCGGCAGCTGTGTGACTCGAACTGCCATTGTCATGGACGGCTCACTATTGACAATGACTGTGGGTTCTTAAAAATCCAATTATCACAAAGCTTACAGAGAAATACACGGTGACAGCTTAGGGAAAGCTCTTGCAAAACTGAACAATGGCACTCTTTAAAAAATGGCCAAGATAGGGCTGGATACATGGACCGGAGGTTAAAACTCTTGCAAAGGACCCGAGTTTAGGTCCCAGTGCCCACATCAGGAAGCTCATAGTCTCCCAGGGGGATCTCAGGTCCTTTCCTGGCCTCCCAGGGCATTACATTCATGTGTACACAGCCACACAGAAACACATATACACATAAGTTAAAAAAAGAAAATATTTTTTTTTTTTAAATGGCCAAGATAAATTCTGTCGCTGGAATGGCAAATGTCTATCTGCAGTTAGTGAGAAAATACTTTACATTACATAAAACATAGTTGATTATACAACACAATTCCATGTAATAACCAGAGTCTTGAGCTAGTGCTGACAACACAGCGGGTAGCCAGAGGGCAGTGGGTAGTAAAACCACACCTGTGAAACTTAATAAGTTTATGCTTGGCAATCTGTCATGTTTAAAGATGCTTAAATGACACCAGGTTTTTCATTAACTAGTTTATTGATTTTGCAGAATACACGGAAGCACACTCCTATGTTCATGGGAAGAGTGAGCCACTTTAAGGAAAAATAGCTAACTCCACCTCACATAGGTTAAGACGTACAACAGCATTTAGACTGTTCCCGCACTTCAGCCCGCCGCAATCTTTTTCCACACATATCCAATATCTAGTCTACCTCGGAGAGAATAAAAGCAGAAGGGTTCGTATTACCTCATCATCTTGATCTGACTCTGTCTCCTTTTGGTCCCAAGATGCATTGCAGAGACAAGGAATATTATAATGGACAGCAGGGAAAAGAGTGTCAGGATATGAAAAAGGACTGAGTAGGGAGGCACACAAGGCAAGCTGGTTTAGAAAGCACAGCAAATCAAAAGAAGCCAATAACAGCATCACGGACCACACATCCACGGCAAATTAACACGTGACAGTCATTTGGGAGCATTAACGATCTACACACTACCAGCGGAAGCAATCCACAGAGGACTCCATCACACAGACGGGTAAGAACAGGACACCACAGCGACAAGACGTCATCTACACACGGAGACGAACACAACTCGAGTTTCAGGGGTTGTCAGAGTGTCACAAAGCATTCCTTCATTACATACCAAGGGCCCATTGCCTCAAGACCGGGGAGGGGGGGGAAATGTGGAAACAAACCAGTCTTAAAAGATACCTTTTTATGTGCGGGTAGAGTAATATTTAAGTTGCAAACAGCTGTTTGGGGTAATCCCTTTGTTGTCTTCGGTTCTTTCAGGAAAGACAGACGGCCGCAGGGCTCTTGGCTGGTGTCTCTAACCTAGAAGAAATTTGGGGAATGGATGATTACATAAAGAGACAGATTCTTGTCTGAGGAAGGGTGAGACTTTTGTTTTATCGAGCGCTCAGAGAGGGGAAGAATGGTAACCCAGGATAAACCTGGCAAGGTACCAGGGGCTCAGTTCCTGGTTTAAACAATAGGATGGCCACCCACTTGTCTCATGGGACAAGCTGTTCTGGGCTATGTGCATTATCTGTCTTCCTACAAATTTAATTTAAAGTTTCAGTGTTTGAAACATGGAACAGCAAATGGTGATGACCACCGGACTCTGCCCGAACTCCCATGGAAACACAAACCAAAGTTAAGTACGTATGCTACATATGGTCCATTCTGCATTGGGTTGCTTCATTTTATAAACATTCCTTTGAATTATTTAATTTTTATATTTTGGGATATTTTGAGATAGGGTCCTACAATGTAGATTTGGTTTGGAGCTCACTATTGTAGAGCAGGCTGGCAAACTCACAGAGATCCACTTGCCTCCGCCTTCTTCAGTGTTGGGATTAAAGGTGTATACCACTACACTGGGTTTTATTTCCTTACATTTCAATAATAAATATATGAATGTTCATTTACCAATAACAAACTTTTACTAGCCTGAAAATTCATCCTAGGAGAATAAGAACAAAACCTGACCTTGTTCTTAAGTCATATTTAGTGAGTTAACTCAAACTAAATAAACCAATAAACCATTAAAAAAAAAAAGAGCATTTATTCTCTTGGAATTTTAAAATAATCGCAGAGTCGATGTTAAAGATGATTTACCTTGATGGAAAATGGCAGTCTGTTTTCTTTAAAAGAATAGAAGTTAAAAACAAGCTGCTGAGCTCCTTTGGTGAGAGGGGCCAGGTTTCCATAGCAATCAACGAATATGGGCTTTCCTTCCAGAACCTTCCAGAGTAAAAGAAATACGCAATTTAAAGTTAACTTGACCTAAAAGTATTTTGAGAGTTTTTAAGTCAAATAACATTCGAAGACCGATATAATTACATCCCGATGAGAAAATGACTTCTGTGGGGTTGTTTGCTTTAAAAATATGTCAGGGCACTTACACTCCAACAGCCACTCTTAGCTGCTATCATTACAGACAGAAATATAACAGAACTATTTTTCTCTTCCAACAACTTCAAACATGTCAGAGAAAATGTCTGACATTCCCTTACGTAGACTGAGAGAGATCTGTTGTTTTTTGGCTGATGCTCACACGACCTCTGGGTTTGAAAAAGGAAAACTGTGGTCCTGTGTGTGGAAAGTGATCACACACACACACACACACACTCAAGATGGCTATGGGATAATGGAGAATAGTTTAGATTCATTAGCATTCTATTTTAGCCACCTGATGTGAACTCAAAGCACTTAAATAATTTGAAGATGAACCCATTTCAAAGTTTTAAAATAAAACATGAACGTCCTTGATATCTCTGTACAGTATGTGCCACTATAGTATGTGGAAGCCTGTATCTGGGGGGTGCAATAACAGACGCTCATTCCTGTGACCCCGTACCTCAATGTCTTTGCTCCTGGCAACCTCCTCGAAATTCTCCTGCTGCTCGAGGGTCTTGTCCACCCTGTCGTCCGTCATGCAGAAGCACCGCAGGCAGGACTCCACTGGGTCACTCGTTTTGGCAAAAACAACAAACTTGGCCATGTAAGGGACGCATATCAACTCTCTGTACAGTTGCGAGGCTAGCCCTACGGTTTCTAAAACCTGGTGGCAGTCTGCAAGCCAAAACCTGAGAGAAACAAGACACAATGTGTAAAACAGAAAAAGCAAAACCCAATAATAACAAAACTCCAAAAATAAACCCCAAAGAACTCAAAAAGAAGAAAATCAGGGGCTGGGGGTATGGCCCCCTGGTAGACCAAATTTTTATCATGTTTATCCCCAACATCAAAAAATAATCAAATTATGAAATACAGTGAAAAAAAAATCAGTCTAACAGATCCCAAGTCAAGCATTATAAAATCGCTCATTTAAATGGCAAAAATATTTACTCTCTCTCTGAAGCAAAAAGCAATTTATTCCTCAATAATAATTTTTCTAAAAACAATTAAGGACCTTCTATCCTCTCCCATAAATTTAAAAGTAATTAATTATATTGATAGCAACATTTTTTACTTCCCCAGAAGGTGGTGAGAAAATGAATTGTGTGGTGCTTCTGGAACTTTCACTTTCATACCTGGCGGAAACATTGGTAGTGAAGGAGACACAGTCCTTTATGAAGGTCAGAGGCGTGGTTCCTGTGATGTCCTCCCACTGAGCGGGCGAGGTGCCCCCTGGGAATTGCACAGACAGAGTGACGTTATCATAAAGCAGCTCCCTGCAGACTAACTGCCCGTGACCTGGCTGCTCTTCCAGCAGCCACTAAGAGACCAGCTACGGCGTTCTGCGATTCTGTGGTTCTGTGGTGCTGTGAAGGCGGCTGACTGTCTTTGTGCTCCTTCAGACTCTTACCTGACAGTGGGGAGTTCACAGGAACTCACAAATACATAGATTATTTTCTCTTTGTCTGGAACACAAGGGGTCATTTGTTAAGTGTATCTTCTTCACAGTTTGTCACTTCAGGGGCGTGGCTGGGTGGTGTGTGTATATGTGTGTGTGTGTACGGGTATTTATGGGTGGGGGTGTGTATGGATGTGCGTGTGCGTATGGGTATGTGTGGGGAGAGGTGGAATGTAGGGTGTTGGTGCATGAACACGTGTTCACAGGCCAGAGGGTGATACTGGGTGTTTTCCTCACTGCCCACCTTAGTTTTGGAAACAGGGTTTCTCACTGAATCTGGAGCTCAGTTAGGCTGGTCCGCCAGTGAACACTGAGATCTGCCTGCCTTTGTCCCCTATGGCCTGTGCTGGAGGTACAAAAAAGTGGGTCCTGGGGATCACGCAGACGCACCAGGCGCTTCAGCAACCGAGCCATCGCCCTAGTCTCTCAAACAGGTTTTGTTTTTAAGTGAGGTGGGGAAATTATCAAGGAAGTTTAGGAAGCTGCTCATTTGTCCTTGGCTGAAATAATCACTTTTCCTGAGAAGGAAAAAAAAAGAAAAAGAAAAAGAACTGGACATCAAAGAGGATGACAAAGCCCTTACTTTGCTTGTCTTTGACTTGAGCTCAGCAGCTTATCAGGGAAAATCAAAGGAAGGTTCAACTGAAGTCTGGATTCTAGAGTTCCTTTTGCATTTGTGTGTGTGTGTGTGTGTGTGTGCATGTGTGCGTGCACATATGTCACACACATATGACTCTGTGGGCGTGTGTATGTGTCAGAACTTGCTAGACTCAGTTCTTCTGTCATGTGGGTTCTGGGTATTGAACTCGAACTGCCAGCCTTGCCTGTAAGCACCTTTACTTGCTGAGCCATCTTTAGGGCTTGAGGTCTGGAGTCTAAGGTGCCTAAAATAAAATGGGTTCTAAGGCTTGGGTGGCACTGATGAGCACGACCGGGTGACACCGATAGCATCCTCAATACTTCCCATTCAGGCCATGGAAGATCTTCCCCCCAAAACTCAACTCATTTCCCTTGTCCGAAGGATGCTGACCTCTGTCATGGTTGCCAAGGAATTCCCTAAGCACTCCAGTTGGGTCAATGACACCGCAACGACACTAAAAGGGCTTGATTACTAATCCACTAACGTCAGGAAACAACCTCGAGGTTTAAATATCCCAGTAGTCCCTAGTGGGAATTCTTCCGCTGAGAGCACGGAAGAGGTTAAATGCATGATTTATTCCTTGTTTCCTACTCTTTGTACCTCCGCACGGAGCCACAGTGGCAGACGTAGTGTCGCTCCAGGGAAGGAGCCAAACCTGTAATGCTGCAGAGGAGACGAAGGTTGGGCGTGGTGTCCCCCTTGTACCCGTTGGACACGCCTTCTCCTGAGGGTGGGGGCACCGGAATGGTCATGGTGATCGGCTTATGGAATTTCCTCCTCCTTGGTTCCACAGTGACAATCGGGCTAAATGTCGCCTTGTTTCCAAGGGTCTTCTTCACAATCTCCTCTGGAACAGGCTGAGCCTACAGACACAGGGGGGAAAAAATAAAAGCAAAACCTTAAATAAAAGTAGACTTATTTATTTTTTTTTTAATCAGAAGATGTAATTTTAGTTGAGAATGGTGGGAGGACACCTGACAACAAATCCGTGTCTGTCTTTACCCTCTCCCTCGCTGCTTCAGGAAGGCAGAGAAACGAAAGGACCCTAACATGGGCAGGAGTGGTTTCCTCAGGGGAGCGGACCATACTGGCCTGCTGGAAGGAGGGGCACCCAACTCTCAGAACAAAGAGGAGGAAAGCAAGAACAACCTTAGTATATGCCAACCCTGTGGCCGGATGCCCCCTAAAAGCCTCGCAAAATCACCCTGTATACAAAAAAGTAAAGTGAGGCTCTCAGCGGTGAGGACACTCTATATAGCAGGAGGGATGAATTCTACCAGCCAGGCCTGACTTACTCCATTTGGTGTCTCTGCAGTCTGGTGAAGTGGTCCAGCATGGGGGTCACGTGAAGGGAACCTTACTGACACACGGGGCTTGCAACTGCTTACAACCCCACCCCCCAAACAACCCCTCAGAATGAGAGTCTATCCTCACAAACGAAAGCTGACGTTCGTTCAAGTTTTAATCACTGTATTAACAACAGAAACGATCATTTCATCGTTTCTGTTTATCTTATGCAATAAAACAAGCGTTAAAGGTTAGACTGACTGAAATGAGTAAATACAAGAAAGATCAGTTTTGCCAAGAGCGGTCTTTCTCAAGCGCTCTCCGCCTTGCTTTTTGAGACAAGGTCTCTCAGGATATGGAGCTATTGGTTTGTCGAGACTGCCTGGAATTCTCCTTTCTCTGCTCTTCCCCCATCCTCAGTACATGTCTCCATCCCTGTCTCTTTTTAAATGGGGCTGGGGATCGAACTCATGGTTCTCATGCTTGCTCAGAAAGCATTTACCAGGTGAACCACCTCCCCAGCTCTGAGTCTTTTAAATGGAAATTTACTAAAAGAACATAACCTTGTTTGACAGGTCAGTAAGCTAACTTCACGCTTAAACACTTTCCATTTGAGATAAGTCAACAATCCCCCTACCATCTAATTATTGATATCACAAAGGATGAATTACTGCCATGCTTCTGGAGCAAAATGTGCTCACGAGTTCTTTACATCTCCAGAGGCCTTGGGAAGTCGACGGTTTGCGATCAGTACCTGGAGACCCACTCGGATCCTTTTGGTTAAGGCACCCTCTGGGAAAGACGCCTGGACCAGGGGCACGGTAGTGCTGCTCAGAATCCCGCCTTCTGGACCAATCTGGTTGCTTTCCTGCTTAATCCTGGAAACTACTGCAAAATACTGGGGGAAATCCTTGGTGATGATCCTGCAGATCCGCTTCGTCCCCAACTCTTCTGGGCTGTCAAGCTCTGGAAGACAGAAAGAATGAGAAGCCATGAGCAGGTGTCTTTGAACACAGCCCCACCATGAGCAGGTGTCTTTGCACAGATCCCCGCCTTGAGCAGGTGTCTTTGCACATAGCACCTTGACACCCATTGGTGTTTAAAACAAGGTATTCAGTTAGTATAAAACCAACTTTGTGACTCCCATGCCTGCCTGTAAGATCACGTAGTGTTTGTCCATTGTGCCTGCTTCAACTCCCAATCTTAATAGTTGGTTATCGTTCTAATTAGTAGCTATAGCATAACTATCTATACACATACATACATAAATAATACATACATGCATACACACATACATTTACATATGTATAATATATAAATATATTACATGTTTATATATATACATAAACAGGGATCATAAAATATCAAGCTTTGCAAAGATACCATAAATCTATTAATAAATTCTTCTTGGGAGAACAAACATCTTTAACACTGGACTTGGTGGGCAGTCATGGTGCGTGTCTAGTTGGGTTTAGGGCAACCTTCCTGTTCAAGACTGGAAATCCAGAGCTTTGGTAAAAGGCTGAGGGTGGGGCTGAAAATGGCTCCTTGGTTGAAAGTACTTCCTGCTCTTCTAGAGGGTTCAAGTCTGGTTTCTAGCATCCCCATGTTGGGTAGCTCACAACTACCTGTAACTCCAGATCTGGAGGATCCGACACCCTCTTCTGGCCTCTGTGGGTAGCCACGTGCACAACACCCACGCAAGTATGCACACAACAAAACTTCAGTCTTTAAATAAAAAGTCTTGTTGGAAGCCAGGTGGTGCATGCCTTCAGTCCCAGCACTCGGGAGCCAGAGGCAGATGGAGCTCTATGAGTTTGGTCTACAGAACAAGTTCTAGGACAGTCAGAGCTGTTACACAGAGAAACCCTGTCTTGGGGGGAAAAGTTCTGTTGGTTTGGGGGTAATGTCTTAAATACATTCATTTATTTATATGTGCATACATATGTGTGTGAACACGTGTGGAAGTCAGAGAACAACTGTGGGTCGTGGGGATCAAACTCGGGTCATAGGCTTGGCAAGTGACCCAAAAGGCCATTTTACGTACAAAAGTGTGATGTCTTCCATGACAAAAATAGTAAACTTGAAAGAGGTGTGTTAGGAAAGTTAACCATCCTGGCTGCCATGAGGGCTGATATGCTCAACACCCACGCAGGGCTTCAATTTGTGGCCGCAACCACTATCAGGGGTAGCGCGTCTGAACGCTTTTGACTCTGAAGTTGGTGCACTAAACCTTAGGTTTTCTTCTCCCATAAAATGAATTAACCACCGTGAAATCATGTTAAATCAGGCAATGTTTGGCACTGACAGGCTGGCATATGGTAGTTACTTAACCAGTAACCAAGAAACTAGGAATTCATTCAACAGGTGGAGTGTAAGGGACTTCCCCTCCAGAGAACCAGCAAGCCTCTAGATTGCACTTCAAAATACAGGTAGCAGGGAGTAGCTGTTGTGTGCTCTTTTAATAATTTTTATAAAGAGTACCATTTGAGGGTCAGGGAAATGGCTTAGTGGGGACGAGTAATAGACCTTCAAGCTCGATGACCCAAGTCAGGTCTGTGGAGCCCATTGGGTAAGGATGGAACGCACTCCTGACAGTTGTCGTCTGGTCTCCAAAGACATGCCGCAGTCACACAAAATTTTAAAGATTTTAAAAAGATTTTTTTTTTTAAAAAATTATGTGTGAAAAAGTGGCTTTAGTCTTCCTAGTTCTTAATCCCCAGTGAGGTCTATGCCAGCCATGTGTTTATGATTCAAGGGGACGGCCTAAGGGGATTAACCACTCACGAGAATATACAGCCCTCTCAGAGTTTTGCATTACAGATATAAACGGTCCATCAGATGAGTCAGATGATCAGACAACCAATAATAAAGTCTGACAACACCAGTACCTTTTGAGGGGAATGAATTTGTATATATTGAGATTTTTAAATGGCCCCTTAGTTAGAACAGAGAAGGTTCACATTTATGGTGTGGATTACCTTCCGGACATTTTCTCTGCGCAAGGCAAGAAAGCTAAGCAAAGAGTCTTAGGCATATATTCCCACCTCTCTGTTCCTAATATCGCAACCTTTAATACATTTCCTCAAGTTGTGCTGACCTCCCCCCCAACAAAAACTTATTTCGTTGCTACTTCATAACTATAATTTTGCTGCTGTTATGAATCGTAATGTAAATACTTTCAGAGATAGGTGTTTGGGCTAATGTCGGACCCATAAGGCAACATATCTGAGGTCATCACTTGGATCCACTGATGGCAAATTCATACACACAAGCCGTGTGAAAGTGGGAACTATTAATGCCATTTTGCCTTGGCTCAGTTTTCATTTCCCAAGTATCTCATTCCAGAGGCTTCATTGAAGCTTTTTTCTTTTCTTTCACTCTGCGGCAGTCTTCATTCAGTCGGTTTAAAATGCCAGCTTATGGAGACGGATGGAAAATACGTAAACTTTTTTTTCGTGATTTGTTTTGGGATTTTTGAAGTAAATTGTTATTTATTTATTGGGCGCTTCAAATGCAATCTTGAGTCGGGAAACTTTCTATTTGGAAAACTTTTGCAAAACTGTTACTACCAGATGATTCCAGCAGATGGCGCTGTGTGCCGTGTACCTAGTGTAAAACTCCACATCCGTCCCTGTTTGACAGTGACTTGGCACTTTTTTTTTTTTTTTTTTTGAATTTTGTGCTTCAGAATTTATTTTGGCAGAGCCAACAGCTTTTTGGTCATCCTAGCAGAACTTTTTTTTTTAAATTTATTTATTTATTAAAGATTTCTGCCTCCTCCCCACCACCACCTCCCATTTCCCTCCCCCTCCCCCAATCAAGTCCCCCTCCCTCATCAGCCCAAAGAGCAATCAGGGTTCCCTGCCCTGTGGGAAGTCCAAGGACCACCACCTCCATCCCGGTCTAGCATCCAAACTGCCTAGGCTCCCACAAAGCCAGTACGTGCAGTAGGATCAAAAACCCATTGCCATTGTTCTTGAGTTCTCAGTAGTCCTCATTGTCCGCTATGTTCAGCGAGTCCGGTTTTATCCCATGCTTTTTCAGACCGAGGCCAGCTGGCCTTGGTGAGTTCCCGATAGAACATCCCCATTGTCTCAATGTGTGGGTGCATCCCTCGCGGTCCTGAGTTTCTTGCTCGTGCTCTTTTCTCCTTCTGCTCCTGATTTGGACCTTGAGATTTCAGTCCGGTGCTCCAATGTGGGTCTCTGTCTCTGTCTCCTTTCATTGCCTGATGAAGTTTAATATTCAGGAGGATGCCTATATGTTTTTCTTTGGGTTCACCTTCTTATTTAGCTTCTCTAGGATCACGAATTATAGACTCAATGTCCTTTATTTATGGCTAGAAACCAAATATGAGTGAGTACATCCCATGTTCCTCTTTTTGGGTCTGGCTTACCTCCTCAGGGTAGTGTTTTCTATTTCCGTCCATTTGCATGCAAAATTCAAGAAGTCACTGTTTTTTATATGTATATATTCCATACTTTCTTCATCCATTCTTTCATTGAAGGGCATCTAGGTTGTTTCCAGGTTCTGGCTATTACAAACAATGCTGCTATGAACATAGTTGAGCATATACTTTTGTTGTATGATAGAGCATCTCTTGGGTATATTCCCAAGAGTGGTACTGCTGGGTCCAAGAGGTAGGTTAATCCCGAATTTCCTGAGAAACCACCACACTGCTTTCCAAAGTGGTTGCACAAGTTTGCATTTCCACCAGCAATGGATGAGTGTACCCCTTTCTCCACAACCTCTCCAGCAAAGGCTATCATTGGTGTTTTTTATTTTAGCCATTCTGACAGGTGTAAGATGGTATCTTAAAGTTGTCTTGATTTGCATTTCCCTGATCGCTAAGGAAGTTGAGCATGACCTTAAGTGTCTTTTGGCCATTTGAACTTCTTCTGTTGAGAATTCTCTGTTCAGCCCAGTGCCCCATTTTATAATTGGGTTGATTAGCCTTTTACGGTCTAGTTTCATGAGTTCTTTATATATTTTGGAGATCAGACCTTTGTCAGTTGTGGGGTTGGTGAAGATCTTCTCCCAGTCAGTGGGTTCCCTTTTTGTCTTAGTGACAGTGTCCTTTGCTTTACAGAAGCTTCTCAGTCTCAGGAGGTCCCATTTATTCAACGATGCCCTTAATGTCTGTGCTGCTGGGGTTATACGTAGGAAGTGGTCTCCTGTGCCCATGTGTTGTAGAGTACTTCCCACTTTCTCTTCTATCAGGTTCAGTGTGTTCGGACTGATATTGAGGTCTTTAATCCATTTGGACTTGAGTTTTGTGCATGGTGATAGATATGGATCTATTTTCATTCTTCTAGGATTGACATCCAGTTTTGCCAGCACAATTTGTTGAAGATGCTCTCTTTTTACCATTGTATACTTTTAGCTCCTTTATCGAAAATGAGGTGTTCATAGGTTTGTGGGTTAAAGTCCGGGTCTTCTATTTGATTCCATTGGTCGACTTCTCTGTTTTTATGGACTTGGCACTTTTAAAATTACCACTTGCTTCAAGATTGATAAGGTTAAAATGCATTGAACCGAAGTGCCAATTTTGAACATAGACATTTACTTCTAATATACTGTTGATACAGATACATCTAGAAGTGGGTGTATTCTTCTATGTAGCGTGGGTAACGTTTGTACACACTTTCATTTTTATCGGGAACTTGCATCCACTGGCTACTGCAGGGGACTGTGGGAGATAAACCATTTCTCAAGTGCTTTGAATTGTAACTTGGGGACTTCTGGGGAGGCCGGGGCCTTCAAGAGCACGCTCCCAGGCTCCACACAACTACACATAGCTCTTAGGAACTGACTTTGGAGGCGCTGGGCTTAATTAAGGTTTTCATTAAACTGACAGCGTGGATTCAGTTTGGTGCGCAGCTCGTTGACGGGATGTGTGCGTGGGGATTTTGCTTGCCCATCTGCAGCATCTACATAGATAAGATCTTTGTCTGCTGCCAGAGATAAAAACTGCTTCTGCCACCTGCAAGCCGAGTTGGAAAGGGCAGGTTCCCCACACCCAGACAAACACTGTCTCACCACAGCTCGGCTAACACGCCTGCTCAACCACTGATGCTCTGGCCTGCTTAAAGATCATAGGAATAGGGGCCAGGGAAGGCGGCTCGGTGCAAGCATGACCACCTGAGTTTGGATCCCCAGTACCCACTTACATGGCCTGGCATGCTTATACAATCCCAGTACTGCAGTCTGGAGGTAGGGGGATGGGAGTGGAGACGGGAGGGGAGCTGGGACTTGCTGGTCACTTAAGTCTACGGGTAAAGGGGAAAGCTCCGGGTTCAATGAGAGACCCTGTCTCAAGGTAATAAGGTGTAAAGTGATAGAACTGCACACCCAATGGCCTTGTCTAGGATGGACACACACACACAAACACACACACGTAAGGGTTTATTTTGGTTCAGAGTTTAAGGGTAGAGTTTAATCATTAGGGGAGGGTTAATTTATAGTAACAGGACCTTAAAGCAGTCTTATCCACCCAGGAAGCTGGAACGGTGAATATTTGTGCTCAGCTAGCTTTCTCTTTTGATACAATCCAAGACCCCAATCCAGGGAATGGTGCCACTCACTTTGAGGGCACCTAACGGGGGAGGGAAGGTTCTCTCACAGGCAAGCCTAGAGCCTAAAAATAATACCTCCCAAATGTGGCTGAGTGCTCAGCTTCTTGGGTGATTTCCAGTCCTCTCAGGACAAGAATTCAAAGCAACCTTCACAACAAGCATGCTCCATTTGAGAATATATAGAGGCGAACATGTACATTACAGAAAGGCTACTAACTGGGTAGGGAAGAGGCGAGGGTTTGAAGATCTACATCTGTTGACTACTTCTTGACTGGGTAGTGGTAAGCACTTGACCTTGTCTGTGCGTCTGCAAACAGTGCTCACTTGGGAGACAGAACTCCTACAGGCAGATAGCTTGACTTGCAAACGATAGCATTGAACAAATGGGGGAAACAAGCCCCTTTGTCCTTAGGCCAGTGTCAGACCATCTATGCACAGCATGTGTGGCGGCCGTGACTCTGAGCATGGTTACATGAGTGAGCGGTTCTGCACAGACATCTCTGTAAGAACTGCATGCGTACCAGTGCATCCACCGCATCCACCACCCGGGAGCCACCCACAAGGCATCCTCACAAGGCGCATTTAGATGAACATTAGAGAGACTGGTTACAGCCACACGGCAGTGAGTGGTGAGGCCAGGATGGGAATTTTGGCCTTGATGACTTCCGTGGACCATGGCGCCAAGGTCACTTTCGAACTGGGAAAATTATGCCCCTACTCAGACCTCTGGTTCCTTGAAGTTGTTCTACCAATCACTTTTGTATGCATGAGAAAACTCTGTGTGTGTTAAAACAATAAAGCCTATCTGATAGTTACAAGTCTTTTATTTTTCTTTTGGCATATGTATGTGTTTGATTGTTTGTGCATGTAGAGGCCTGAAGCTGAGGTCTGGCATCTTCCCTGAAGGAAGGGTTTCTTGAAGGATGGTTTCTTGCTAAATCTGGAACTAGCCAGTTTGCCTCTGGGACTCCCATCTTTGTCTCTTGAGTGCTGGGACTGCAGGCAACTGCCAGGGCTGGGCAGCTTTTAGGGGGCTCTAGGATCCAAACACTGGCGCCCATGTTTGCATGGCAAGCATTTGTCCACTGAGCATCACCCCAGCCCCCACAATTGCCCGCCTAGTAAGAACTGGAGACTGGAATATTGACTAAGATGGGGGGAGGAGGTGGGAAATTTTAATAAAAAAATAAATTAATTAAAAAATACATGGGTATTAATATTTCCAGACAATCGCATGGAGAAGATGGACTATTTAAATATAGACTAAAATAATACATGGAACGTACTTATGAAGAAGGGAGCATTAAAGGGAGACATTAATAGTAAGCATATGTTAGGGGGTAGGTGCTGTCACCGGCCATAGACCATGTATGACACTATTCTGCCTGGAGAAACTGTTGGGTTGAGTACAGGCACAGTGGGGTTGATTTAATTATCTAAGGAAATCTTGAATGGTTGGTTGTTCTATTTCGCGTGTTGCTTTTTATCTCACTAACAGCTGTCAGCAAGGACTGGGAGGAACACAGAGCGAAGCTATGCTCTTGACCCCTGAGGGTGGGACCCTGACAATATTTCTCTTTCACCAGGGGCATCACCTGATTCATGCCAGGTAGCTGGCATCTACCTATGCAGCACTGCCTCCTCGGGAGGGTTTGGAGGAGTTCCGGGCACGGATCTCCTGCCAGGTCCTCAGCTCCATTTCCTTGGGACAACTTAGTCTATAGTTGAATCTTCAATGAAAAGGACTTTCTGGGGCTGGAGAGATGGCTTAGTGGTTGAGAGCACTGTCTGCTCTTCCAGAGGTCCTGAGTTCAATTCCCAGCAACCACATGGTGGCTTCAAACCATCTGTAGGGAGATCTGGCGCCCTCCTCTGGTGTGTGGGTATAAATGGAGGCAGAAAGTTGTATACATAATAAATAAATCTTTAAAAAAAAAAAGAAAGAAAGAAAAGGACTTGCTGACTTCAAAAACAAAACCAAAACCAAAACTCAGACTGATTCCCATTTTTAAGCAGCTTTGGGTAGAGGAAGAATCTAGAGAGAATGAATTATCTCTGGGGACCAGAACAGTGATGGGAAGTGGAGAGACTTGAGGCTGGTATGAAATCAGATGAACTAATAACTGAGCCTCAGTTATAAATGTGTTGGACTCCCTCTATTCTATTATATTTAATACATGACCAAAATTTTACTCTGAACATCTTGGTCCAATGGGCTCTAGCGCTTGACTCTTTAAACGCGGAAGTGTCTACCTTTCCCTTTCATCGTGTGAAATGGAACCGAAGGTTTACCTGATCTTAAGAATGTAGTCCAGAAACTCTATCTGCCTGGCAGCATTTGTACACACTTTGGATAGTCTACTCTCATTTAGTGTATCACTGACCGACAAGGACTGCTCTGGATTTAATCTTGACCAAATCTCATCTGGACTAAATCTAGAAGTCTAAATCTAGAATTTTCCACTTGTCTTCTTTCTCCTGGGACATCGTTTTGAAAACAAGAGGGCTATAGCTGTAACTCTTCTAAGACAGGCACAAGAGATTTCAGCCCTCTCCCTTCTGCTTGGCAAGGCAAGCTGGGTAAGTCACTTGGGTTCGAAGGATGTCCCTTTTGTGGTCTGTTAGGTAAGAATAAGATTTGGCTGGAGAGTTGGCTCAGTGGTTAAGTGTTGTTGTGAAAGACCCAGGTTCAATTCCCAGCACCCATGGAGGGACTCACCACCTCCTCAGGGACCAAGCACACATGTAGTACACAGACACACATACAGGCAAAATACTCATACAGATAAAATAATAATAATGATAAAGAAATAAAGAATACGATTTCTGAACTTGTGCGCTATGCTTTCTTTTGGAACTTCTACATGAAAAGGCTTTTTTTCTTTTTTTTTAAAAATAGACCCAACCTTGGTGTATAGGCATCTTATCTTTAAATTGCATAGTTGGTGGTGACTCTATCCTATACCAAATTTTTGGTATGGCACTTTTTTTCCTACAGGTGAAAACAATGGCGTCAATAACTGATATTTATGAAAAGGATTATATTTCCTAAGGGTTTCACAAAATCACTTATTCATCTTAATGGTAACTCTATAAAAATAACGAGAACAATTTCCATTTCTAGGCTCACAGGGGTCCAGGCACTTGCTCAATCATTCTTTAAACTCCCCAAGTCTGAATACCTCCATGGTCCACAGTCTAAACTCACAAGAGACCCCAGTCGGTGAATTCCAAACACAGCCAACAAAACAATGAAAGATTCGATTTTGATTTTATGGACCAGATTGTCACTGTGACGTAAAACAGCTGTAGAATCTGTACCAATTAGGAAATGAAGTCGCTGTCACTAACTGGGATTTCTTTACACAGCACCCTTTCACAAGCCAGGCCTCTCGCTTTTCTTGAGTCACGTCTCAAAGAAAACCGCATCAAATGTGTGTTCTTAAAGCCAATTGGTACCCAACACTTAGAAAGAAAAACACACACTTCTAAGCATCACCAAACCTCAAGAAGGTGTGTGAGTCAGGCACGGGTGGCACACAACTGTAATCTTAGCTCTGAGAAGGCCAAGGCAGGAGGGTCAAGTGTTCAAGTTCATTGCTACTACCTGGGCTACAGGAAATCCTATCTTAACGCCTCCAGACACTCCCCAAAAGAAGGGATGTGTGGGAAGGAGACCTGTAGCCACACACTAGCCTCACCAACTCAAAGAATAAGACATCAAAACATACAGATACCAATAAGTTTTGACATTTATTTTTAAAACACCATTATGGCACAAGAGAGAATAAAAAAAAATCCTGAAATATGCTGAAAAAAGTTAAGAGAAAATGGAACAAAAGTTCCAAAAATATACTGTAAATGCTAATGCTGTAGGCAAATATATATACTCCCATCTGATGCTCCCCACCCCACCCCCACACCAGGTTACTCTTTTAACGAAGAAAAAAAAAAGCCTTCTTAGGTCTTGGAAAAACCAAGAAATTTGGAACCATGTGGGTGTTTGTCCGTCTAAACCGTGGTGGTGCTGGGAATGTAGTAGGGTCAGATAAAATCATGCCTTAGGCATGGAAAGGAGAAGTAGATGCTGAAGACCCTGAATTCTGCATCATGTGATCCTCAAGTAGCCCTTCAACCACACGACACTTGCTTTCTGCCTGTCCACATCCGCGGAAATGAAGGAGTATCGCTATATCGTTACCTTCATCCATGCCGTTCAGTAGCTCGGTGAGGTCTTCATTTTTGCTGTCAAACTGGTGCTCCTTCCAGGTCTCCCCATTCTCACTCCGGAGAACAATGAGTTCCCTCTCCTTTCCTCTCATGGACCCAAAATGAGGGATTTCCACTATGACAGGGCTAGAAAACAAGAAGCCACCGGATTTTTTTGCGTCAAATTAAACATCTCTATAGCAGAATACTAAAAAAAAAGTCTCATTAACAGTACTGAGTTGGAAATCAGAGGTGCCATTTGGGTTGGGAATGGTCTCAAAGCTGCAGAATCATTGCTGATTAAATAATATTCCAAGCCCAAGAACATGCCATCATTCATTCACAAATGGTTCTTGAAGGCCTACTGTATGTTAGGCGTCAAATTGAGTGGGGGAGATTAAACACATAAATAGGTAATTTGAGGGAAGGAATTAGACATGACTAAAATAGGCCATAAAGAAAGAAAGGTGGTCCATTTTTTAAAAAAATAAAACACATAATAGGTACATTATATAATACGAGATGCTAATGAGTTAAAAGGACACAGTCACTTCTTTAAAAAAAATTGTGAAGGTCATTTCTCTAATTTTTTTCCTCTCAGCAATAAAGCAGACATTATACTGTCATAATCCAGTCCTTCCAACAGTTTGTATGATTTTGTGGCTAAGACAGTTTCTCTGGTTGTTCCATTTGGGAATAGGTAATGGGTAGCCTCATTGCCTGACCTGACTACCACCTATCTGGGGATACTGGAACATTCCAGAAGAGCACATGCCAGCCTGAAATTGTCATAGGAAGGTGTTAACTCTTGACAGTGTCCTTTTGCACAAACGAATGAAGGGGAATGGCTGCAGGTTGAAGATTGCCAATCAACTCACGGGAGATCATTTCGTCAGGTTTGACAGAATTATGGGTAAAAAGATGGATGGAAGTGAGCAGACCACAATCCCACACAGTTCATGTAGTTGGACTGTGCAGCTTTCTCGGGTGATGCTTAACAGACAGTATCATTGTTCTCTGGAGAGGTTGTACGCAACCTGCCTTAACCTAGCTGTCTATAGACACGCGGTAGCAGCAAATACAGGCTTCAGTAGGCAGAGCATGAGGAGAGGCTGTCGTAAAGATCAAAACCACAAATAAAACATGAAGATCTGGTTACTTAATAAAAGTATTCATTTAAAACGAGACTGATGGATACAATGATTTTACTTTTGGCCAAGATCATTATAAATTTTTATAATGCCTTTATTCTTTCACAGGTTAAAAACAGGAGCAAATATTCCTCTCAGTGTTAACAGTGTTAGTAAGAAATTTCCCATCATTTTCAACTGTACTTCATAATTAGACATTAGGCATCACTTGTTTTTTTTCGAGAACAAGATACAATCTTTGCAGGTTAATGTGTCCAATACTATCCCTGTGGCTTTGTGTAGGCCACTCGACAATGCTGTTGAGAAGGTATAAGCAGGATCTTTGACCAAGGTGACAGCCAAGCAGGACAATTCATAACAGGCTTTTCATGCAGACTGCCAAGGCAAACACAGTCAGAAAGGCAAACGAACAATGACACATTTCCGCCTAACCGAGACGAAAGACACTCGACAACTCAACAGAACATCCCGGCTGCCCCCAATCACATTTCCTTAAAGATCTTGTGTTCTTGGCACATTCAAAATTATCTTACTCATTGATCTCTTTTGCTTCACAAAACCCACAAAGATTACACTGTACCATAAGTGCCTTCTAGGTCTAATCACACCCACAGATATACACACACACATAAGCACGCACGCACACACACGGCACTTGTGGCAAACATTGATTCAAAGCCTGCAAATACCTTCTCTTACTCTGGTTAAAACAAGACAGTCGGTCTAGCCTTAATAAGTACACAGAGAAGAAACATTTCAAATCAAAGGGGGGTGACAGATGCACAAGGTCAGCAGAATGCTTGCGGTGAGTCCCACATGCTTCGAAAGCACAAGGTAGCGGCAGTGCCACAATAAGTCAAGCCACTATGGGAGCTGCCTTTCAGTGACATACATCGACTGAAAGCATAAAGAAGAAAACAAAAGAAAGAGAGAAAGAAAGAAAAAGAACAAACGGAAGACAAGAATAAGACCATGGGCGTGACAGAAAAAAAAATTGAAAATGGAAAGGAAAAATTGTAGACATTCTGATCTTGTCTATGAAGGTCCTACCCAATAAATTTTGTTCCTTGAGGCCCAAGCTGCAGGATTCGGCTAACCAAGCTCTCGCCCTCATTTACAGGGGGAGGATGGGTGGGTAGGTGCAGTTTACTGCGTAACATCCATGCAGCAGGAAGAGAAACAAGAGGGGAGATTGTGAACACGCTGTCCGTCACGACAGAGCCTGCCTGCCTTGCCAAGTGCCACCTCAGACAATGAAGCAAAATTCAGTTTGCCTTCTTGGAAAATACCCTACCCCAGGGGGATATAGCTCTCAGAATTATTTTGAAAGAGATGTGTCCGCAAGGTAGCCATCTAGGCAGTGAGGTGCCAGCAACCCAACCTGTAATATTTTCTAAGGTTGTTGCCTTGACTTCTGTGGAAGGCCGCAGGAAGCCACACACCCATTGGGCAGCAAGCATGCTTCTTGGTTAGTAAGTGCCTTGGCCAGTGACTGAGTTAAAGAACCCACAGCCTATAATGCAGCACGGTCACCTTGGTGACCTTTGACACCACACCCAAGTCCCCGTTTTTTTTTTTTTTCAGAGTTAATGTCTTGAGTTAGCAAGGACTAAAGGAAAGTCAAAGACATGATGAGAGGGCCAAAATAAAACTGGGGAGACTTACCCTAAAAATTGTGCCCCCGCAGGACCCATTTCTACCAGCCTACTGGCTAATCCCTCTCCTTCCACCATGGGGGGTGGGTTGGCCAGTTTATGTCTCTTTACCAGGCGGCAGGTGATGCGGGTGGGGGCCGTACACTTGCGTGGGGGGATGATGATCCGCATCCCATGGTGGCGGCTTCCTCGCATGGAGCCCCCTCTCGCATCCACCATAAAGCTAACGAGAAATCTGTGGAGGGAAAGATCAGATACCATCACTGACAGAAGTCAACTTGGCAGAGCGTTTGAAACTCAAGTTAAATGTATGGAAAAGGGCAGCTGGCGTGACTTCTCTAACACAACGTTGGAAGCCACTACTGTGGGGTCACATCAGACGTGCACGGAGCTCACACTCAGGGTCAAGACCGAAAGGCAACTGGGTTTCGGTGGAAGGAAGCTCCCTCCTGGGAGGCAAGGAAATCACCATGGGTACAACACTACGGCACAGAGAAGGAACGGGACTATTCTTCAAGTTGGAATTGAGATGATCTATGAGAGGAACACAGATTAAAAAAAAAACAAACCCACCATTTTCTGTAGCCTTTGAGGATGGCTTAGGAGACAGTCAAGGGCCACATCTTCACTCTATCTAGTTTCTCCCCTAACCTATTTATGGGACCTCACTCCAGTACACGTTGGATGGAACTCCACAGCGTAGCATAACACACAGCTTGTGAGACAAAGGGACAAATCACTCGTACCAACACCCTTCACACTTACGAAGATGAAATAGAAAAAGAAAAGCAGACGACTTTAGATTTGCTGAGATTTTGCTGGAAAGGGATTAAATCTTTTCAATAACCATTTAAAAGATAGAGGCTAAAATGCTAATTAAAATCACCTGTATTTGAATATGCTGCGGGGTAACAGAAGTAGAACTTAAACATTACTTCCTGGGGTGTCTATATTTGTCATCGGCCTTTAGGTCAAAGCTAATAAGGAAAATATTTTGCCTGCATGTAGCTATATCAGTGGAAGGCTTTTTCTGATGGTGATGGGCACTTTTGTAAACATGAAACCAACAGACAGATGGCAATGCAAACATACCCTTACGCGCTAAATTTTAGAGCTGAAAACAGACACACAATTCAAGTAGCACCAGGGAGTGATCCTCAGCAAGCACTACGGCTCCCTATGGTACTATTTTAAGAAAATATTCCTATCCATCAACATTCTTTTCTATATAATTATCTAAGCATGGTGCTAACATCCTGCCAACAGGCCTGAAGCCCCTATGTATCTGTGGGTTTCCTAGCAAGGAAGACATCCTCAACAAACTGGACTGAGAGAGCCAATGGGTGGAGAGAGTTCTTGGACTGAGTGTTTCCTTTATCAACTGCTCGCCAGGGAAGTGCACTCACCTTTTGCTTGGGTTTTGAATTGAACTATTTTTTTTTCTCTCTGTTGTTTCATGTGCTTACTATTAGTCTAGCTATCTTGAGAGGCTTTTGCTTCTAGAATATTCAAGTCAGGAGAGGGAAAGGCCATCTCAAAAATAAGGAGACAATAAAAACAGTCTCCCCTCTCTCCTCAACGAAAATGGTTATCTGCTTCCATTTACCATCCAGACTTCCACATGAATTATTTCCAATACAAAATGGCCTGCGGCTCCTCTGAAACTGTTCTGAAGTACTTAACTTTTTAAGATACACATCTATTATTTACTGTGTGTGTGTCCACATGAGCGTCAGGTGATTTCCTTCAATAACAAAGGCACTACGACAAGACAATAGGACAAAAGTCTCAGGTTTCTGTGTAATTGGGGGTGAAGATCTATTACCGCGAGGTGTATGAGGAAGGACGCAGCACGAACTTGGGCTTGAAATCGTGCTCGTGCTAGTGCAAATGCACACTGGAGCGTTCGCCTGGATTGGGGTGCTGCACTGAC
The DNA here is from genome assembly GCF_950005125.1 of Chionomys nivalis. NCBI lineage: Eukaryota > Metazoa > Chordata > Mammalia > Rodentia > Cricetidae > Chionomys > Chionomys nivalis. Next base: position 49,223,520 of record NC_080104.1, on the reverse strand, counting down.
CACAGCAGAGCCTCAACAAAGCAGACAGCACTTTCAGATTGGGCTGCCGTATTCACCATGTGATCTGCAGTGCCCAGCATAGTCCCAGCACATGGCAAACACATGGCAATGTCAGCTGAATCCGTCTATGGGCAAAATTTCCCTTCGTGTGCTTAGAAACAGCACTTGGCTACCGAGACTAATAAATGGACGTGCAAACAGGGGTGCAGGGTGCCATCAGTTGAGTGGTCTGAAGGTAGCAGAGGAAGGTTTTGGGGGGCCAGTATAAGACTGCCAGCTACAAAGATTATCAGTGTGAATGGAGTGAATAGCTCAGAGGATCTGAATGACAAACTGGAAGACACTGCAGAATACATGGTGCATTGGGTGTGGCTTGCAGCCATTTATGGTTCTAATTTCAAAGAGCTAACAGATGGAGGGAAGATGGGAGTCGGCTAGGCAGGCCATCGGTGGCACTGTGGAACACAGGGATTCATTTTCCACACTCATTCTGTACAAGATCTGAGCAAAACCGAAACGACATGCAACACGAGCTGTAGCCATAAAGAGAAACACACAAAGGTTAATGCTTCAAAATCTCTCTATCGTGTTGCTGCTCAGATTATGTTCACGAGTGCCATGAATGACCCCGCGACGGCTACGCAGAGGCGTCTAGTTACGCAAACGACAGGGTGACGCGTGCGGACATTCTACAGACACTGACGCCATCTAACTGGGGGAAGTCACATAAATGAAAAGGACACAAAGGACACAGTTATCACCTTGAGTCATACTGAGGCAGCGGAGACGAGTAGCTGCAAAATAATTTAGAAAGCAAATGGGAGAAATTAATGTACGGTCATTAGAAGCAAGCAACAGACAATGTCAATGACACGCAAAAGGAAAAACTCAGGAAATGAAACCACGGCACTTAGCATTTGTGGGACAGCCTGCGACGAAAGTTTGCCTTAGCTGCTGTAGAACACGGTCCTCAGACCCTGGCATCAGGGTTTGGAATTTCCAAGTGGGACTTCTCCCTCTCTGGCTGTCATTGCATTTGCTGTGTATATGGCTGTCTTCCAGAGAAATTAAAGAAATATACCCTAATGCATTCATTATTTTAATGTGTGTGTATTGTGTGCATGTTTGTAACATATATGTATGGTTCCTGTGTGTGTGTGTGCACATGTGTGTGCCTGTGCCAAAGTGCACACGGAGAGGTCAAAGGACAGCCATGGCTGCTGGGCCTCAGTTTCCACCTGTTTGAAGCAGGGTTCATTGTTGTTCACTGCGGCCAATGCCAGGTCAGTTGGCCAGCCAGTTTCCAGGAATTCTGGCTGTCTCCTATCTCTCTTTAGGAATGCTGGAGTCTAGTTGCTGCTCCCTCATCAGGCTTTAAATGGACAAAGTGGGTATTTGCCCAAGTGCTTTCTCCACTAAGCCATCTTGCTAGCTTAGTACTTAATATTTTAGCCATCATTTTTCTCCCATTTCTATGGTTATCAGTTACCTCACAGTGAATTACCGACTAAAGGTTCCAGCATGGGAAAGCACACTGGCTATCAGGTCACTGTCACAGCAGGTCACCATCCAGTCTTCTGCCACGAGACAGGGATGAGGAACCCTTTGATGAGGTTCTTATCAGCACTGCTGGGGTACAGACATTGGTGCTGTAACATTTTCAAAGTAGATTTCTCTATTTTCTCTTAAGATTCATTTCTTTTTCCTAATTTTAACAATTGCAATTTTTATTTCTGGAATGTAGAAGGTGCCAAAGTCAGCCAGACGCTTTCAAGCTTTTTAAAAATGGTAATGTCATAAAACAAATCATCGATTAATATGGGCTCTGATATCAAATGAGAGGAAACTGAAAACAACAGAGTACATTGCTCACAGGGACACTGGATCAGTTAGTGAAGTGAATCTATAATTCATTGGATGTTTGTGTGCACAGATGTGCACATTTGTGTGTGTCGTTGCATGTGGTCACAGATGTTGAGTGTGCTCCTGTGTGTATGTGCATGTGGTTGAGTGTGCTCTTGTGTGTATGTGCATGTGGCTGAGTGTGCTCTTGTGTGTATGTGCATGTGGTTGAGTGTGCTCTTGTGTGTATGTGCATGTGGCTGAGTGTGGTCGTGTACATGTGCATGTGGTTGAGTGTGGTCCTCTGTGTATATGCAAAGAGCTGAGTTAGGCATGTTCAAGTGTACAGGTGCATGTAGTTGGGCATGTTCAAGTGTACAGGTGCATGTAGTTTGGGCATGCTCCTGTGTGTATGTGCATGTGGTTGAGTTTGCTCTTGTGTGTATGTGCATGGGTTGAATGTGGTTCTGTGTACTTGTGCATGTGGTTGGTTGAGTGTGATCATCTGTTTTACGCAAGGGGCTGAGTATGTGCCTGTGTGTATGTGAATTTGGTTGGACATGCTCCTGTGTGTATGTGCATGTGGTTGAGTATGATCATGTATGCATGTGGTTGAGTGTGGTCCTGTGTACCTGTGCCTGTGGTTGAATGTGGTCCTCTGTGTATATGCAAGGGGCTGAGTATGCGCCTGTGTGTATGTGCATTTGGTTGGCCATGCTCCTGTGTGTATGTGTATGTGGCTAAGGGTGCTTCTGCATAGAGATCAACTTTGTGCTATCCCTCAGGCTAAGTCTCACTGACTTGGAACTCAGCCATTAGGCTAGGGCAACTGGCCTACAGACCCCAATAATCTGCCTGTCTGTACGACCCTCTCCCTTCCTGAGATGACAGGTGTGAGCCTTGGGAACTAAACCCAGGTCCTCACACTTTACTGACTGCACTGTTTCCACAGCTCTACATTTAATATTTCCATAGGGAAGAAAAATCAGATACATATTTTAAAAAGCCTCATTTGAGAAAATAAATTAAGAAAAATAACTTGGCTTTAAACCTTTTTCATTGAAAGAGAATTTTAAAGAATCTCAAAAGATCATAACGGCTAGGAAATTTTGTTGTATCAGTACTGCATCAGCTGTTTTCTGATCCTCTACTTTTAAGAATAAGCACAGACAGACTTGTCCCCCAAAGTACTTACTAATTGATTTACAAAGGCAAACCACACACTCTCACAAATGAGCATTTATTTCCAAGGTGAATATGTTCATGGATAGATGGAAGTTTTCAACAGGCATGGATAACGCTAACTAATAAGTACAATGTGAGTGGAATGGAATAAGGAGAGATGACGTGCGAGCACTTACCCAGAATGCACGGGGCTTGAGACCAGGTTGACATTGTCTAAGGTGTCTGCAGCCCAGCTGTAGTGTCTAAGAGAATCTGAATCAAACTCCCTTGTGAATGTTAGGTGCTGAAAAATAAAACAGTGACAGATATCAACCACCTGCCCAAGATAGCAGTTCTCCTTATACATACAACGTACATCTGGGTTTCTTGGTAAGCTTGGATAATGTAATATTCAATAGCAAGAATTTGCAAATCCTGCTCGTGAGGGCTACATTAGGGTCTGTATAGAAGAACATTTTAAAAAAAGTGTAGTGACAAAATATTTCATTTGGAAATCCTAAGAATGCACCCTGCCATTAACCATATGGTAAAGGAAACATTGAGAAATTAATTTGCTTGCTTTTCAACAGTTCACTTCTGATTCAGATGATTCCTACAACTACCAAATCCTTCCTAGTCTCCAAATACAGATTCGATCTTGATATCTGTGATGCTTATGGGCCATGGCTAGTCTCCCACCAAGAAGGCCTGATGAAAATACAGAAACTCTGAAGAAGCAGAGGGCAAAGGACATTGAGAGCGGAATGCCTGAGAGTGGAAGCTCTGGAAGCCAGGGGTTCACTTTCTGTCATTTCTAACTTGGAACGTTTGCCCACGGTAAATGTAGACAGAACAGGCGTTTGTGTCTACAAGGACGGCTGCTGAAGAAGACGAAGCCCAGGAAGGTTCTGATGGAGGGTTGGGTAGCTTCGAGCATGCTCTCTCGTCTTCTTAGGACATGAGCTACACTGTGGGGCTCTGGAGAAGGGAAGCTGAAAACCTATCAAGAAAAATCCCACCAAGCATGTGCAAGCTTGCCCGCAGTTTCATTGTGGATGAAGATGTAGAATTTATAGTGGAAAAAGGACCCAAAGATCATGCCAGGATTGCAAACAAAGATTCAGGAAGCCCCAGAGTACTTGCCTCATTGCAACAAAAACTTGATTGAATTAAAGTGGCCATTCAGAACAGAAAGGATAGCTCAGCAGTAAAAAGTCCTTCTGCGCAAGCCTGCTGATCTGGGTTCAACCTCTGGAACCCACATAAAAGTCAGATGTAGTAGATACATCTGTAATGCCAACATCCCTACAGAGAGATGGGAAGTAGAGACAGGAGACTTGAGTTCTCTCTCTCTCTCTCTCTCTCTCTCTCTCTCTCTCTCTCTCTCTCTCTCTCTCTCACACACACACACACACACACACACATACACACACCCACACAAACACACAAACACAACTGGAGATACAGAGTTTGGAGTTTGCCCAGGTGGCTTTTGGTCTTCCTTTAGTCCAATATTTTCTCAGTATGCTCCCTTCCCTACGTTTTGGAATGGTCTTTTTTTTTTTTTGGTTTTTCGAGACAGGGTTTCTCTGTGGCTTTGGAGCCTGTCCTGGAACTAGCTCTGTAGACCAGGCTGGTCTCGAACTCACAGAGATCCGCCTGCCTCTGCCTCCCGAGTGCTGGGATTAAAGGCGTGCGCCACCACCGCCCGGCTGGAATGGTCTTGAAAGAAAAAAAAAAGTGGGAGAAAATATAAGAAATCAAAGACCAACGCAAGAGGTTCAAATCCCTCCTCCACAAACAGGCCTACAAACACAAAAAGAGCGAAATAGAAGATAACAAGAGACTAACTCAAGGTCCTTCCGGAGATCTGAAGCCTGTGTTCTCAAAGTAAAAGGATCCGCTGCTGCCAAGGAGTGAAGGAGTGTGGGAGAGGAAAGACACCCCTGTGCCCACTGGGGTGCACCAGCAGGAAAGTTCAGGAGCTTGAGACAGAGATGGCCATAGAACAGCAAAACACAGCAACAATGACCGAGTGATCCCCTCAAGGGTTCAAAGAGGAAATGAGTTTTCAGCTCAGAGTTCCCTGATTAGGCAAACCACACTCATGAACAGGTATTTCCAGGCACTTCAAACCTCACAAAATGCATTAATCATATAATCTCCAAAGGTAATACTACAAAACACAGTACGATCAAATGGAGGACTGAATCAAAAAAAGAAAGAAGGAGAGCATAGAATGTAATAGAAGATCAAACCAAGGGTATGTCAGAATGAAGGCAGGCCCAAGAGTGGATCAAACCAAGGGTATGTCAGAATGAAGGCAGGCCCAAGAGTGGATCAAACCAAGGGTATGTCAGAATGAAGGCAGGCAGGCCCAAGAGTGGACCAGTGCAGATGGCTTCAAGGCACTTGGCAAGTGAAAAGACCCTGAGGGAGTCAAGCTGGGTAGACAAGATTGACAGCACGGGACAAGGCATGGACATACTCAGAGCAGATATGTACCATGAGGAGAAGGCCTATGCCATGCGTGATTGGTATGTACAGAGAAGAAGTAAATAAAAATAAAAATTCTAGGGAATTTTTTTAAGGAGTGCAATACATTTAAGGGTTGTCTTTTTTTTTTTTTAAAAAAAAAAAAAAAGACCCGCTTTCTCTGTAGCCCTGGCTGTCTTTAAACTCACAGAGATCCACTTGCCTCTGTCTCCCAAGTGTTGGGATTAAAAGGCATGTGCCACCACCATATGACTTTCAAGGGTAGTACTTTAAGAGATATAAAAATATAAATACTACCCAGGTATGGTGGCATAGGGCCGTAATCCTAGTATTTGGGAGATAGAAAGCAAGATGACCTAGACAAGCTGGGGTGACTTGAGACTCCATATCAAAAAAACAAACAAAAAACTATTCCATCTATATGAAATACAAGTCTACATATGAAATACACACAGAATCCCCAATAAAATACAATGACTTGGGAAACAAGCAGGTCAGAAGCACACATGGGTGAAGAAGGGAGACAGACATAGCATTAAAGCTTCCTTTTCCAATTGGGGAAACCAATAAAAGAATTTCCCCAATGGAGACAATCCACGGAGAAATAACACATTTTTCTTATTTGGAGACCTGGAAGCAAATACTAAAAGTGCAACCAGCAATAGACCCCGGGGAAGAAAAATCAGGGTGGAACATATGTGCAGGGATTGCATTTTCTCCTCACAAGCATGGCTCGTACAGCAGTCCAATGTTCGCTTCTGTTGCCCAGCTTCAGCAATATAATTGGAACTTGCTGGGGATGTAAGTCAGTTGGCAGAGTGCCTGCCTCGTGTGCAGGAGGCCCTGTGCTCAATCTGTGCACAGCACAGAATAAACCAGACATGGTGGTGTACACCTGCAATCCTGGTACTCTAGGGAAGATAGTCAGGGGCTCAAGGGCATATTTTGCTATATGGTGGTTTTTGAGCCTAGCCTAGGCTATGTGAGACCACACCTTAAAAAACAAAAAAGTCAGCCAACCAACCAAACAACAACAAAAACCAAAAACCAAAAACAACAACAACAAAAGCCTTGCAAATATACCCCCAAATGACTCAGCTTATTTATTTTGTGTGTAGGGGCACGGTGTATGTGTGTGTGTGTGTGTGTGTGTGTGATGGGTATCGTACTTCAAGAGTTGTTTACCTTGGTTTTTGAGAGAAAAGGTCTCTTTTTTTTTTTTTTCTTTCGAGACAGGGTTTCTCTGTGGCTTTGGAGCCTGTCCTGGAACTAGCTCTGTAGACCAGGCTGGTCTCGAACTCACAGAGATCCGCCTGCCTCTGCCTCCCGAGTGCTGGGATTAAAGGCGTGCGCCACTATCGCCCGGCTGAGAAAAGGTCTCTTGCTGGCTTAGAGTTTACCAATTTGATTAGGCTCGCTGCCCAGCAAGGCATCATCTGTCTCAACCTCCTTGGCACTGGGATTACAACCATGTTATCAAGACTTAATTTTCACACGGATCTGGGGCCCTGCAGGAATCCGGTCTTCACACTTACGTGGTAAGTCCTTTGATGACTGAGCTATCGCCTCAGTCTTAAAAAAAAAACAAAACAAAACTGCTCTGACATTTAAAAAATAATCTATAGGATGATTATATGTAGGTTACTGTCTATGTCCTAGAAAAATTTTAAAATGAATGAGGAACAGATATCACTGTATTTAACAAGATAAAAACGTAGCCTTTGTGTGTGTGTGTGTGTGTGTGTGTGTGTATGTGTTTGGTGTATGTAATTAAGAATTTAATGCTGGGGCTGGATTGATGGCTCAGTGGTTAAGAGCCCTGGCTGTTCCTACAGAGGACCCATGTTTGGTTCCTAACACCCATACAGCAGCTTGCAACCACCTGTCACTCCAGCTCCAGAGGATCCAACACCCTCTCTGGCTTCCACAGACTCTGTGTACACTTGGTGCAGATATATACACACTCAGGAACACACACCTAACAGAAGCCTTACAAATAAACACATGAAAAGAATCTGATGCAATTGGACAGAACTGAGATCTTAACCTTGGCCAGCAGTAAACCATTTCAGAAACTCGCTTCCAGCCATATCACCAACTACTTAGGCCAGATGTGAGAGATGCCAGTGGCCAGTTGTCAGGATAGGGTCAGGGACTGGATGCAACGCTGCTTTAATATTTTTGGTGGCCGTAGAGGGTTGAGGGGACAAATTACAATTCGAATGTGTGAGGCCCTGGGGTTATTTTCCACTAGGACTTTCTTTCTTTGTTTTTCAAGTCTGATAAATTAATAATCTTCTGCCTCTTTGTTAATTGCAGTAAATTATTTACCTTCAAGCACTCAGAGAAGTGTACTGGGGACATTAATTATTGAAACCATGAATTATACCACGCAGAAAGGTATCTCGCTATCATGTAATATTTACTAGGTGGGATGTGCCAACTTGCCAGGATCCCACACCTCCTTAGATATGCGTCCTCTCCTGGCCTCTTAGAGCTCTTTGCCAGCCATCAGAGCCTAGTCACAACACCACTGAGCAAATGCTACACCTGTCCACACCGGGAACCTAGAAGGTTCTGATGTGCCTCTAGCAGGTAGCATTTCAATCCACTATTAGGAACCAGAGTAATTTCTCCCTGCAGCCCACTTTTCTCTGGCACGGAGCTGGCTCAGGTTTATGAGTGGCCCTAATTGCGTCTGAATAACTTACATATGAGCGACCAGAACGTTCTTCTTACAGGGAAGTTTTCTAAAAATAATGGCAACTCAACGAAATCTGCAGTTTTACAGGCAGATCACGAGTTGGGAATTTCCCTTCTGTCTCCAGATACTTTGTACAGGCTAGGGTTTCGGTAAAACTGAACTGTGACATACCAGCATCTACTTAACCTTAGTAAACGACACTAATTTCATAATGTCCTGCCTGCCACTGCACAGGCCACCAGGGCTCCGATGCATAGCCTTAACTCTACCAATAACCATTGGAAAGGGTAAGCAGGGCATGCTATTGGGTGACCACTGACTATGGAGCAATAGCCAGGATGTGGCTCAGCGGGCCAAGTACTTGCCTAGCATACAGGAAGCCCCAGGTTTGACTTCCGGCACCGCATTCCTGGGGATAGTAGCACACACCTGTAATCCCAGAATATGGAGTGTGAAGGCAGAAGGGTCAGGAGATTACGGTCACCCTCAATTAGGTAGTGAGTTCAGGCCAGCATGAGCTACGTGTGACCCGGTTCCTAGGTCTCATAGCTTGGAGGTGGTGCCTGGTGAAGAGGTTCAGTTTTGGGGTTAAGACACTGCTGAATTTGGCATCTCCTCTTGTCATTTCCTACGGGTGACCCTCGGTACTGGTTACTAACTGGAGGCAACTCTAAGGTGATTGTGCCCAGTTTTCACATCAGCTCGGGAAATGTGAGGTGATCATCTGAGTTCGTGATTTCAGGAGAGTAGCTAGAGGGGGGCCAAGGTCCAGCGTCAATAGTCCTGTACCAAGGCCTGCGCCTGCGCATAGTGACAGCTAAGGCCTGCGCCTGCGCATAGCAACAGCGGCGTTTCTTCCTCCCGCTTCTACTGCTACAAGTGTGCAGACTACCCGCACAGACTTTTCTGGCCTTGGGTAAGGGGGTGCATGTATTTTAGGGATTAGCTTGCATACCCACTTGGTACAAACAAAGCCAACAACTGGCCCCCATGGGTATAGGGGGAAGCTTTGCTCTACCGTTTCCCTGGTAACATCTGCCGCCCTCTGTTCTCGGCATGTTTCTCCATATTCAGAGCGTCTTTGTCTTTCACTCATCGACAAAAGTCTTGGTGAGACTGTGAATAACATCCTGGCACCAATGCCTTATCGGTGAGAAGATGTAACACGATATCTTTGAATGTAAAAAGACTCCCACACTCTCCAGAGGACTTTGGTTTGTGTTCGGTTATTTGTTAAAATATGATGATTTATTGGGGGGCAAGAACAAAAATCATAATGTATCGGCTTCAGGCCAAACCCTGAGGCTTTACAGATATTTGCACAGGATGCTTATATCAGCTGACAGCTCCCCCTCGGTTGTAATATGGCATCTTACGGAAACCTAGGCCTGGTTCATTGACTCAAAAAGTGCTTAAGCCTTTGAAATTTTATTTTGTGTTTGGGACATGTTCTTGCAATGCAGCTCTGGCTGCTTTGTCTCAGACACAGGGTGCTGGGATAATGGGAGTGGGTCACCACCTTGGCCTTCAATTCTTTTTAACAGTGGTAAAAACGGCCTTAGGTTCTTCAAGTCCCCAGAACCTTCTAGAACTCAGCATGATATTACACGCATTTTACAGTTAAGGAAATGGAGGCTCACAATGCCTTCCAACATCTGGCAACACAAAGACCCCAGCTGGCACAGAGTGGCTTCAGCGGGACAGTATATTAAAAACAGTTCACACCGACTTCCTTTAACTCCCGTGTCAGAGGGAACACGAACACTCACTCACGGGCTTTTCGTCTTGGAAGTGACAGCGGGGACACTATTACACTCAAACTACACACTATTCGGTGGAAGCCAGAGCCTGGCCAGTGATGAGGTCACTGTCTCCCAAGAGCTTAAGATTTTCCTAAAATAGCATCTTCACGGCCCTGCGCATCAGAGGAATGGGGAGAGTAAGAACACACTGGCCTCATTAACGGGGACACACCCTGAAGTCCAGGTCCGGAAATAAATAGAACACATGGCTCTTACAAACCAGGACACGCCCAGAAGCCCAGGTCTGGGAGTACATACTAAGTACAGGAGAAGAGGGCAGGAAGGGAAAGAAAGGAAGAGATGGGGGAAGGAAAGGGAGAGAACAAGAAGGGAGGAGCAAGTGGAGAATAGAGAGACCTAGTTGGCTCTATAGTTGGGTCACTTCCAACTGCGGGCTGTGAGCCTGTCAGTGCTAAAGTTAGGGTTAAGACCCTGTGTGGACTTGGAGTCCCCCACCTTTCCTGAACTGTCCACTCCACTGCTCTGAGAGACAGTGGAAGGTGGTCCTTGCACCAATGCCCAACAGGTCGCCTAGCAACAGGTCACACACAAAACTCAAGGGCATCTCATCTGAAGAGAAGCAAATGAGATTTTTCCAGAGAGACTGGGATGAGGCAACCAAACCAGTGTGTGTCGAGGAGAACTTCATCCCCAGAGCAGACTGGACAGGGCCAGCACAGGGGAAAGCCATGTGGCTGTCTCTCTCCTCAGTCCACAAACATGAGGAGGAGGTCTGGAGAGAGGCTCTATACTCCACTGCACAGTGATCCAAGTCAAAATCTCACCATGCCTCTGAGTGTACAGTAGGACAGTGAGCAGGTCAAAGTAACGTCCCGGTTCCTGTGATCATGGGATGGCCCACTCAGTGCTTTGAAGAGTCTGTCCTGCAAGCCATAAACAATGCTTGTCCTGGAGTTAGCACGCAGGTGCTGGCCCCATGTTGGTCAGCCCCCCCTTCGTCCTATCTAGTGCCTTCCTGGAGTTGCCAAGCTCCTGCTATGTAACAGATTCAAGGTAGGGTAGGGCTGTAGAATTAGTTTCCTACATCACTGTCTTATGTCTTATCTAGGACCCTCACTAATCTGCTGAGACCCTTTCCCTCGAAGCTTGGGGCTGGGAGTAGGGATGAGGAATGGAGGGGTGGGAGGGGGTGCTACCCTCTACAGCAGTGGTTCTCAACCTTCCTAATGGCTGCAACCCTTTAATACAGCTCCTCATATTCTGGTGACCCTTCGATCATTGCAACTTCATAATTGTAATTTTTCAACTGTTATGAATTATAATGTAAATATCTGATATGCAGGGTATCTGCTATGCGACTCCCAAAGGGGTTGCAACCTATAGGTTGAGAACCACTGCCCTAAAGGCTGCAAAAGTAAGAATTTTCTTGGTGCTACAGGCTGCTGCTAAGATCTCCATGACCTTCCAGGTTTCCCGCTTCCAGTAGCTGGTCTTCTTTAAAGAACCTGATGCACTCAGGAGGCAGAGGCAGGTGGATCTCAGTGAGTTTGAGGCCAGCCTGGTCTACAGTGTGAGTTCCAGGAAAGACTCCAAAGTTATACAGAGAAACCCTGTCCCAAAAAATCAAAACCACCACCACCACCACCAACAACAACAACAAAAACCAAAACATAAAAAATAAAAAAATAAAAGCTTGCTGGAACAGCAGAGATAGCTCATAGGTTAAGTGTGAGTCCTCCTCTGGCAGGGGATCAGAGTTCAGTTCCCAGCACCCACACTGGGTGGTTCACAACAGCCTGTAACATCAACTCCAGGGAATCTGTGTGTACCCATGTGCATGTACATACACTTCCAGAGAGAGAGAGAGAATTTTTAACAAACAAACAAGGCTTTAAGTAAAGGCCCAGATTGATCACCTGCTGTCTGTCTTGACTCACCTCTCTTTTAAACTTGGAAAGAATCTTCGCTACTTTAAATACACGGTAACTAATGCACGGAGGCAAAAATAGCTGAAGGGCATTGCTTCTTACATTTACGTAATGTTGCATCTCCCCATGTAAAACTTGACCATCCATGCACTCTTCAGACCATGGGGGTGGGGGGGGAGTGGGGCAAGGAGGGAACAAGCACTCGATTGAAGGACATTTAAGACTATGGAGAGTGCCCAGCGTAGAGCACTTGCCTTCTAAGTGACAAAAGACAAGGGATCTGCGGCTAGGCAGAAGACTCTTCCCACCTCAGGTGCTTCAAGACAGGCCAGTCATTGAGTCAGGGCCACTCAGCTGTCTAGGAGGAGCCAGGACTTGGTCTCCAGGCATCCAGCAAATGGAGGCTTTAGTCTCAGGTACACCAGCTAAACAGTGTGTGACATAGCAGCCACATACTCTCCCTGGCTGCAGGCTTCTCTTTGTAAACTTCAGAGAGCGCCTATTTCAGCAGAGTACGATAGGGTTCAGCTGTGACCCCAGGACTTGGGAGGCAGAGACAGGAGTCTTACCACTAGTTTGGGGTGATCTGAGTTTGACCCCTGGAAAACCAGATGTGACTGTGCACATCTGTACCCTCAGCACTCCTGAGGCAGGACAAGAAGAACAAAATTAGACACTGGAGAAGGAAAAGGGCCTGAACGGAAGCCTCTCCTAGCTAAGAATTCCAGCGTAATTGGCGCTAATCTGTAAAGAAGTCTGGTATAATGTTGACGTTGCTTTCATCTATAGATACCTAATACTGAGATAGGGCGTAAGGCCTGAATGCATATGACCGTGGGCAGGACCTCATCATTTTCCCCAGATATAGCCTGAAACTCTCACACAAAACGGCCCCCTATGGGTGAGACTTTTTTACTCTGTAATTGAGATGCTATCAGGTGCCCCCGGGAACCTTTCTTTCACTGATACAACGGTAATTTGAAATTCCATCAAAATCCTCCCCATGATTGTTGTGAAAATAACACGTTTGGACCCTCCCAGGGGCCCTAGGTCATCTGCCTTTCTTCTAAGTGCCTCTCATTCTCATAACCCCTGTGCTTAAACCTGTGTTAAAATATCTTCAACAAAATCTCCAGGGCTGCTTCACAAACTGGCTGATCCTGACATTCTTTTCAGTGTCAAAGTCACAAACCCTGTTTTGGCTGGAACTAAGGTCCCTAAAACTCTTGGGAAAGATCACCGGCTGCCGAGGGGGACAGCAGGGAGCTTAGGTACTAGAGACCTGCCCAGCAACCTGTGAGTCCACTAGCCTGGAGCGCACAGCCAGCCAGAAACAAGACAGTCCTTTCAAGAACTGCCTCTGCTCTCTACACAGGAGCTATGGCATGTACATGCCTACAAACATACACATCCACATGTCATATACTCACAGACACACCGAACACACACCAAAGAAAACAAGGCAGTAAATGACAGTACCTATTCATCGGTGGTGTAATGCTTTGAATGAGAAATGTCCCCTACAGGCTCAGGTAGTTGAACACTTGGCATCTAGGTGTCAGTGCTGGTTGGGTTGGGGTGGGGTGGAGAAGGACATCACTGGGGGTGGGCTTGGAGAGGTTTTTAGCCTTGCCTGGCTTCCAGTTTGTTGTTTTGTGTTTGTGGCTAGAGATGTGATCTCTCGGCTTCTAGTTCCTGCCAACATGCCTGCTGCCTGCTGCTTACGGCCATGCCTTCCCCTGCCACAGTGAATTCTAAACTCTCTGAAACTGTGGGAAGCCAAAGTAATCTCTTCCACATGTTGCTCCCGGTCACAGTGTTCTATCATAGAACTGAAAAGAGGCCCGGAAGGAGATAGCAAACACACTGGCATGGAGCCTTTTAAGAATTAGGATCCATCAAGGATGGTGGAACGGGCGATAATGCCTGTCCTTGAAAGGTAGAGGCAGGAGGGTCAGAAGCCCCAGGTCACTCTTGGCTACGTAGTGAGTTTATCTAGGCTACGGAAGATCCTGCTTCTAAAAACCAAACCAAACCAAAAGAACTGGGGAAATGGATTCCATAAAAGTAGACCTGATTCAAGCCATGTGTGTGGTGGTACACGGCTCTAACCCCATCCTCAGGAGGCTGAGGCAGGAGGATCTGAAATTCAAGGCCATTCTCAGGCACGCAGTGATTCTGAGTCCAGTCTGCACTACATGAGAAACAACAAAATTAATGCAAGCAGTAATATAAAAATCAAAGCAGACTTTCTCTTCTCTCTCAAGTATTTCTTTTCTTGAAACCAACTACTATTGCTTTATAAGGCTCTTTGTTTCTTCCTTCTTTTCCAGGTATCAGCATTAAACGTAGGGTCTCACACACGCTAGGGAAGTCTTTTATCATTGAGTTAAACCTCCAGCCTTTTTTTCCTTGTAGTTTTAAAGACCAGGTTGACCTGGAACTCCTGATCTTCCTGCCTCAGCCTCCTCGGTAGTTGGGGTGGCAAGTGTGGACCACAACACACAGTGAAAACTTACACTGAGATTAGAATTTAAGCCATAATGAAGCACGATTCTTTATGATTTCTAAATTTGATTTATTTCTATCTAATTTAGCTATGTCCAGTGGGAAGAAGCTAACCAGGGCTAGCCTGAAAGCTGAACCTGTGGGGCACGTCACCACCACCTAACCCCAGTGACTTCAGAAACTCACAATACCAACTTCTCTGCCTTAAAACAGACCTGCAATCTCGTTGATTGCACGCAACGATTGCATCTTTGTGAGGTGTTGAGTGAATACCCCCAGTACCGCTGGCCAAGTACTTCCAGGAAGAAAGCAGCATATTAAATGTCACCAGGCCAGGTGCTTATCTCCCTGGGGACTATCAGGCAAATCTTTCATGTGGAGCTGGCTTTCTTCTGCCACTATGCCCCCTTTCTGAGCCCTGCTTAGAGTTGCACAGGCAGAAGGAACAGCAAAGTTAGCATGTACGGCAGAACTGGAGAGTCACTGAGGTAAGGCACGGAAGAGAGAACCCTATTAGCACAGGGGCCTTCTGGATTACATAAGCTTTTCCTTTGGTTGCTGAGATGATTGACAAGGCTAAGTTCTCGAGAAAGCAAGCATGCAGTTTCTGTTGAAGGACCTGCCAGTGTGCATATTATGGGCTAAGTGCTGTGCAATGATCCTTCTATACACTGTGAATATGTATTACTCTCATTGGTTAATAAAGAACTGACTGGCCTATAGCTGGGCAGGAAGAGACTGGGCAGAAGAGTCAGACTTCTAGTCCGGCTCCTGGATGCTGAGAAGAAGGAAGGCGGAGTCTGGACTAGTGATCAGCCGCAGAGAGAAGCAAGATGGGCATAGCGTACTAGGAAATGTTACCAAACCATGTGACAAAGCATAGATAAGAAATAGGGGTTAATTTAAAAAGTAAGAGTTAGCTTGTAATGAGCCTGAGCTATTGGTAAAGCATTTGTAATTAATATTAAGCCTCTGTGTGGTTACTTGGGAGCAGCTGGTGGGACAGAAACTTCTGCCTATAGCTAAGACATTAAACAGTCCAACAGCTCATGCACATCACATGACCAGAAACATATGAAATCATAATAGCCTCTAAAAAAGACAAGTTTAATTCAAAGGTACTAGAATCTTAGATTGTGATTCTCCCCAGGAGAGTCGCAGGTCTGAAGATGTGACCAATGCCTACACATCTGTGACTGCCTCCAACAGTGTTTGCAGACTTATCTCCACAGTCATCCTTTGGGCAGACAATACAACCAATTAGAAAACTTTCATTAGACCTTGAAAATAGGTCCATTATTGGAAGGCCTGTCCTGCATCCATAGGCCAAAATCACGAGGGCAAATGTGGACTAAAAAGAAGTCTGCATAGGAAGGCAGTCCAAGAAGAGAAGGAGGCGGGCCAGAAACAGCTGCCCCAGGTTTCTTTTCATGCACCCCTAAGTGGGCAGAAGTGCAGGAAATGTTGGCAGGCTGTTCATCTCCTAGTAGGAAATGGTAAGAGACCTCTTTTTTTATATATAAAAAAAGTGGGGGTGCTTGGGAACACCAAGGTTTATAGCTATGTTCTCGAAGGATTGATCACTCACCTTACTTTTATTTTGTTAGTTAGATTAATCTATTCCTAGATAGGAAAGCCTGAAACAATAGTCAGTGCTTGAAGATGCCAGAAGCCTTCCAGTGGTGCTGCGGACATGTGGCTCTTGGCACCTGCAGCTGGAATGTTGGTAAAGACTGAGACCCAGGTTCAACTGGGGCAGGGAAAGGTGGAAATTAGATTGCTGGTTTAAATGAAAGTCTCAGTGGGGTTGGCTTGCAGGTTTGGCTGAATCCAGCCATAGCTCACTTGGTCTCATGTTCTACGCCTAGAAACAAGGGTGCTAGTCATCTTTATGGTTTAACTGCTTTCTCCAAAGGCTAGATGCGACCTGCAAGATGGTTCAGCGAGAAAAGAAGCTTGCAGTCAAGCCTTCTGACAACCTGAGTTGTCCCCCGGCCTCCTACACCTACACACACACACACACACACACACACACACACACACACACGAGTGAGTTTTTTGTTGTTCTTGTTGTTTATTTTTTAAAAGCCTAGGCAAATTGGAGTCTTACAGTATTACAGGGCTCCAATTTTACTTTGTTGTTGAGCCTTTACTGTGATCTCTGCAGGAGCAGGAATGCCCTAACTAGCCACATTTGGGTCTCATCCTCGGTGAGGAGGAGGGGATTCCACCCTTCTTCCAGTGATCTGACAGAGAAGCCAGTTGGGCAGGCAGAATCTGCCCATGGAGATACTGGCTCTGCCGTTCATAGAGGTGTAAGCCTAGAGCCAGGCAGAGGTCAAACGCCTCATTCCTTCCGCTGCAGCTTACGTGCTGTACGTCCCGGCTCTCCACATTTCAGACCTGTCGCTGAGTGTTGTGAGTTCTTCATTTTCAAAGTACACTGCTAAAACTTGCTAGAAATAAGAATCATGACGATTACTGTGCTTAAATGTAGTAATCGTATGCCACAAAACAGTGGACCAGAGGCACACACTACAGTCAGGAAAATTACCACCACCAGGTGTCAGACTTGGGGACCAGGTGTCAGATCCCTGGGTTCCCGACTGGCTTCTTCCCCACTCGGAGCAAAACTGATGGTTAGATACTACAGCGCTAAATGGGGGCAGTCTGGAAACGAGAGTGGCAGTGACTTTGCCCACTTCAAGCTGTGCCCTGCAACCCTCCTCCCATTCATCCCACACCACGGGGTGAGTTAGTCCAGTCATGAGGAGTCTGCCTTTAATGAGACCAGGAAATTTATCTCCTAAGGTTGATGTGAAGTGTGAGCAAATTAATGCTGGCAAGATGCTTAGGATAAGGCCAGCCACTCTGTATGCCACCTTTACCACTGCCAGAAGCATCCTAGCCGCTTAAGGCATATGATGAACATCACTCTTTGTATAAGTCAGGGACTAGCTGATGTGGACCATGGGCTGTCGTTACTTAGCCCGCTAGAGAGCTGCTCTCAGGACTTCTATCAGAAGAAGCAGTGACACCCACTGATTTCTTTTAAGACAGCCAGGCTTCCTTTGAGACTGTTCATTAACAACTTCTTCTCTTCATTAACAACTATTGAAAAAGGGATGATTCCAAATACAGTTGATAGTTTTTTTTAAAAAATTACATTTTAGAGGCTGAAGGGATGGGGCAGTGGTTAAGAGCACTTCCTGCTCCTCTGGAGGACCAAGGGTTTCGATTCCCAGCGCTACCGTGGTAGCCCACAACCATTTGTAACTAACGTTCCCGAGGATCTGACCTTCTGGCTTCACAGCAAAACATTCACACATATAAAATAAATTAAAAATAAATAAAAGTTTAAAATTACATTTAAATTTTATTTTGTGTGTAGATGTATGAGCACATATGTCAACTGATATGTGTGGAGGCCAGAGGGCAACCTATGGGGGTACATTTTCTAATCCCACCGTTTTCTACTTCTGGGGGACTGAACTCAGGTGGGCAGAGCTGGTAGTAAGAGCCTCTACCCATTCAACCATATCGCCCACTCTTCCTCATTGGCTGGTTTAACATAGGTAGGCTCTCATGGACCAGTCTCATGGACTCCCTCTTGTCATAAAGGATGCCCTTGGATTCCTGCCTGCACTTCTCTGGGGCCGTGCCACTATGCTTGGGTTTCTGTAGTACTGGAGACCAAGCCCACAGCTTCATGTACACTAGCTGGGCAAGAATTCAACCAAGTGAGCTACACTCCTAGCCTGGGTTACTAGTGACATGCTAAGACAACCTGGCACACAGACATCTGAGCTTTAAAACCAAACATTGTAGATGATGACCAATTGATTAGGAGATATTCCAGTTCTCCATCCCGTCTAATATTCTCATATTCAGGTGCCCAAGTCCATTACATAAGATTGTAGAATTATCATAAAATCTATACGTAGCTTCCTGTACACTCTTAACTATATCTAGATATGTGTAATACCTATTGTAATGTAATTGCTATCTTACATTGCCTTGCTTAGGGAATAATGACAGAAATCTGCACATGGGCAGTAATGATGTAATCTGAGCCAGTGGGTGTGGATGAGCTGGGGGCAGAAACACGGAATGCAGTCAGAGATGCGATGACCAGTGTTTCTAGGATGGACATGTGGAAATCACCTGCAGGGCTTTAGAAACCACCCACATCCAGGGTCCAGACATGGGGTGTCTCTGAAAGAGGCACAGTGACCCCATTGTGCACCTGCTGTTAAGAACCCCTAGTCAGCAGCACTGACATTCAGCTTGGAGGCACACTGAAATTCCCATGGCTGGTCCCTCCCAGGCCCACTGAGTCAGGGACTGAGCAGTTCCGGTGTTAGCAGTTCTCTTGACGATTCTCATGGGCGGGGACATTATCTAGGATGTGCTGGCAGAGGAATCCACCATGCTACTCCCATGTCCAAAGCAGGGTTCACGGATGAGCAAGGGGCACAGCTGAAATGTGAAGTGTACTTCATTCAAATGTACATCCCGTTGGGGAGGAATGAAGTGGTCCACACGACTGAGGCCTGGGAGGATACAGGATGCTTACCTCTGCCACGCCCCCTCAGGCTCTAGCATCCACACCTGCCTCGACCCCACACGAGATCCTGGGATGGTGCAGCGTGACAGTATTAAATGTCAATGGGACAGGTCTAGAATGGTCAGGGAGATGGGCCTTGAGGGGACAGAATCAATTAACTAATTAAATTAATGAAGGTGTGAAGATGCATCTTAATTGTGGGTAGGACCATTGAGCAGGGCAGAGATCCAAGACCGTGCCAGCAGAGAATGGGAGCCAAGCCCTGGCGGGCACACATTCATGGCTCTCTGGTACTGACTGTGGAAGCAATGTGACCAGCTGCTTCAAAAGCCTTGCCTTTCCCACAGGGATAGACAGACCATCCCTGAACTGTGAACTAAAATAGACTCAGTGTTTCACAAAAGCAACAGGAAAAGAAACTAAGATCCTGGGGTCCTGGGGGGTGGCGGCGCAGGCTGGTCACCTTGTGTCTCAACTGTACTTTAGCTGTGGTTAATGTGCAAACACATTAGTCACCGGGATGAGGGAGCGGAGGCTGTCCTCGGCCCAGGCAGGGCCTGGCCTGCGGGAGAAAGTTCACACAGAGTTAATTTGTGTCCGTTGTCTACCCTGACCTGTCAGAAAATTCTAAGCAGAGAGTGATGAGTAGCACTGAACCCGATCGCAAGCCAGGGCTCAGCAGTTCGGGAATGCTAAATGTTTAAAACTTGTGACATTCTTCCCGGCTCCCTAGTAGCCTGGAGAAGCTGTCTTTTGAAATCCGTAAGCACGGAGCTAGAGGTGAAGGAACAGGACGACTCGCTTTCTTTTTTATAACCTATGTGCATGGGTGTTTTACCTGAACGCATGCGTGACACGGGCGTGGCAAGTGCCTGTGCAGGCCTGAAGAGGGTGTTAGATGCCGTGGGACTGGAGTTACAGATAGTTACGCTGCCATGTGGGTGCCAGAAATTGAACCTGGATCCCCTGTAAGGGAAGCCAGTGCTCTTAACCGCAGAGCCTTCTTTCCAAGTCCAAGCTTTTCACTCTGGATCATTTGGTTTTAATTCACTTGCGCCCGTGAACCTGAGTAAACGTTTCTTGTGAGGCTCGCACACTGCAGTAGCGGTTTCCTATCTGGCAGCTCTCCTTTCCAGAACCAGCCGTTTCCTGGCCTCCAGTTAGCACACCTCTTTCAAAAATTCCTTCCCCCCTCTTTTAAAGGTGTTCATACAAATAAAGTTTTTTTTTTTTTTTTTTTTTTAAGCTGCAAAGAATATCCACATGTAGGGACTGAAGCAATGGCTCAGCAGTTAAGAGCACTGAGTTCAATTCCCAGCAACCACATGATGGCTCACAACCATCTGTAATGAGATCTGGCGCCCTCTTCTGGCCTACAGGCATTCGTGCAGGCAAAGCACTGTACACATAATAAATAAATCTTTAAAAAGAAGCAAAGAGTATTTTTTAAAAAGCTAAGAATAATACTAAATCTAACAATTTAATATCTGAAAATCACAAAAAGAACAGGGGGTGGGGTAGGGGTTGGGCATATGGCTCTGTGAATAAACACTCGCTGTGGGAGTGTGCGGGCCAGAGTTCAGATCCCCCAACCAGGCAGGCTTGTGATCACCTGCCACGCCAACACACAGAAGGTGGAGACAAGGGGTCCTTGGAACAAGTAGACAGGCCAGATGAGTCATATCAGTGAACTCCCGTTCAGTGTTGGACTGCCTCAGTGCACAAAGAGGAGAGCGATCAAGGAAGACACCTGACAGCTTCAGCTGCAGACCTCAGCAAGCACACATGCGCGCACATACACACTGTGGCAGCTTGAATGAGAACGCCTCTCCTAGGCTCATCTCTCGCCATGTTTGGTCCACAGATGGTAAAATTATTTAAGAAGGAGGTGTGGCCTTGTTGGAGGAGGTGTGTGACTGGGGGTGGGGTCTGAGGTTTCAGAAGCCCATGCCAGGCCCAGTCTCTCTTTGTCACCTGTTTGTGGATCAGATGCAAGCTCTCCGTTACTTCTCCAGCGTCATGCCTACCTGCCTGTCCACCTGCCTCCAGCTCAGCATCATGATGGTCATGGACTAACCCCCATTTAGATCCTTTCTTTTATAAGTTCCCTTGGTCACGGCATCTCTTTAAGCAATAGAACAGTAACTCAGATACACATGCCTATCCATACATGCTCTGTCAGCTGTGTTCCATCTGTCCCAGAGATGAACCATTGAAAAATAAGTAGCTGACTAATTCAGGTCACTCCTGAAAACTTGGTGACCCCGCCCCCTGGAACGCAGACTCTGCTGCGTAACCCGACACCGGGACCACAGTGAGCAATATGATGTCTTTGCGCACATCTCCATTCAAGACCTTTACAAGGGTCCCCAAGCATCCCTAAAATATCCTTATGACTATCATTTCCCCCCTATATTGGCCATGGGCTTGAGTAGTCTTCACTAACAAGCTAGTCGGTAAAGGAAACAACCTCTGGCTTCTACAATTCTCACTAATTTGTTTGCTTTCTTTTTCCCCTGAAGATGCCTTCCTGGTGTGCTGTGGTCTCTGGCTGATTAGAGAGCTCTAGAGATGGCCACGTAGGTCAGTGGTTCTCAACCTGTGGGTTGCGACCTTCTAAAGACCCCTTCGTGGGGGTTGCCTAAGACCATCACAAAACAGATATTTACATTAAGATTCCTAACAGTAGCAAAATTATGGCTAGGAAAGTAGCAACAAAAATCATCTTACGGTTGGGGCGGGGTGGGGGAGGGGTCACCACAGCATCAGGAACTGTATCAAAAGGTCCTAGCATCAGGAGGGTTGAGGACCATGACACACTGGTGTTTCTGAGAAGGAAGTTGCCAACTGATTCCACGAGCACCCACTTTACCCTGAAGCTTTTGGCCTCTCCTTTATTTTCACAGTTTCTTAGTCCGGAGTACACGCTGTCCCCTCCATCCTACCCGCACACATCCTGGGACCAGCTCCCAGCTGACCCTCAGAAGCGAGGAACATGGTGAGCATTTATTTTTGATTTGTACTTTGAATCTGATGTGCTTGGAGGTAACAGTGGCTGCTGGCGCTGATGTTGGGGAAAGTGCCTATTTCAGACCCAAATATCCAGTGAGAAATGGAGGTCCCAGTTCTATTTCATGAGGCGTCCACAGTGTGTCTTGTAGGAGTGTGAAGCGGTCTGGTCCAACCACAGTGTTTCCTATAATCTGTAATGCTGAACATTTTGTGGGGTTCCCTTAAGGCACTGGGAGTAACATCAATATATATAACACTTCCTTTGGAAGGAAACAGGAAAACAGCAGGATGGGACTAAATTCCTCAGAAAATCTCTATCTGGCAACACCAGGCTCCCAAGAGCCTAGTTTTATGACTGAGACAAGGGCCCTCTCTTGAACTTACACCCACCTAAAACCCATGACATAAGCTATACCTATAATCACCCTACAAAGGTTTTTCTTTACTGTCTGACACTGTCTGCCTCTGTATTTCCTTCTGTAAGGCCAGCTTATTGAGAATATTCTAGACAGCATGATGTAACTGCAGGTCATTGTGAAGTACAGTGCACGTTTGTGGGCCTGACGTCAGCATCTCCAGACACGTGGGAGTTCCAAAGGGCTGACCCCCTATTGCTAGTGAACTCTAGCTTGGGTGTGTGTGACTGTCACTCACCGCCTTGTGCAATGCGTAGGTGTGGCATAATTTCACCAATGATTCACAGTGTTCAAATATCACAAGCTACCTTTTAAGCTGGTTTATAGTCCAGGCAGATCCATCCGTCACTGGGTCCCTAACTGCCAACAGTCAATACCAGGCGCAGTGTATATCTGCATATTTCTCCAGAACCATCCATTCTCACTCAGTCCATATGTGGCAGGACTGTGTCCCTCGGCCTTCTTACATCACACAGTACCAATCAACCGTAAGCACCAAAAAGAAGGAAATGCATAAACATTGAAAGAATCCAGCAGAGATTCTACAGAAACAGAAAATATCACTATGCCTTGGAAAACCCTGAAAAGATCAGATCACAAGCACATCGGATCTAATCTAGGACCGCTTGTTATATACAAGTCTTGCCATTTTCAGTGGACATACACACTTCATTAGAAAACATTCCCGTGAATAATGCCAGCAAACCGAACAACAAAGACGTCTGACCTAGACACAAGAAAGGTTTGGTGCCCCCAAGTTCCCCTATGTGAGATATGGGGGAGGGTGCTTGCAAAAGAGAGACATCTCTCATTATGACATAGCTGATGCTTTTCTTTAACTGGCTAATACCCCCCCCCAAATATACAAATACAAAGTCAAACATGCATACGTATATGTGTCTGCTACTGCCGTCATGGAACCAAGAGCTTGCTGGAGCACAGCGCGTGAGCCGAGGCTGAATGAGCAAAGGACAACAAGAACACATACCTGCTCTTTGGATGGCACGAGAAGTTCCTCGATCATCATGCTGTCCCGCGCGTAGGAGCTTCTGTTCAAGGTGTATGACCTATCCGAACTGAAGGAGCGGAGGCTGTTGTGTTTACCGTTACCATTCAACAGTGGGAGATGGCGATGGGTGGGATGGGATGGAAGAAAATAAACGCATGCAGCTTTAAAAACAGGCAGGATGGCTAAAAATACCAACAAATGTGCTTTTCTCTTTTTTTTTTAATGAAAGATTTCAAAAATTAAATTTTTTAGACATTAAATTTCATGACTGAGATTTTTAAATCTGGCCAATTTCCTATCAGTTCTGTGAAATGAAATGCATGGTGACTCTCGGTACCCCACTATGGTGCTGAACCAACATGGCATTGAAAAGAACCTCTACCCAATAACACAAGTGTTTTTCTTTTTTAAAAACATAATTTTCTTACTTCTACACTTAATGTGCATTGGTGTTTTGCCTGCATGTATGTCTGTGTGAGGGTGTCAGATCATTTAGAACTGGGGTTACAGACAGTTGTGAGTGCCCATGTGGGTGCTGGGAATTGAACTCAAGTCCTCTGGAAGAGCAGCCAGTGCTCTTAACTACTGAGCCATCTCTCTAGCCCCAGCAGTGTTTCTTAAGGACTTTATGTTGGAGGTGCCTCTTTCAGTTCAACTGCGCTGCCTTTCATACTGAGATAGAACTATTCTGCCGTGGTGGGGTCTGCGGGTGAATCTCTGGAAACCCGCTACGGGTTTGCACACTAAGAGCTCTGGTTTGCAGCTGACACTCAAGGACATCTTCAAGAAGGGAAACAGAAACACAGCCACATGCACTTCTTGGTCGTGCTCCAGGAGACATTCACATTCCCCGTCTTCAAATACTGTCTTTCCTTGGCTTTGCTGCCTTCTTCCTTTGTAGACACTCTCATAGACAGTCCCTGAATTGTCCAGCTTCCCCATACTCTGCCTATATGGACTCTTAAACTAAAAGCCTGTAGATTATGGGATTGTGGGGGGGATGGTTCTAAAAGGTTAATTATCTGGTTAAGACTGCATCTAGCCACACAAGTCACGTGATGATCAGGGTTATTATTAATCTGAGTCTTGGGTTAATGGCTTTATTATGATCCTCTGGGGACAAGGAGGATGTTGGTTGTGAACTACTGCTCCACCGCCATTATCCACTCACCCCGCTACCTTACTTAACTGGCAGGCTGTCAGGAAAGAATGTTCCCTCGTCACCTCTTTGTGACAAGGTTTCCCACCTGACTGACCTTTCACGAGGCAGAGCTACAGGATGGGAAAGAGCTGAGGTGAAGCCTAGACATGACTCCCCAGCCATGAAACACCCCCAACTAGCATTATGCACACTGATCCCTTTTATCTTGGGGTCCTCATGGGTGTAGGCGGGAGTCCTCATCCTTACCATGGGAACTTAGTATTTTTCTTTGTAATTTTGACTGCTTCACTGATAAAGTGGATCTAAGTAGGACTTTTCATATTACCATCGGATGAATCGGTCAGGTTGTAGCATTGTCTTTGACGTGTGTGTGTTTGTGTGTGTGTGTGTGAATGGAAGGACAGCAGAGAAGAGAACAAACAATGTATGTCCCTTTGCACAGCAGGATTTCTCCCCACTGCCTTCTAGCTGAAACTTTAGCTGGATCACACACGTTATCTGCAGAAGGTGGGTCGTTCCTTTAGGATAGAATCTCAGCTTTCTCCGACTATCTTGCTCATCGCTCTGACTCAGAATTAACCTTCATTCCAAGGTCATTACCAAACATACTCAGCAAATATTTACTGACTGTGACGATCAGGATACAGGCACATAGGTGCCTCCCAGCGTGCCATAGGGCTGTACGGTCAGGCCAGTCACGTGATCATAAAGCTTCCTTTCTCCTCCTCAATTCAGTTACCTTTCCTTACTCCTGTTTCTGGCTCTTAGCTCCTCTTTGACACAGCAGCAGCTCCCTTCCCTCGGGTGCTTTCCTTCAACACTCCCCAGTTCCGTCCAGGGATGGTAACGGCTGGAGGGGGATCCGTGCCCCCTGGTCACATGTGATCCCCGCCCACTTGGGCTGTGGCTATCATGACTGAAGATCAGATATTTAAATTGTACCACATTTAACTAGCACACTTGAGTTGAAAGACCCACAGGTGACAGGCAGCTACGCCATCTGTTAGTATCTTTTCCGGACACGCGGCTTCACTGACATAATTTGAGAAGCCCTGGGAGGCCCCACTCCTTACACTTTCTAGACCACGCCTTTCTTCAAAGCAGGGCCGGCAAGCCGTGGTCCACAAAAGCTAAGCCCTAACTGGCTATATGTAGGCAAACGTTTCGAAGCTTTTAAAGAGAGGTTACGTATTTATGATCCAGATTTTCAAATCTAAGATTTGTGGATCGTCCTCTAGCATGGTCTCCTCCTTATTTGTCTGTGAGTGACAGCTGCAGAGCAGAGCTCAGACCGGTGCTGGCCACAGAAATGCTTCAAATTCTGATTCCTAAGGATCAGTCCACACCAGACCTGCTTCCTGCCATCAGGCAGACGGACCCAGGAAATCTACCAAGCAACACTCTGACTCCTTGACTCATCCCAGCACACTCACAGCCAGAGAGTACTGAGTATTTACCTAAGGAGGTCTAGAAAGCCTGTTGTTTCTCTCTCTCTCTCTCTCTCTCTCTCTCTCTCTCTCTCTGTTTTAGTTGAGACAGGGTTTCTCTGTAGCATTGGAGCCTGTCTTGAAACTAGCTTTTGTAGACCACGCTGGCCTTGAACTTACAGAGACCTGCCTCCCTCTGCCTCCTGAGTGTTGGAATTAAAGGCGTGCGATACCACTGCTGGGCTTTAAATTTTTTTTTTTTTAAACTAAAGTCACAGAGATTATTTGTAGCCATCATTGAAACCTAAGTGTTAGATGCAGGGCCTGTTAGGAAAACATGCTGCCTTGGGCTAAATCGTTACTGGGGTGTCTAGGACAGCTAGCTCAAACAAACAGCCACCAGCAAACAAACCACACCATTTTCTTTAGATCCAACAAAACCTTTCCAGTTTTGTCATGCACTCTACAAAATGTATTGAGAGAGGAATTCCTTTAGCATCCAATCATTATTATATAAGATTCCTTTTCGTAGATTGGTTTTCTTTTTTTTTCCTTTCCCAATCATAACTGATTTCCTAAAGCTGAGCAGGAAAACGAAATTTTTTTTTTTTTTAAAGCACATTGCAGGCCGGCACAGCACAGCACAAATGCCGAAGTAAATAAAAATGGGAACATGGGTCAGGGACAGGCAGAGAAACACCACAAAAGCGCCACATCTTCTTACCTGATCTTGGGACTATTTTAAAGTATTTTTAGGAAAAAAAAGTAAAACCAGGAGAAACAGAATATAAAAGAAAAAAAATCAGACAGGGAAAAAAAAGAAAAAAACAAATGTTATGGTTGAATGAATTATACACTGAATGTCCCTTTAAATGTTACACTCAGAATAACCGACTTGATAATGCTCTAATGATATGCTGTAAGGACATTAAAATATTAATTCTTTAAAAATAAAGCTATAAAAATTTGCCTTAAGAAATATTTGCCTCTGAGCATAACATGAGTCGCCAATATGAAAAAGATGACTTACATATGACAGCAACAGATAACGGCAGAGTCAAAATCAGAGACAAGAAATTCTTAAAATTATCTTAAGACAAAAAAATGACAACAGGTGATATTTAGATTTCATAGCTCACTGGATGCAAGTGGTTAGAATTTTCTACAAAGGATATATTCACAAAAATGTGAGGAGGGGGGCAAAAGCAGCTCACTATAGAAGTATAAGTGGTACCCAACTCT
Organism: Chionomys nivalis; assembly: GCF_950005125.1. Lineage (NCBI taxonomy): Eukaryota > Metazoa > Chordata > Mammalia > Rodentia > Cricetidae > Chionomys > Chionomys nivalis. Next base: position 49,196,280 of record NC_080104.1, on the reverse strand, counting down.
ACACAAAAGACAAAAGTCAAGACCCTTGAAGGATCCAGACATTTCTATTTCTTAGACTATGTGATTGAAATAATGCACATTTTAAAAGTCTCTCTTTCTCTCTCTCTTTGTTGCTGACACCTGCTCCTATCAGGTTTGCACACCTTTTAGGGTCCGTGTATAAAGAAAAAAGATTTACTAAGTTAGCCGAGGTTCTATTTTTAAAAGGCAAACTGGAAGAAAAGGCAACGCAGCGTCTAAAATGTTCTCACCAACTGCACTGGGAACAAACCCCAAGGTTTACTCTGTGGGTAGTGCCATTTACTATGAGACAATGAGACTTTTTACAGCAGATTCCTCAACTATAGGAAAATGTCCTCGGGGCTTTCGCTCAGAAAGTTTAATTATTAGCTTTAAAATAACTTGACAGTCAGCAAACATTGCAGCTGAGCCACACCAGGGGGAAAGAATTCCCAGTCTTTTGGACAAGGTCCTTTTTCCTTCACACAGTGAGTGACTCGGGAGTCAAGGGCTTCCCTGCTTCAACTGTAAGGGCTGAATTAGCCCCATTGCTGTCTGGGACTCTTGATAAGTCACTGTTACACTCCGAACAGGCCCTTGACCAACACAGTAACGGCAAAACCTCAATTGTCTACGCATGCAGGCAGTTTTAAGGTTTTTTTTGTGGTTTTTTTTTTATCATCAACCATGAATTAATTTTTCACTAGCAAAATATACCAATAATCCATATACAATTTTCTTATCCGTAACTAGAAATCTCTTCCACTATGGAGCAAACTACTTTGGAAACATGCCACCTTGACTGCTTTCCCATCTGTCAGGGAGCTCAGCTGGTAGCATGCTAGGAGGAAGGAACAAAGGACCGACCAATGTGTTCTGTCACACGAGACTACGCACAGCCAGCGACAAGGAAATAGCAGAGCATAGACGTTTGCACTGAGCACAGTCCACGAAATTCACATGGCATCCAAAGAGCATGTTTAGGAGTCATGAGGAAGATGGGCATGGTGCTGGCTCATGATAGATCGTGGTTGTTGCAAGTAAACTTCGGGGGCGGGGGCAGAGAGGGGTGGGTGGGTTAATCAAGTACCTGGCAGACCGGGCTCCGAGACTGAAGCCCACATAACCCTCCGCTGGCAGGGAGTCATCGCCCAGTTCCTTAAGGTCTTGTGGCCCAAGATACTTGTCAGTGTCCCCTGTGATGGCATCTTCACCTGCGGATGGAGAGCGAGTCACAGTCAGAAGCCCTCCCTCTTGACTCTGGAGCAATTATGGAGACGGCTGCCGCTCATGATCTCATCGCCTTCCCTGGCGCCCCTGTCGTTTTGTTTGTTTGTTTGTTTTTAATACCATCCAGGAAGAAACAGTAAAGGAAGAGGTTAGTTCACAATTGTAGGGGCCAACTGAAGTAGCGAACCGGCTAGGGTTAATAATCAATGGTAAGCATGACCCCTGACCCCTCCCTGCTGCACCCCTACCCCCTAGGTTCAGTTAATTACAGAGAAGGAGCTTATCTATCAGGGGAGTTTTCCTCATACCACCCATGATGAGAGCAACTTGTTTGAATGAACACAGCTTACAAAATAAGGCCTGTGTCTCTAACATTGTCTTTAAAAAAAACGAGAGAAGGAAATGACTTTAGTTACGCATTTGCTTGTATGTATAGGCGTACGCGTGCCACGGTGCACCTGTGGAGTTCAGAGGACAACCTGTGGAAGCCAGCGCTTTCCTCCCACTATGTGGATTCTGGCGATCAAACTCAGCCAGGCTTGGCAAGTGCTTTTTACCAGCTGAGTTTGCTCACCTGCCCGGGAAAGAGGTGTTCTTGTTATTGTTGAAACCAGCTTCCTCTCTAGGATTTCGGTTTAGGGCATATCGTCTCTAAGTTCTGTAAGTTCATGGTAGGAGCAGTAATTGCTTGCCTGGGAGACCTCGAAGCACATTAGTTTTGAGTTCTTTCTAAACCTATCAGATTCACGAACCAGCCCGGCTGTTCCCACAAAGCAACTCTGCCTTCTACAGGGGTGAGGTGTTGGCTCCTGCAGCCAGAAAGGGGGACCATAGCACTGAGCCCTGACTAGCCCCACAAAGAGTTAATGCAAGCAAACCGCTCTTATGAGCTCTGAGCTCTGTGTGCCTAGTGAGCTCATGCGGAAAACCACATTCCAAGAGCAACGGGGCAGGTTTTTCAATCGTCTTTTGCCCTCTGGGATGTTTCCCATCCCTCCCAAAGTATAGCCCAGGCGGCGGAAAGTTCCCTCTACAAGGGCAAACCCTGTCTCTTCTTAAAATTACTTTGATTCCTTTCTGAGATACAAGCTGGCTGGCGCAAAGAGATCCCAAATGTGTATATGCTAAGTTTTCCCAGAGGTAAGCGATTGGACGGCCCGTTTCTTCCATTCAACACAGTTTACAATCTCCATTCATTTCAACCACAGGAACTTAACTTTTAAGCAGCCAATCCGATCTTGAAACACACTGACAACTACTGGGTATTTTTTTTTTCCCCAAATGTGAAGACTAAAAGATTGTGTTTCTGCTGCTACTCCCAAGGCCACACTCCTGTGAGAATTCACAGGGGGAATATTTGCAACATCTCTCCGTCAGAAACCAAACCAGCACACCGCCAAGCAGGAATGAAAGAAAGAGCTTTCTTACTGTGTGGCAAAGCCATTTCCACCACGCTGGGTTGAGGAGTACTTCCTGGAGGCTTCCAGGAATTCCTTAAGCAGAGGTGTAGAGAGAGCCGTCCACACCAGCCCCAATCCACACCAGCCTGAACAAACCCTTCCCCGGGCAGATCTGTCTTCACTGGGGCCGTGGAGCTTCCCTCAGCCTCTGCGTCTTCTCGCAGGCAACTGGGCAACTGTGCATCGTTCCTCACGTTTTAGACTCCGAAGATTTTTTTTTCAAAAAAATTTCAGACAGAAACATTCAAAAAATTTCATGTGGCAACACTTAATAGCGACGAACATCCCTCTGATCACTCCGCAGACATCCTTTCAAAGTGCCTCCTGATTGGATTAAGACCGCTCTGGCAAGCCTCTCGCAGGACCCAATAGTGACATAAACACAAGCCCAGGAGTTATTTGTATGTAAATATGAGGACTGCCTGGGTGTAGACTTTCAGTAACTCGATACCAGTGCCGGCCCAAGCGGCTAAGACCCTCGCAAGAGGTTGAGTGAGCCCAGAGCACTGGGTATAACTGGGAGCCCGGGAGACCGGCTCTCCTCAAATATGAATGAGAAACGGCTAAGCCAGGTAGAGGGAGAACAAACACTGGAAGAAAACAAAGAATGGGCAGGAGCAGGAGTGGCTGGGAGCTGCAGGCAAACTTTCAACTTTGTTCTCAGCTGGGAACACGGGAGCCTCTGTTATTTATGGTCCTTGTCAGGTGGACAGGAGGGCAGGAAAGGAGGGAGGGCCTGCCCTCTGGGTGGAGATTGGGAAACTGCAGAGCCAGGGAAGCAGCTGTGGCACCAGAGTTCCCGGTGACGCCACAGATCAAACACACGGACACAGAGCAACAGGGGAGTATCCAGAGAGAGAATGGGAAAGAAGAGGGGCTGCGGAGCAAAGAGGCAGCCTGGGGAAGCAACTACCATTGTATGGAAGTCGGGGCAAGGTTCTTGCAATTCTTGAATATGCTCAGAGGGTCTCTGTTTATTGGTTCTCACTCCTGGCGGGGGCGGGGAGATCACAGGAGAGCGGGGTGACGGGGTGATGATAGTGGCTAGAGAAGTCTAGGCAACCAGGAAGGGAAGACCGGGCCCAGGAGGTGACCCTACCACCCGAAGCCTCTGAAGATGGCTCTCCTCTAAAATGCGGGACCTCTCTCCTAGGGGAAGCATCCTGTTTATGTGGGCAGTGGGGAAAAGAGAGCTAGACCTCTGCAGGTTCCACTGGGGTGTGCCTGAGAGGCTATTTCAATTGCACCCCCTACCACACACAAGAGAATAGCTGGGTGGTTAGTATAGGACGTTAGCAAGGCCTTTGAAACCTAAGTCAGCTCTGCCAAGCTTGTCTATTTACTTATGTAAGTTTATTTGTATTTATTTTTAGCAGTTTTTATGCGTGTACAAAGCAATATAATCATACCTACCTACCCATTTCCCTATTCCAATACCTTCCTGTCCCTCTCACAACACTGTATCCTCCTTTTTTTTTTTTTAAACCCACAGAATCCAATCAACGCTGCCCATAACTACAAGCCTATGCAACCTTCCAGTGGGGCAAGAGCAACCTACCTGTGACCACACCCCCAGAGAAAAGTGCCCCTCCCTCCACCAGCTGCTACCTTCTGCCAATAGTTTTTCAGTTAGGGGTGGAGCCTCATGAGGGGGGGCATCCACCGAATAAATACAGAGAGACTTGACTCTATAGGGGTGGGGGGGAGTCAGGAACAACACTCTCTCAGGATTGTGAATGAGTGAAGAAATATGGTTTATCAGTGTTAAGATGATCTGTTCCAATCTGCTCAGCCTGGCTGCAACCAACAGAATACATACCTACAGGAGCAAGAGGGAAGCCATTTCAGGGTTCACACACTGAAAATGGGATGGGAGGCCAGGCTTCAGGGAGAGAAATGTCTGAATGCTAGCCTGATGTTTTGTTTGTTTGTTTTTTCATATCTAAAAACCACAAGCTGGCCAGTTTAGCTTTCAACTCAAGCTTGCTTCCCTCAAGGCCTGGGATATAGATCGCCCTCCCACCCCCCTCCACACACTCCCCCACCCACCCACCCCCACACACGCAGCACACAGTACTCTTCTACGTGGCCCTGCCCACCCATCAGGGAGTTACTTCAATCTCTGCAGATCCCTAAACTCTGAGACTTTGAATCTTTCTAGGGTATCTGCTCTTCCCCACGTGACTAATGTCTCCCTCCCTCCCTTTCTACTTACATCTGAGAAGGGCAGTCCTCCCCAGGGGTTTCCTGAGCCTATGCTTAGCCTCTCACACGGCCTTGTGGGGTCTCTTGGATGGATTGCATATTTGAGGGGTCCTCTAGAGAGTTTTGGAACTGATGACTGACACTGAGCGAAGAGACTGGTTGTGTTTTTTATTTTTTCAAATCTGCATGCTACAGTGATTTGACCCTTTCCTGGGATTAAGGTTGATGAAGGGCAAGCATAGTCTGTAGACACAGGTCTTTAGATTTTTCTCAGGATGGATTGCTATTAAATCATAAAATAATCCCAGGGTAGGGTTAGGGCGAGAGCTGTGGATACTGATAAAAGAAGAATCAAAACGTCATGACCTTCCGGGCAGTGGTGGCACATACCTTTAATCCCAGCACTCAGGAGACAGAGGCCAGCCTGGTCTACAGAGCTAGCTCCAGGACAGCCAGGGCTACACAGAGAAACCCTATCTAGTAAAACAAAAGCAAGCTAACAAACAAAAGTGATGACATGCATGACAGCAAACATGTCCTCACAATTTAGCAACATGAAGGCAAACATGTCCTTACAAAATGCAGAACTTACTAATCGAAGTAAAGCTATTTTCTTCTAATGTGGTCTGTAGAGGAGGTGTTCTGGGTGCAGATTCGAGCTCTAGCATTTATGACCAGAAAGCAGTTACCTTGCCATTCCACGGCTCTTGAGTCATGGCTTGAACCTTTACAAATGACGACTCTACCCAGGATTTTGTTACAATGTCCTGGAAAGTGAATTAAAAGTTTGGACCAAGGGAGCACTGAACCCTAGGACTTTGAGTGGGTAACAGATTCTCCCCCTGGGCCCAGATATCTGTGCCTACGAATGTACAGAGTCATCATTTAAATTGCTACTGTCTACACTGGTCAAGGCAAAATCAACGGGCTCAGCACAGGCATTCCATGGGCATCACACGGAATAAATGATTAAACGGTAACAACAAAACGGATCCTCCCACCTTCCCATGCAAAACACCCTGTAATTATCATCTAGCACAAAGCACTGTTATTCTGAGGTTAGGATGGACTGTGTTAAATGGTGTGACCGATTCTAATCCCCTTTTGATAACACAAAATTGCCTAGCAGCAGCTGCTTAGCAACAGGTTCAAGTATTCCTAAGCTAGCAGAGGTGATAGTCTTAGTTTAATATTTATATACTGTCGTCAATATTTATGTTATAAAAACTAAAGATCTTGACACTGAAGTACTGTTGTAAATACGTATAAAACACCAAGGGCCCTAAAATTCCACTTCCTAAGAAGTACAAAGTGCGTGGGTCCACACTTGATGGACAGCTTGATAGTGGAGTATAGGAGGATTGATAACTGGGTAGTCGTGATATAAAGAGTCTTGACTATGTTTTGGCAAGGAGGCTGTTCGTCTCTCCAGTTGCCCTCCCAATTCCACCTCCAATGAACTCTACTGTTCCCTGCCTAGGCCCATGTACAGGGCCCTTACTTGAATCTGATTGGTCAGAGTTTTGAAAAGCAAGTTCCAGGGAAAGTGATTGTCCAGGATCTCCAGGTTTTAGATTAAAAACAAACAAACAAACAAACAAATAAACAAACAAAAACCTGCAGGTTCTCAGTGAGCCTCTTGGAAATGTTTGTCTGTCCCTAGCCAGTATTATATAAAAAATGGGATTAACACTAAGCCAATATTGTATAAGGAAGCTTGAGGTTTATGGGAAGTGAGGCAGAGGTTGTGGGGAGGGAGAGAAGGAGAGGGGAGGGGCAGAGAAGGGAAGAGAGAAAAAGAGAGAGGCAGAGAAGGAGTGTGTGTATGTGCGTGTGTGTGTGTGGGGGGGTAAAGACAAGGAAGGGAAGAGAGAGACAGGAGAGAGAAAGGGCAGGAAGCAGCGATTGCCATCTCGATAGTCTAGCTGAAGAACCAGACTTTGACTGACCCAGCCTTGCACACCTGGTCATGTGACTCCTGCTGCAGGGCTGCTTTCTGATGCCATCTCCTGAAAGCTGGCAAGCCCACAGGACGATTGAGATCATGCTTTAAGACACCGGGTGTAAAGAGAGGTGGTTTACTATGTAATAGCTGACCGAAATGGAAACAAGAAACAAAGTCCAGAGGTCACATGCTGCTTGCCCAATGTGTCCCTGGCCAGTTCTTTAGCTCTGTATCTCAGCAGTGTTCACAGGATGAGAACAGACAAAGATCTTAAGCAAGCGGTGTGGCCAGTTCCATTAGGTGGGCTTCCATCACGTACTACTTGCTTTATGCCTTTCTCAACTTTGATTTTTGGGCGCCGTTGTTCTTACTATTAATCCGTTTCTGTTGGTAGTCTACCAGAACCCAGGGAAAGTTTTCAAGACAATCCAAACCTCAAAAGAACCTTAATCCCTCAAGGAACCACACCACGTAATAAAAATGCCACTGGGGGCATTTCACTGGATTCCCAGCCAGCCCCGCCCCACCCCACCCCCCACACTGTGTCTGAATAGAAAGTAGAATCCTCACACTACAGAGGGCCACACGTAGAGTTATAGACTCTGTCTACCTGGAAAACCAGATAGACTAGCTTTGGAAACAAGGAGAGAAAGGAAACAAATGTGTTGAATGATATCTGGGGCTGTGGCGGGACAAACAGCCGCATCTTTATCTCCTGGGACTCCAGTCAGTGGTCCACGCTCAGCCTAACCTCTTTCCTGTCTTCATGGTGCCTCCCGTGACCCTTTCTACACTGTGGGAAGAAACAGTTTTGGGCCTGATGTGGAAATGAATTTTCTTGACCTAGACTGGATCTCTGCTTTCTTCCCCTCCCCCCTCCTGTGTTTTCTTTCCTCTCCTTCCCGTCATCCTGTCTTCTCTTTTTGCTTTCCTTTCTCTCTTTGCTTTCCCTCTTCTTCCAGCCCTCTTCTTTCTTCCCCAGCCTTTCTCTACGTTACTTTCTTGTTATCTTTTCCGCCTTGAGCTCACCACCACAAAACCCATTTGTTGCTTTTCTAGGGATTCAGAGTTCTTTTCCTATCTGCTCAGAGCCCTAAGTCCTGGAGAAACTCCCTCAAAATAGCTCAACCAAACGATAGTAAGGTATTTTGCTCAGAAGGGCTTACTTCTTGTCTTGGGAAATGCAGAATGTCTCCCCCACACGCACACACAAGAGGATGCGCTTCGTAACATTAAAAGGTGAAATAGCACAAAACCCCTCAGAGTAAATAATAGCCCCAAGGCTCCAAATGACGTGAGATTGAAAGCAGCCAGAGGAGAAATCAAGAGAGGTGTAATTTCCACACCAGTGATTAGCCAGGAGTTAACTGCTCTACAACAGACACTTACTTCCCGTCAACCTTAGACGGCTTCAGTTGACTGAAAGGCTTTAAAATACCTTTCCTGAGCACAGACAGGAGAGACAATGAGAACTGTGGAAGAACGACCCTTTCCACCCTTTCCAGTCTTCGCCTCAGGCCAGGTGCGTACGATTGGATCACGAGAATCAACACCTCTATTTATTGAGCATTTGCTGTGTTCTGGGCTCTGCGTTTGGTGCTTTGAGTATTATCTCATTTAATTCTCTCCGCCTCTTTGCTCTACTTCAGGAGCAGTTTGGAACAATGCAATAAGAGATCTGAGACCCCTGAGGATTTGAGAAAGATGGGCTTTCAAAGGCTGGAGACCGGGCTGTGGAACCCTGGTGCTGATGCCGCCAGTGTGCTGTGGAAACTCAAAGTCCACCAAGCAAGTACTGCTGACGGTGGTGATGAGCAAAGCTCTCTGAAGGCAGAGGGTGTCTGCTGGGTTCCCTCTCTGCTTCCCAGCTGCCCAGCACAGTGTGGGTGCTCAATAAATGTCTGGAATGATTGGCAGATCAGTTATAACCTCAGAAGAAGAGACTACAGCACCAGAGTCAAGAGGGGGGTGTGGGAGACTTACTTTTCACCAAAAACGTCTGTACATTGGGAATTTTGAACCATGAGCATTTATCACCTAGTCAAAAAAAATGAATAAAGTCAACAGAATGAAACAGGACACAGGGAATGCAGGTCAGTCGTATAGGCCGCGTGTTGCATCCACCGCAAACACATACAGGACATGCCCAAGCCAGCCAGGCTTCAGGGTAGACCGTCATGTGTACCAGTGGACACCTGACAAACGTGGGGAGGAAGCTCCTCCCCCCCGCTGGCTTTTGTAAGAAATGGGACACACAGAGAAAGAACACAGGAAGACAGAGACTCACATCCACATGTCACTTTGAAAGCTGTGCCTTCAACGCGTAGAATGCATAGGGGGGGGGATTTGAAAGTCTACACTGGCAACAAACCCCCAGGTGACTCTGGTACCCATGGACTCAGAACTCAGTTTGTGAACCCTTAAGTTTAAGGAATTTTACCATTTGCCTTTTTTTTTTTCCTGTAAATTTTACCATTTACAGCCATTTGCCCAGCCTGTGACTATGCCCAACTAGGTCTCTTTCCTAGGTGGGGATTCTAGAATCACAGACGTACTAACTTGGGAAACAGTTGTCCCTTAACAGAGCGTTTCTTACTGTTTAGGCACCAAGTTTCCGCATAGGCAGCAGGCTCTCCTGGCAGGCTGCGATGGGACTGGTCTGTGAACCACACGGAATACCCAGGTGGCACAGCCAACTCTTGTCTCCAGTAGTCAGTCTCCAGGGAAGAGGACCAAGATGCGGATCACGGTACAAATTCTGCACCGCAGCTGTTTAGAGTTGTTCCCCCCCCCATAGCCTGAATGCACTTTATATCATGTGTACTGCATGTAACACCCCACCTGCTCCTAATAAAAGACTTGTTTTTATTTATGTGTGTATGCCACTCTATGCACGCATCACATGTGTAAGAATATCTTCAGAATCTAAAGGAGGATGCTGGATCCCCGGGAATGGGCAAATCAGGTGGGTGTGAGTCATAGGCTGTGAGTGGCAGGAACTGAATTCAGATCCTGTGGTGGTTTGAAAGAAAATGGTGCCCAAAGGGAGTGGTACTATTGGGAGGTGTGGCTTTGTTGGGGGCAGTACTTCACTGGGGAGGTGGGCTTTGAGGTCTCATGTTTGTTCAGGCCACGCCCAGTGTGTTAGACCACTTCCTGTTGCTTGTGAGTCATGATGTGAGAATTCTCAGCTCCTCTTCTAGCACCATGTCTGCCTGCACACTGCCTTGCTTCCCACCATGACGATAATGGACTAAACCTTTGAACTGTAAGCCACCACAAGCAGATGTTTTTCTTTCTAAGAGGTGCCATGGTCATGGTGTCTCTTCACAGCAACGCAGACCCTAATTAATGTAGGTCCTCTGGAAGAGCAGAAAGCATTCTTAAGCATGAGCCATCTCTCTAGCCCCATCCCTTTTCCTCCCTTTATAGGTGACATATAAATAGATTAGTGTACTTCCTAAAACTCTCAGGTCAAGTCAGGGGCAGAGTCTATGCTGGGACATAGTTACCCAAGCCGTAACAGGACACCACAGTGACAGAAAGTGAACAAGGAAACTGTAGACTACCCACAGATGCTCAAAGGAAGCGCTACATTTCACTGAGCACATTCCCGGGTTAAACAGAGGGTGTGTGCACGGAGATGGCCATAAGACTGGGGAGTTGGCTATTCATGGCTAAAGAACCCAGCACCGTAGGGTAAGGTAAGTATGGGAATGTCCGGAGGACCTCGGGCTGCAAGCCTGAAGGAAGCCATAGGCAACTGGACAGGAAAACACCAGTTGAAGCACAGTTTAGGGTCCCTGGATTTAGGTTTTAGAGAAAATATTGCCAGCAAGCAGCATCCATCCGTGGTGGGTGCAAACACAGTTACTCTGTTGAGACACTTTTTTTTTTCAAACTGAAAACACCCAGTTGCACAGCCATCCTCACCTGTCCTGCTCTTCCGGACCAATTCTAACCTTAGGGCAGAAGCAGGATGGATGCTGCTGAGGCTGTCTGACAAGAGGAGGAGCTGCCATGCACTGGGAAGTATGGGCGTAGTCTATCACTCAATCCGTCTTCATGGCAACGACACACGACAACAGTAAGCTCTTAGGTGGAAGATCTGTCAGCCAGGGAGATGGCTCAGTGGGTCATGGCACTTGCTGCCAAGCCCGACAACCTGAGTTCCATCTCACAGACCCACATGGTAGGAAGAGAGAACTGACATCTGCAAGTTGTCCTCTGATATCCACACTTGTGCATGCACGCACACACGCACGTAAACACACACACACACATACACAGGAACAGTTTTGTAAAAAATGTAACAAGAAGTAAAATCTGCTATTTTTGAGGATTTAAATAAGGGGCATAAAATATAGATTATTTTTAACCTACATTTTATCAAATCAACCTTGACTAATACATTCATGATCTCATCTGACTTTTAGAGGAGGCATTTCAGCCCCGGGTTCAGGATGCAGTTCAGTTGGTGGAATGCTTCCTTCATATTCAAGAAATCCTGGGGTCCATACCCCACTTCCCTGCACCGAGTAAGCTGAGTGTCATGCACAAGGCTGTAATTACAGAACTCAGTAGGTGAAGGCGGGACAATCAGAAGTACCAAGTCATCCTTAACTGCCTAGGGAGTTCAAAACTGACCTGGGCGGGGAGGGACTGGAGAGATGGGCCCAGAAGTTAGGAGCACTGGCTGTTTTCCCAGAGGACCTGGGTTTGATTCCCAGCATCCACTTGGCAAGTGACAACCATCTGTAACTCATGTTCCAGGGGATCCAATGCCCCATTCTGGTCTCTTTGGGTACCAGGCATACATGTGCACAGACATACATGCAGGAAAAACACCCATATACATAAAACAAAAATAAATCTATCCTTTAAAAAAATGGGCTGGGTTAGATAAGATCGGGTGATGGTGGCGCACGCCTTTAATCCCAGCACTCGGGAGGCAGAGGCAGGCGGATCTCTGTGAGTTCAAGACCAGCCTGGTCTACAGAGCTAGTTCCAGGACAGGTTCCAAAGCCACAGAGAAACCCTGTCTCGAAAAATAAATAAATAAATAAGTAATTAATTTATTGTCTAGACTATAGATGCTCATGTGATGCTTCCCTTTATCCTCTGTTCCTTTCATCCTTAATAATCAAGAAAGTAAGAGTAGGAAGGGAGCCTAGTGTGGTAGCGCCCACCTTTAACCCCAGCACTCAAAGGCAGATCTCTGTGAGTCCAACATCAGCTTGTTCTATAAGAGCTAGTTCCAGATCAACCAAATAGACATAGTAAGATCTTGTTGCAAAACAAAATACACACAAACAAACCTGACACACAGACACACACACAGAGAGAGAGAGAGAGCGAGAGAGAGAGAGAGAGAGAGAGAGAGAGAGAGAGAGAGAGAGAGAGAGAGAGCACAGGAAGGGAAGATAGGACCTGGATGCATCCAATTCTATTACAGCTATGTGACAGTGAATAAGAAGTTACTTAGACTCCAGATCCATCTTTCCGTTTGTTCTTCAGTTTGAAGCTAGAACCCATGTTCACACAAGCGAGGTTACTGTATTCGGAGATTAGAGAGAGCATAGGAGGTGAAGGGAGGTGGGTGGAGTTTGTACTTCCTGCTTCATGTGGTGTCTGTGTGTTCTAGGCCCTCGGGAAGGCAATGCCATCAAGCACACTATTTGAGGGCCCTGTGGCAAAGGTCAGAGGCACAGCTAGAAGCTGAAGGTGGGGAGCCTGAGTGTCTCTGTCTCTCGCTGTTTCTCCACCTGTCCCCTCTCCTACAGATGAGCAAAAGGTACGGACTCTCCTTGCACATATGACCTCCATCACTGGCCATGAAAGCATAAACTAAGCAGTGGAATACAGTACCTTTTCACTGTCTATCTTAAAACAGGGGACAATTACCGGCGGAACGAGTAGTGGGCTTAACAGGTGATTTAAGAAGTCTGAAGAACTGTGCCAGCATCAGGGATGCATGGGCCCTGGGAGGGAAAACACCCATTGCACTTTCCTTCTCCCTAGACCTTGCCTTAAGATTCTGGCTTTGCAGGAGGCCAAAGAGGAAGAATGGGGTCTGGCTGGCCAAGTTCACACCCCTCTGAAACAATAAATTGCCATTACCTCATGGAACAAATGATTCTGTTCAGGTGACTAATTTTCTTTTTTAAAGCACACAAAGTCAACCCAATTCTTTGCTTGTAAGATTTCTTTCTTTGTGGCTGGGATGTGTTTCTTTTTTAAAAACCCACACAGCAGTTCACTGCTCCCAAAGCCAGGCTATAGAGTGTCTAAAGTCAGCACACACATGACTCAGCGCTGGAAGCTGTCCAGGTGGAGCCGTGAGAATGTCCCCGTGATCTTGCTGGGGTTAATAAACAAACCCATCCCAGAAGGGAAGAAAGGATTCAGTGCCTCTCTTACAGAGAGGTCGAAAGAGAAAGTTGAGTCAGATGCCGTCATTTTCTCATGGCTTCAATGCTGAACCTGGATGTAATTTCCCTTGGTTACCTCCGTTAGGACTAGATGTCACGCTGACTCAGGGGCATAAATGCCTAAGCTGAAGATGGCATAGAGACAGAAGAGAGTGTAAGGTCACTTCCTCCTTCCCACTATGTCAAACTTATGCCATTCGTAAAGATGACCGGACAGTGAACTAGCTGCCAGCTACAAACTCACTCGGCCAAGTCAGGACTGGAAGGCTGGCTGCTGGTAGCTAAGCTTCATGTAGCGGCATCATGCCAACTAGCTCGGCTCGTGCCTGAGTACAAATGCCTGTATGTGTAAAGGTGTGCATGTATGTAACCCAGGCGGCGGGCGTCAATATCATTCCACAGAGGCCGTCCACTTTTTGGTTCCTTTTTGGGTGAAGGTCTCTCCTTGGTTCCAAACTTACTGATTTGGCTAGATCGACTGGCCAGCAAGCCCTAAGGATCTACCTTGTCCCTGACTATACAGTGTGATTTCCAGAATAACACCATCATGTCCAGTTTTTTTTTTTTTTTTAATATGACTTGTGGGTATCAAACGCAGGTCCTCTTTAAGTGGTCCTGTCCCATTTGTGTATTCTTTCTTAGCCATTCCTTCTGCGTCAAACCTGCTCCAGCCCTCTTTCCTCTCAGTTCTTCATTATCTAGATGCATAACGACCGTGTGGAAAGTGTTGGAACTCTTCACTTAGGAAGGGAGTTCCAAGCATATTGCCCACAAACTGCCCACTGTGTGACTAATTGTGATCTCTTCTTGTCCCTAAACTGTCACCACTACACCAGGTGAAAAGCACTCATCTGTGGATTTGTTTCTAGCATATTTCCCGAAGGTGTATACATGTAAGGCCACATCACGTGGGACCTCTTCTCTTTCTAACCTAAGCCCGGCCCAGGGAAATCGGAATGCTCTATTAGCGGCATCACTGTCTGGGGTCTCTCACTCGCTCTCAGACACTCACCCCTCTGCCCTCCCCTTCTGGCCCATTCATTCATGCTGTTCCTTGTGTTCACCGTCCAAGGTCTCTGCAGTAAGGATGCTAACAGCGGGATCGGCTAAGGGTGGGCGGCATGGGCCCTGCTATTGCACACGTCGTTAGGTCAGGATGCTCGGGTGAACAGCATTAACAGAAGAAGAATGGAGGAAGGAAGAGTCTCCAAAGTTGCAGCTTAGTTGGGTCAACAATGAACTGTCTGGCGTGTGCACACACGTGCAGCTTCGGGCTATCTATGAGCCAGTGCATGGGTGGTTCGAGCACCACATTCTAACTCATCTGACAGGAAGGACCACCCTGTGTGGCTCTCCCCTGCTACACGACAGCTCTGTGCTCCATTCTCCCCGTCTTGCTCCTCAACATCCTAGGTGCATGTGGTCGCTGTGGAGTGAGCTTCCCGTTATGTGGGCTCATCTGATTTGTGTTTCCAGAGGAAGTTTCTCCAAGGACTTCTACTGGAATCCACTCCTTCTAGATTCTTCCCTCTATTGCTGACCACACCCTAGCACTCTTCTTCCTCTTCTAAGGCAGTAGGTGTAGAATTTTCGAGAATCGACTTTCTTTCTGAGCCCTGTCCTGAGGACCTCATCTAGGCCACTGTCTGGCATAACCTCCCAGCTGCCACTTCTGTCTGCCAGACTCTTAGCACAGTTGTAAGTAATTTGGGGACTCGGAATATCTGTGTCCTCTCTTCCCCTTCTACCTCCCCTACAACCTCTGCTTGTCCAAATTTAATCCATTCTTTGACATGCTTTTCAAGGTCCTTCAGAGGCTGTTAGTAATTTCTTGAATTTCCTTACCAACCCCATGATCTTCTCTTATATGACGCCTCACTGAGCAAGGAGTCTCAGTTTGAGAGACCCCAATTCAAATGCCAGCTTTATGAATGGTGCAAAGCTGTGGAAATACCATACACCTTCTGAGTGGGATGCTAAGGATAAATTAGAAGTCATAACACTTTCTGTGCGGGCTCTAATTGTGACTAAATATAACTTGTGGGAATAATAGTAATAAGAATTATACCTTGAGGTTACTTTGAGAGAATTAAACATGACAACGTAAATAACTGGTACTCAAAGAGATTTTACTACGTGCAGATTTGAGCCTAAACCTTGCACTGAAAACCTAAATGATCCATGTACTCAGGGGTTTCCGGCTATATGACCACACCAAAGCCACATTATAGCTTGAGTGTGAAGGCTTTGGATATCAGCCAGACTTGCGTTGCTTTTAATCAAAATGTTCCTTGCCTGGAACCTGGGCAGGGGCTGTGACAAATCTATGTGAAGTGAAGGCAGGAGATGCCTCTAATCCCAAACATGGGCAGCTGTGATGGGGATTTCAGATGGCAACGGTGGCCGCCACAGGTCTACTCCTGTAGAGCAGGCTGTCCAGTTGGAATGAAATAAACAAAATGAATCACACGTTAGAAAATTACAGGCTGTGGGTGAAATCTAGCCTCCTGCCTATTTCTATAAATACTTTCAGCCACGCCTGGGTGAGCGGCTAAGTTTCTGGCTGCTTGTATGAGGGAGGTAAATAGGATGGGACCCAGACAGCTGATCTCTGAAAATCTTTCTCACCGACCATTTACAGAATGATTCTACTGTGCCCCAGAAACAAATGACTTATAATAATCCGGCTATAAGAACCAAGAAGGGTTCAGAAAAAACAACACAATGGAGGGCAAGTAGGGAGAGGCCTTTGTAGACCATGGTTAGAGACTGAATCTAAGCACAGGGAACGCAGGGATGTCTGTGTTATCTGTTTGTACCTGAATTATCTTTTGGGCTATGCTTGTATTATGAGGAAGCAGCAGCTACTTTTACCATGACGTACAGCACTCTACAGGTGGGTTCATAAGACACAAAGTGCACACCAGCCCACTGCCGTACAATAGAACCACCCAGGGGAAGAAACAGATCATTAACTTCTCCACTCTGCCATCCATGCTCACCCTTGCCCCTCACCATGTCTCAGCCCATTTTCCCTTGTCATGGAGACCATTTGCTTTAAAATATCCTCTTCCCTCGCTGTTTTCTTTTTCTGTTGTTGTTTTGGCTTTTATTTTGAGACAGGGCTTTTCTATGTAGCCCAGGCTGGCCAGGAACTCAGGGTCCCTCCTGCCTCTGTCTTCTGAGTATATATACAGGTATATAAATGTGTGTTGCCACGTTCAGCATTTTCTTGCCTTTTCATCATCATTATTATTATCTCACTATGTAATTCTGCAATACTAACATATTGTCACCTATTAATTTTGGTTTTGTCTTGTTTTTTTTTTTTTTGTGGCTTCTGTTGCCCTTGTATAACCTACAACCCCACAGTTGTAGCCATAGGTCTATACTCTGCCATGGCATATACCTACAGAGACACCTTTACAGAAAACTCCTTTGCAATAGCTTCAAGCTGCAAAGAATCCACATTGCCATCAACAGGAGGGCAGAGAACTTAATTGTGGAGATTGTAAGTACTTTGTGGAGTATTACACAAGCATGCTAGTGAGCAAATTACAATGATCCAACAGCAGGAACGAAGGCGAAGCTCACTATAAGCACAGGAGCATGGTGGGGTGGGGAGTGGAACAAATGATGCACCTATGGGGAGATGGGGGAGTGGAATAAATGAGGCACCTGCAGAGTTGTAAGGACTTCTCTAGAAGCTGGGCAGACAGCTGAGTCTAAGGGGTAAGAATGCAAATCGACGGCTGCACAGGAGACCCTTGCTGGATCCCACAAGAGAGAGGCCACTGGGACCGTGGCCATAGAGGGGAGAAGACAGACGTGACAGGTACCATGGATGCAGAAGTAGGGCAGGTGTGAGTTCCTGGTGGATTGGATAGGTCTCTACTTCCTGTTCTTAACCATGTACCTTGACCTGAACAGTCCTTGTACTGAGACAGTCTCAAGGAGGGCTGTTTCTATTGTCATGAGATTTTTTTAAAAAACATTATTGCTTTGTGATATCATAACCTTTCCCACAGGTGCATGTGGGCAGTGTGTATGTGTGTGCTGTGTGTGAAGGTGTGTGTCTATGTAGACCAGAATGGCCTCAAACTTGAATTCACAAAGATTCACCTGCCTCTGCTTCCTAAGTACTGGAATTAGCTTTATTGTATCTAAATCTCATTTCTTGTTGGTAACTAATTCTACCACATACGAACTTAATTTTTATTTTTTTCTTTCAGTATTTTCTGTCTGTATTCAATTCCAGCAGAGATTTCATAGCTCATTCAAAAACAATTTTTTTTTTCCAAGACAGGGTTTCTCTGTGTAAACTTGGCTGTCCTGGAACTCTCTCTATAGACCAGGCTGGCCTCGGTCTGCCTCTGCCTGCTGAGTGCTGGAATTAAAGGCGTGCATCTCCACCGCCCAGCTAGCTCACTCAAAATGTAGGCGACTTGAGGTTAGATCATCCTTCCTCACAAGGCTGTGGCCTGCCTGACCTGGATCAGTTCCTCTGCACACTGCTGTCTGGTTTCTGTTTTCCATGGCTTGACTCCATTTCCCATCGTGTGACATCTATTGTTCTTTAAAGGCCATTAGACTCCAGCCCACTAGGATTCTGCAAGCTAACATGTGCACTTTGTTTCCCAATTTATAAAAATACACACATTATAGGAATTAACAATTGAAGTCCAAGCTGAGACAGAATTACTGTGGGGCTCCATCCCCTCCACATCACTAGTGTACCCCTCTGAATATTTCCCCCCCACCCCACACCACTCCCTCTGACTGCTCCACCTCCCCACACCCCCACCGTTCCATTCACCCCCACACCACCCCCTCTGACCTCTCCAACCACACCCAAACCAAAAACCACCTTGGACCTTGATCTTGACGTCAACTTTTTTCCTTCCTCCTATCCTGCCCCCATCTTCCTCTCATCTCCTCTTTCTCCCTCTCTCTTCCATCTCCTTTTGCCTTTTCCTCCTTGTTTCTTTTTTTCTCTTCCTCTGGTCTCTTTCTCTCCTCATATCTTTCTTTGTCAATTACAGGCCCATTTGTAAAATGTAAGAATTTGGGTAGCAATAGAATAAAGCTAATGATTTGTGCACACGTATGCAGTGGATATCCGGGAGGGTTGTAGGCGGCAGGAGACTGTCCCTTTCCCCTCTGCCGAGCTCACGCCCTGGGGCTCCCCATTCTAGAAAAGGCTTCTCTGGCTTCTGTTTACATCTGGTTCTGTTCATGCTTCGGTCCTTGTTCTCTGTATCTTTGCTTCGTTGTCCTCCTGGGACAGTAAGTGACAGCACTGTCTAGACTGCCTGCCTTCTTCTCTCTCTCTCTCTCTCTCTCTCTCTCTCTCTCTCTCTCTCTCTCTCTCTCTCTCTTAACTGAGGATTAAACAAACATGTCTTACCTTTAATTAATTTCTCAAAGGAGACCAAAAGAAAGAAAAGGGAGAAGCAAAGCAGGAAAATGGTGAAGAAAGGAAGGAGAGACTTCCTGGCAGGAACCCCTCAATAGTTATTCTTTCCTAATTTAGAGCGTATACTATCTCCCACGCTACACACTGTCCCTTTTCTTTCTTGAGATAAGCTGTGTTGCTTATAGATGGTGCTGAGAATTCTCAGCAGCCCAGACTGGGCTGTCATGGTTATTTCCTCCCTCCCCTCTGCCACCTTCCCTCCCTCCCTCCCCTCTTCCCCTCTTTCTTCATGTAGACAGGGTGCCATGGAATCTAGGCCTGCCTGAGCTCACTCTGCAGCTTTATCTCTGGGTCCTCCTACCTCCACATCCTGATACCACAGCACACGTATGTCTGGCTCTTGCTAATTCTGGTACACTGATTCATTCAAACTCCTCTGGGTTCACGGAAATGAGCACTTGCCACAGCCACAGCCAGAACTCACTCAAACTTGCAGGCCCGAATCTAACTTTAGAGACAATTAAAGGACTGGAGAGACTCTCAGGCAAGTGAGTTAGAAGTCAAAATTATCATTCAAGTTGAAGGAGCTATTTTAAAATGAAAATTTCATAGCAATTGGTTTTAGGATAATTTTTAGTCATACAGAAATGTTACTTCACATAACAGAGAAGAATATACACTTGATGGGGAAAATGGTGATTGGCAGAGCTCAAGTTAGGAAAACTTGGGGTTATCACCAACAGCAATATTTATTTATTTACTTTTGTTTTTTCAAGGCAGGGTTTCTCTGTGTAGCCCTGGCGGTTCTAGAACTCAGCTCTGCAGAGCAGCCTGGTCTTGAACTCAGAGATCCACCTGCCTCTGCCTCCTGAGCGCTGGGATTAAAGGTGTGCACCACCATGCCTGACTCAACAACATGTCCTCAGTGTCTTCCATGGAGAAAGCAATCACTTGCCTTGCTATGTGGCTCGGCCTTGATCAGATTACAGCTCCAGCCTTGTGCTCCATGTTAGACACCTGTATTCGTGGCAGACATGAAAGACTGGAGACAGACACGGAAAAAGATCCTTCTGAGTGGGGGAGCAGGGGGGGAGGAACTGAGATAAGCCTGAGTGGAAATGGAGATGAGATAGTAGGAGAACACTTTCAAGTTCCTGAAGGAGCGAAGAGATGATTCAGGAACTGACGGTACCCGCTACCTAACCTGATGCGGAGTTTGATCCCCCAGGTCCTCCAATGTGGAAGGACAGAGCCGATGGTCAAATGGTCCTCTGACCTCTGCACATCCTCGCTGTCATGTGTGCAGTCACATTCCACCCCCCTACACAATCAATGAATATAATCTTTAAAATGTTTCAAACCCTTGAAGGGCTATGACATGAGAGAGTAGATTTTCTTCTAAATAATCAGTGGGACCCGAATCCTCATCATCCTGGCCCAAACAGATCAGGATCAGAGTCACCAGTTATAAGTAAGAAGGAAGTCAAGAGAGGTGAGGGAACTTTTAAAGAAGATTATTCAAACTGGATCAGGCAATTTGAGGCTTTGGGGCAAAGAATGTTCTAGCAAAAGAGATTCCAGCTACAGGGGTATTCAATTAGACTGATCTCCAGAACCCCTCCCCCCATTCCTGGTATCTAATTCTATGACATTATAAAATCTAAAGCCACATGACTCTGATAACCCATGAACACACCCAAAGTGGAAAAAAAACAAAGAACTCACCAAAAGGTACAAATGATAATTATAAGCCACTCTGAATTTTTAGTTTGCAAATATAAAGGAAATGATTGTCATTTCTACTTCATTAGGTGAATTAAATTCAAGTTTAAAGATTCCATTTTCTCTTGTTTTGGAATTATCTGATAACTAATCCACGTAGACAGAACTATTACAGTCCATTCAAACCTGGCCTCTCATCTGGGTGGTAACCTCGGCTACTTTGTTAAAAGAGCAGGGACATTGCTGACAATGACTATCATATTGTATCCCATGCTAATTTAGCTCGGAAAACATACTTTGAATCCTGTTAGTTTGTGTACACACAGGGAAGCACATCCCTTTAAAGAAACAACACATGGGTACATGAGAAATTGCTCTGAAATGTGACAAGAGAATTCTCTGTGACAGCAAATGACAGCGAGTCACAAGACATCTCAGAAAGATGTGACCCAAGTCCAGCAAGAGATAAAAGAGACAGACACACAACCAGCGGAAAAGTCTATTAAAAAACTATTAATAATCATAGAGAATATCAGTAATCATAGAGAACCAAGAGTCTTGGCACAACTTCAGGGCTGCAGTTCCTGGAAGTGTGCCGTCTGGTCACCAGTTTCCCCGTGTGTCTGTCTAGGCAGCTGTGGGCTGTCACAAAGTTACAGCCACTTTGCATCAGAGAGATTTCCCCACTGCTTGTGCTCCCAGTGAATTTGAATTAAAATTCTGCTAAGCTGGACACAAAAGAAAAAAGATTCTATGTAAGCGGGTGGGGCTTGGGGGCAGTAAGGAAGAAAGACGTTTCGGAGGATAAATTGATTGAAGGGAAGAAAAAAGTCAGGGCATTGGTCGTGCGTGCCTTTAGTCCCAGCACTAGGGAGGCAGAGGCAGGTTGATCTCTTTGAGTCCAAGGCCAGCCTGGTCTACATAGAAAGTTCCAGGACAGTCGAATATAATACTTACTGTATATTATTTATTTATATAATTATTTATATAATATACAGTAAATATTTCATTATTCCAGCGAAGCTCCAAAATTTGTCATCCTTACAGTATTTATTCACTTATATGATGGTATTTTTCCAACAGACCTTTCAAACATGTCATATGCACATATTTGTATATATGCACACACACACATATATATATATACATACACATATACACACTCATATATATGTAAGTGAATGACATGGTCAAGAGGATCAATCTTTTAAGTAAAGCAGAAAACGAGAAGCTTTATTGAGCACGTGGAATACAGCCTTAATATATACCAAGTCACCACTGAAAGTCTATCGTTTAGAAGTGGTTTTATTCGGGTAGATTTTCCAAGCTTAGTCCCAAGTCTAAAGCTGATTTAACTGGAGATCTCAGCGTCCACTGCACACCAGGCATTCGGCCTGTGACCCTGTGAGGCCGCCTTTTCCAATAAAGGAAAAAGCAAAACCCAACAACTATCAACAGTTAAGTTGCCCCCATTTTAAATTCCAGACACAAGCAATAAAACGACCCGTTTTCTGCTTGACAGAAACAACAGCAAGAGAGTATGCCTGATAAGTGACATTTTTTTCTACTTAAAGGTGGGAAATGGGCTTGAGAAATCGAGTCTGGAAGAGGGTAGGATGAAGGCGAGCCTTTAAATGGCCCCCAAATTAATTCTCAAAATTCCACAAGACATTAGTAATTTGAGGGAGTGTTACTGTTGAGAACTAAGGAACGAAAGCTGAGTTGGGAGTTAAGTCTCGTCACAGGATAGAGGGGTAAATACCTTCTTCAACATCTGAGATATATTCCCCGTCACTGAGCTTTTCGGGGGCGTTGGCTTTACGAACTGCATGATTGAAGCGACAACAGAAGCGTATGAAAATCCTCATCCCCAACTCCGAAACACAACATGTAAACATTCCCCAAAACACATCGGTCAAGGCCCTTCTTCTGGAAGCCACAGATACCCAATCACCATGACGAACCTTACTCCCCCACCCCAAGGACATTGACGTACCTTCATCATCTGACATATCGAGAACTTCATTCATCGTTTCTGGAACGTTCATTTTGTGTTTCTCAGTGATGGTCTAGAAACAATAACAACAACAAAAGGCAACTGCTTCAGTACAAATGGACTTAGCAATTCCAAGGAGACTACTTATGTCTTTCTGAATTGATTTCTATCCTGTGGGGCTTCGGGGTAGAGAACCTAGGAGGCTTTATACACAGTATGCTCTCTCCCTTGAGCAGCACGGGGGTCCTCAGATATGCTCCTCAGAGCAGCACAAGGTTTGGAAACCTTCCAGGTACAGACAGAACAGAGATCGTGGTCACTAATAAGGCTTTTTCAGAGGAAGCAAAAAAAGCATCGCTGTGCTCATCTAGGCCAGAACCAAATATCACATCCCACTCAGGGTCATCGAAGAAGACAGTCCAAAATAACAGCAAGGAATTTGTCATTATCCTTCGTGCCAAGCCTCTTGCTTCCTTTGTATTCCCAATTACGTGTCCATTCCATGGATAGGATACAGAAAACTATTAACATTATGTAAGTTATGCATATTTTATAACTACATGCATTAAAAACATTTTGAAGGCAACACATTTGCAGGATCATATCAGCTTCCAGAAAAGCTTCATCAAGAACACTGAGTTACAGGGCGAGTGCCTTCCTGGCTCTTGCTTCCTCTTTCGGTAACTTTCAACTTTTTAATCCATGCCCACTCAAAAGACGATGGCAGTATCACGTAAGCTAAAAAGCTGAAAGCGGGGGCTGGAGGGATGGCTCAGTGATTAAGAGAATGTATTGCTCTGGCAGAGGAACTAAGTTAGGTTCACAGCACCCAAATGGCAGCTGGTAACAATCTGTTACTCCAGTTCCAGGGGATCAGAAGGCCTCTTCTGGCTTCAGAACACAAGGAGTACACAAATAGGCATTTAAGCAAAACACCTATATACATAAAGTGGAAATAAATCTTAAACTGGGTAGTGGAGGCGCACGCCTTTCATCCCAGCACTTGGCAGGCAGAGGCAGGGGGATCTCTGTGAGTTTGAGGCTACTCTGGTCTACAGAGTGAATCCCAGGACAGCCATGGCTATTACACTGAGAAACCCTGTCTCAAACAACTGTTAACAGAGCATTAATATACAGAAAATACATCAATAAATAAGTCTTTAATAAATGAAAAATGAAAAGCACCCAGAAGCTGAAACTAAGGAAGGCTATCAATTCAGTTTCTTATTGATATTTTTTGGTAAATTACACTCCTATGCTCAAATGTTAGGTGGAAACAAAACATTTAATACTGAAATTGATCACTTCTACAAAATAAACTTTCAATTAGTTGCATAGTTTCTAATATTGTGCAGAAAATCCCTACATGCCCATACCAAGTCCCTCACCATAAAATCTTTAGTATAGTACAGTTATAGCATACCAATATTCATACATCTTCAAAGTTTGTGCTACACTGGCATTTCCTTGATTTTGGACCCACATTGCAGGTATTCGATGGAGCTGCAATGACTCTCTGGGTTTTCCTTGACTGTTAAGATTCTCAACTTTCAGCTGGGCAGTAGTGGCGCACGCCTTTAATCCCAGCACTCAGGAGGCAGAGGCAGGTAGATCTCTGTGAATTTGAGGCCAGCCCGATTTACAAGCACTAGTTCCAGGACTGGGTCCATAGCTACAGAGAAACCCTGTCTCAAAAAACCAAAAAAAAAAAAAAAATAAAAAAATAAATAAATAAATAAATAAAAAAAATAAAAAAAAAGATTCTCAACTTTCTTTGGTGCTAGGGACCTTGAGAGTCTTGAGCTGTGTCAGTGAGTTATTTAAAGAAGTGTTTGTGTCATTTGCTTGTTTGTTTTCTTTTGTGGTTAATCTAGAGAAGGATGGCAACAGAGGTGACAGCGGTGATGCTCCCCTTTCTCCTTCATCATCCCAAGCCCTATCAAATGTGGCCTTTGATCTGGCTGAGGCAGTGTTTATCAGAGTTCTCCTCTGTAGACTTCCTCTGTTCTCCTTTGCCTGTAGACTGTTCTTGTTTGCTTGTGTTTTGGAAGGAGACCACTACATTCAGCCCACCTTTAGGCTGTAGGTAATCATGTTTAATGCTTCCCTGAGAGTGAGGGATTTTCATAAGTTATCTGGACTCCTTTGCCAGGGGATATTTTCCAC
This sequence comes from Chionomys nivalis, assembly GCF_950005125.1. Taxonomy (NCBI): domain Eukaryota; kingdom Metazoa; phylum Chordata; class Mammalia; order Rodentia; family Cricetidae; genus Chionomys; species Chionomys nivalis. The sequence continues at coordinate 49,171,709 of NC_080104.1, read as the reverse complement.
CCACATTTCTCAGGGCTGGATAAGGCCTCGAGACCAGTATTCCGACAATGCCTGGAATGTCCTGTACTCTTTGTAATTCTTTTCCCTCAGGTACCTGCACATTTTTCCCTACACTTTCAGCTGCTCACTTTCACCGATATGAATTCACTTATATTTGCTTTATGCTTTGGACTGTGCTCGAATATTGTTTTATTTATAATGTTTTGGATAAAGGGTTCCAGCCTTGGTCATCGTGAACTCCTCCTATTGATTTGTGTGTGACCGCCCCTATCATTGTATTCACATATTTTGTTTAGCTTTAGTAGTGAGGACAGTGCACTTCCTTGATGTGCAGGTTAGTTTTTTTTTTCCAACTTGACATAAACTAGAGTTACCTGGAAAGAGGGACCCTCAGAAGGATTACGTCTATTAGAAGGGCCTGTAGGTACATATGTGTGTAGGAAACTCTTGATCAATGATCGATGTGGAAGGGCCCAGCCCACTGCAGATGGTACCACTCCTGGCTGCTGGTCCTGGGTTGTGTAAAAATGGTACCTGAGCAAGCCAGGGGGAGCAAGCCAGTAGGCTGTGTTTCTCAGTGCCTGTGTTTCAGGTTCCTGCCTCCAGGTTCCTGCTGGAACTCCCGGTCTTGGCTTTTCTCAATGGTAGACTGTAGCCCATCCATAGACTAACCCGTAAGTTTAGCTAACTGGCCCTGCTCCCAAAGCTGCTTCTGGTCGGCCTTTTACCATAGCAACGAAAGCAAAGTGAGGACACTAACTTCGGAGCAATCCTTCTCCAGTCCTATGTCTAACTATTTCTCCCAGGAGCCCTGGCTCCTTTCTGCAGAGAACGGTGCTAGCCACTGACAGCCGGGTGTTAGATTTTTCTGATTGGGGCTGGAGAAATTGAGTACTTTAAGAATGTAATCAAGTGAAATACACCTTTAATGCCATTAAAGGAAGAATCGTTCTCCTGAAGCTCGGCATTTGGTTCCTCACGCCCGCTGTGACCATGAAAGCATTTACTAACTTCCTTTCTCAGGATGGCCACATCAGACACTGTCTCTATGTGGAAGAGCCTCTTACTAGAAACGGTGGCTGCTGAGGTCCTGGTAACTTGCTAGACCAAGACAGTGAGCGTGGTCAGGGCTGAGCTGTGCTAATTATTTTAAGATTACAGATACCAACCCAAAAGCACACAGTTCCCATCTAAGGGAATTATGACAGTAGGGCAGAAAGGTGGTGTCTGAGTTTGCAACAGTCTCAAGCGCCAGAAGGTGGAATAATTCTTAGAACTGGCTTCTTTGCTGGACACCGTGAGCACCTACAGTATTCGGGGAGGCCATATTCTCTTCCTAGGGCAGTCTGGCCCTTGCCTTTAGCGTGCATAACCTTCCAGCCTCCACCCTAGTTTAGTGATGACGCACACATGAAGTGCCACCGCCGTCGACTCTGGCTGGAGCCTGGTCCTTCTTGACCTTCTCATTTATGCCACTCTAGGCTGGTGTTTGCTGTGCTGTATTGAGAATCTACCCCAGCCTTGCCTGTGCGCTTCTCTGATTAACAGTCAGCCCCCAGGGCACCTTAACGCTTTTAGTGTTTCACCTTTTAAAAATGTTTTACTTATGTGCCTGTATGTATGCATCTCTGTGTCTATGTGTGTGCACACAGGTGGCTGTGGGAGCCAGAAAACAGTACTGCATCCCCTAAACCAAAGTCACTAGCTATTGCGAGCCACCAGTGTGGGTTCTGGGAACTGCACAGCAGTCTTCCAGAAGAGCAGTTGGAGAGTCCAACAGCTGAGCAGTCTCTCTAGCCCAAAGCTTTTATGTTTACTTTACATAAACAGTGTGAAATAGCCCAATGGGTGAAAAATTCAATTATGACTTGTATTTTGAATTACTAGACAAGGACTGTCCTCTAATGCTGAGACAGCAATCTGATGTATTACTATAATGACTCAAATGTCTGTAGCATCATGGCACTTGGTTACTGTTAAACAGCTTGTTTCTCTCCTATTTCCTCTCCTAGGGAGAGCTGTTCAGCAAATCCAGAACATTAAGGTTAGAAAATGTTCTCTAAGAATTTAATGATAGTCAGGCATGGAAGTGCACGCCTTTACTCTGGGGTCAGAACAGCTAGTCTCTGTGAGTTTGAGCCAACCGGGCCACATAGCATGACTGTCTCGAGTCAAAACAAAACACACACTAACAAAAATACCCACAAGAACTCAGTAACAGATTGTAGATTTCAAAAGTATGAACTGATGAGTGCAATTTTTGTCCTAAACTCTGTGGTAACGATCAAAATAGAACCTGGTTACTGAGCGTTTTCTGCCTCGTAAGTCATACAATTTCTCTCTTGTACTCAGCAGATTTATTTTATAGTTCTGAAAGCCTGTGAACTGCCAAGTAACACAGCCGACAGGTAGCTGCAGACAGCCTTAGCCCACGGTTTTCTATATAAAGCACTGCACATGCAAAGTAAGCTATGCACCATAGCCATGTCTCCCTTCAGATGGGGAGGTGTTAAAAAGGAAAGGATGATAATAACCCCAAATTCCACTGTCCTAACTTTTCTTAATCCCAAAGCAGCCAAATCTATGTCAAAGACATCAGACAGGGTTAAAGTGATTTATGAAGGGTTTTGTGTTTGTTTGTGTGTCTCTGTGTGTGGGGTAAGGGCTGGGGAAGATAACTCAATGTGGAAAGATACTTGCTGCCAAGCCTGAGGGATGACCCTAGTTCAATCCCCAGAACCGACAGAGTGGAAAGAGAGGACAGACTCCCACAAGTTATCCTCCGACTTCCACATACATGTCATGGCATGTGTGTGCCCCCAACACACACAATGAAATGTAATAAAAATTTTTTTAATGTATCTAATGTAATAGGGTCATCTGGTAAATATTTACTCTAAAATTTAAGATAAATATTGGTTTCCCTATGAAAACCCCAACAGGTATTCAAAAAAAAAAATAAGAATGTCAATTTTTATCTACCCATAACTTTAAGTAAACATTATTTTTGCAAAAATAACAAATATTTTAAAGAGCTTACATAAAGTTCTCAAAGTCTTTACAATGCCAAAATTAAAAAACAAACAAATTTATTTGGATAATATGGAATCAAAAACTCTTTATCTGCTTACCTAACTATTTTTCTAAGATATATTTTACTAGTTATTTAGGTGTTTATGTATCTGTGTGTCTGAGCATGTGAGTGCAGTGCCCAGAGGGGCCAGAAGAGGGAACTGGAAGCCCTGGAGCTGGAGTTACTGTTGACCACTGCCTGAGACAGATGCTAGGCAGGTCCTCTGCACTGAGCCATCTCTTCAGTTCCATAGCCATGCAACTTTAAAAGATATATTATTTTAGTGTTTCAAACTTTGTTCATACCAGAAATAAAGGTTTTGCTATATTGACTGCCAACAATAAGGTGATGCTATTTTAAAATGTGGAACTTAGTCTATGAAAGGAGGAAGAAAGAATGTTCTAAAGAAGCCTACAGAAACTGCCCTCTGGGAACTTGGCTTTCAGAGTAAGAAAGTTCTATATCCATTACTCACGGTGGTGGTTATCGTCTCTTCTGTCACAACCTTCAGTGTGTCAACCACTGAGATGTAGCCGAGGCGCCGGGCGATGGCCAGGGCTGTGTTCCCATTCTGGAAATGGGAAAATGTGGACAAAGTTACTCAGCCTGCCATGGAATATTCCTTTACACTGTGTGAATATCTGTCACTGTGATTGGTTTAATAAAAAAGATGATTGGCCAATAGTCAGACAGGATGAGGATAGGCAGGAGAACCAGACTGAGGAGACTAGGAAGAAGAAGGGTGGAATCTGAGGACTTGCGAGAGGCAGAAAGAAGCAAGATGAAGGTGTCATGTTGAAAGAAGGTACTTCCACGTGGCCGAGGGTAGGTAAGAAATATGGGTTAATTAAAATGTAGGAGTTAGCTAGTAATAAGCCTGGGCTATTGGATGAGCATTTATAATTAATAATAAGTCTCTGAGAGATAAAATGGAAGTGGCTGTTGGGATACAGAGAAACTCTGCTTACAGCCTGCAACCAATGCAAGATCAGTGTCTCTCATCACACCAATACAACTGTCATATACAGAAAAATGGAAAAGTTACATTAGAGACATAATTTTATAGTTTGGATCCTAGATGTCATAAAGGCCATGTATTTGAAGATGTTGGTGCTACTGGCACATTGGGACTAATGGTGGGAAATTAGGCCACCCCGGGTATGTCCTCACAGGGTGTATTGGGACACCAGACTCCTCCTTTCTCTCTTTGCTTCCTGGTGGCCATGGTAATCACTCTCTGCCATAATGTCCAATCGCACTACAGACTCAACCTGATCATGTTGTCCAGGGATCATGGATTGGCATCTGCGCAACCGCCAGGCAAAGAAAGATTTTCCTTCTATTAAGTCGCTTGCTTCAGGTATTTCGCCATAGCGATGGAAAGATAACTAACATACTTTGTGAAAGTCCAGCTCTCCTGTTCCTACCCATGCTTCAGGGTCCAGGCAGCTTCATGTGTGTGATTCCATGTCAACAGTCAATGGGACATAAATATAATTTTTTCTTTTACATGTGCTTCTATAAGTGGCAAGGAAGCGAGTATTTTTAGAGCATGAAACCCTGGCCTACCACTGCTGTTTGAAGAGTCCACGGCATGGGACCCTGCTGAAGGCTCTATACGTATCACTGAGAAGCAGCCAGTGTGCTATCAAAATGCGAGAAGACGCCAGAGCCCCTCTGTCTCCTCCAGCCCTGCAGCGCGGGCCCACAGCTTACCACAGTGAGTTCATTGGGGGAGGCGTTGTTCTGAAGCAAGACGTTGATGATATGCGTGTGGCCCTGCTGAGCTGCCTGGTGCAAGGGTGTGTATCCATTCTGCAGAAGAAAGAACAGAGAAATGACACGCGCTTGCTTCCTTGAATACAAAGTCGAGGATTTGGCTGGAAAGGAATGGGGAGGCGCCCACCTTTGTTTTGGCATTAACTTTTGCGGAATGCTGCAGCAGAAAATTGACTATTTTGATGTTTCCATAGTGACAGCCCACATGGAGTGGCGTGTAGCCCATCTGTAATTACATTTTATAAAAAAAGAAACATTGTAAGTGCACTTTTAGTAACAAGTAATCCTAAACGGAAGTAAAAGTATTACTCAACGTTCCTTTTGACTTGGAAAATACTTTTTTTTTTTTTTTAGATTTTTTCCCCTATAACAAAAATTGCCCTTTTCAGAGTTAGTCTTAATATATCTGATTGAACCTAAAAATAGGCATTTAACTTTCCCTTACGTCAGCTCTTTACTCTCTAGATACTGTTCAGGACAGGAAGGAAAGATGAACCAATCAGCCCCCTAGACAGGTGTACTCTAACTGGTTGATATCACCAGAGAGTGTTGTATTATCAGACTAGATTAGGGTTGATTGAGCGCTCTGTCCTCTAACAAAATGGAGAGGTGACAAGCTTTGGGGCACCAGGGCAGGGGTGGTGGAGAGGCACATTTCTTTAATCCCAGGACTTCAGAGGCAGCAATAGGCAAATCTCTGTGAGTTCCAGGACAGCCAGGTTTGCATAGTGAGAACTTGCAAGGAGTAAGTAAGCAAGTAACTTGCAAAGAAGTAAAATGCAAAAGGTCCACTGTGGGCAGGCAGAGGCGTGGAAAAAGTTAAGATGTGAGCTCTTGTTGCCTAAGTATGAACTTGATCTTGGTAGAGTTGCTCTTAGTCAGAGGTTCTCAACCTGTAGGTCACGGCCCCTTTGTGGGTGGTGGTGTCAAGCTACCCTTTCACAGGGGTTACTTAAGACCATCAGAAAACACAGCTATTTACATTACCATTCATAACATAGCATAATTGCTGTGATGAAGTAGCAATAAAAATAATACTATGGTTGGGGTCACCACAACCTGAGGGACTGTATTAGAGGGTCGCAGAATTAAGAAAGTCGAGGACCACAGTGTTGGTTAAAGAAAAACTACCCAGGCCTTCACTGCAGCCCCACAGTTTGAAAACCAATGACTGACACAAAACATCCAATCCTTCCTTAGCTTGACACCCAGTGACTCTCAGGGGCCGTCCACTCTTTCTCGTTTTGTTTTGTTTCTCCCCTGACTATTCTTCTCTTTGAAAATATATATGCATACATAAAATTTAAATTATTATTTGAAAAGTAATGGCACCATGGAGATGGGAGATGCCTCCATCAATAAAATGGGTGCATTGCAAAAAGGAGAACTTGTTTCATAGCAGAATGCATATCAAACATACATACAAACCGGGTGGTGCTGGCACAGGTCTTTCATCCCAGTACTCAGGAGGCAAAGGCAGGCAGATTTCTGAGTTTGAGGCCAGTCTGGTCTACAGGGCAAGTTCCAGCCAGGGCTACACAGAGATACCATGTCTTGAAAAGCCAAAACCAACCAACCAAACCAACCCCCATAAAACACACACACACTCACAAATACAAGTTCACCTGAACACACACAAATATGCAACATACACACAGAATACTGTATACGGCACATGCCTAGAGACACACAACTTGAGAAATTCTCCCTAGCGAGCGGTAAGGAATTTTGGAATGTGCTTGGTGCATAGCGTTCACTGTTATCTCCCGCACCTCACAGGTGCTCAGTAAATAGTCTAAATCTTTGGCAAATAAGGGATTGAAGAAGGAGAACGAGAGAAACGAGAGGGAGCTGATGGTCATACTTGCTAAACTGGACAGATGTATTTGTGTAAGAAGAAGTGACAGAAGCCAGGCATGGCCACCTGTGCTTGCCATCCCAGTGTTGGGGGCAGGGAAAGGTGGATCCTGTGAGTTTGCTGGCCAGTCAGCATAGCTGAACCGGCAAGCTTCAGGTTTAGGGAGAGACCCCATCTCAAAAATAAGATAAAACAGGGGCAAATAGAGATCCTAACATTCTCCTCTGGCCTCGGGTAAAGAAATCATGCACGCCTACACGTGGGCACACACCACATGTGAACACCCCTCCCAAACATATGCATAGAAGAAGGTGGCACGTAAAGAGGTGACAGGCTCAGGTGATCTGGCTGGCATTTCTGTGGTACTTCAAGATTTTACTTAATATCACCATGGGCCCTCTCTCATGGGCATATCAGCATGACTCACTCACAGAATAAAACCCTCACTTTCTCTTCTACATTAAGGTCAGTGACTCTCCAGGTGTCAGGCGTGGGCTTTTCTTTGCACCAAGCACAGTCTTCTTTTGGGACACCTCCACTGACAGCTGCAGCCTCTGCCCCATTCAAGGACTAAAGCTTGCTGGTAAAGACTGCTAATTTGCTGGGTGTTGAGGCGTCTTTTGACATTGTCACTGCTAGCTACTTGATAATACTCAAGGGGCTAGTTCTGTGGTAGTGTGCTTGCCTATCACATTCAAGGCACTGGGTTTAGAGTGTGTGTATGTGTGTGTGTGTCTGTGCCTGTGTGTTTGCCAACCCTGTGTATATGTCAGTGAGCGGTTCTTGCCTCAGATCTCCCCTTGATCCTATTCAGAACTAATCCATTTATGTACAGAAATGTTTAGAAATGCAACATGGCAATCACAGGCACTCATGTTTTTGAAAACTCAGCATGGAACTCACTACAGAGTGCAGGCTGCCCTTGAATTTATGGCAACCCTCCTGCCTCAGTTTACCAAGTGCTGAGATTACAGGAATGAGCCACCACGTCCAGCTCAGCATTCTTTCCCTATAATAAACGGACACATGCTGAGGGAGAATGGTAGCAGTGCACGCCTTTAATCCCAGCATTGGGAAGGAGAGGCAGGTGGATCTCTGTGAGTCTGAGGCCAGCCTGGTCTGCACAGTGAGTTTCAGGCAGCCAGAGCTACACAGAGAGACTCTGTCTCAAACGTTCTGCAGAAAGAGACACGCATGAAATTGTATCTTTTGTAGTCACACAGAACACCCGTTTTCTTATCTGTGCTCGAACGGGCACACTGTACAACACTAGCCAGCATTTCATCTCTTTTCAAAAGCAGTATTTTACCAAAGCAAAAGGAAGGAAAATAAAAATAAGGGAAATCATAGGTCAATTGCATAAATAGTAAGCAATTCATGAAGGGAACAACCGAATATTCTTTCATTAATCACACAGAATAAAAAAAAACTTTAGATGCCATCAAGGTTTTTCTTTCTTTCCTTTCTTTCTTTCTTTCCTTTCTTTCTTTCTTTCTTTCTTTCTTTCTTTCTTTCTTTCTTTCTCTTTCTTTCTCCTTCTCCCTTTCTCTCTTCCTTCCTTTTTTTCTTTTTTTTAAAGTCACTTATAAAACCTACAACATTTGCACACTGCCCCGGAAGCAGATTTATGACAGGATTCCTGGTAATAATACAGAATATTACCACTCAGCTAAAGAAGAGCTTGGGCCAGTAAAGATGAGAGTGTCTGAAACGCCAGGCCAGAGACCGACCCTTGAATGGAAGTGCTGTCTACGGCTGGCAAGACCAGGGCACTTTTCTGTCTCTGCCATGGCTGCAGCTTTCCTAATGAGGTCGATCATGTCAGGGCCACCTGGTAGGGCTCCTTCCTTGCTGAGTGGTCAAGGAGATGTACCTTGGTCTGTGCATCCACGTGGGCCCCTTGGTTGACGAGGACTTCAGCCACATTCACTCTGTCTTCTTGAGCAGCCAGATGGAGTGGGGTGAGGCCGTTCTGCAAGAGATTCCAGGGATGTCAGTCACAGAGGGGGTGAGTGCATGCATGTGGCTGGGTTTGAGATTTGGCATGTAAATTCAAATAGAGTTAGCCTTGACCCTTAAGAAGAAAAAAATCTACGGAGTAAAGACATGAACCACTCTGTATGAACACTATGTCAGCAGTGCTGACCACAGGCTCCATAAAAAAAAATTCCAGGGTACCCCAGAGTGACAGCGGTGCTCATCACAAACTTGATATTGCTCAGGACTGTAACTTTTGATGTATCTGGGCCCCCCTCTCTTCTCATTCACTTTTTTTGTAGGGATATTTTTAAAGCAAAGCTAAGTGAGCATATTGCCTTCCCCCAACATATGTGAGTAACCCCAACTAAACCTCAAAGACTCTAACAACAAAACCACACTGGAGTTTAATCATGATCAATGGGGTCAATGTCAGCAAAAAGACAATGATCATTATTATATGGTGTATAGCATTACACGATGGTAATGTTCTTGCTCTATTAATGAACTTGTGTGAGTTGGTTCTCCCCTCCACTGTGTGGGTTCTGGGATAGAACTCAGGTCATCAAGCTTGTCAACAAATACCTTTGGCTGCTGAGCCATCTTGTCAACCTTGCCTATTCTACCTGATCCCCAAATTTCAATCACTAGTTAGACTTTTCTAAGGATTTAATTTCTATTGGATTGTAGGCTTTGCAGAAGAACAAGAAGGAAGTTACCTTATTGCTCAGGTTCACATTCGCGTTTCTACTGAGGAGCAGCGATACCATGTCCACATGCCCTTCCTGAGCTGCGAGATGAACGGAAGCAATCCCTTGCCGGGTAACCGCATTCGCATCAGCACCATACTCCAGCAGAGAAGTCGCTATGTCCATCTGGTTCTTCTTGGCAGCAATGTGCAGTGGTGTATAACCATTCTGTCAAAACCAATCAATCATGTTTAGTACTGAGGAAAAAAAATGTATATGGTATATTTTCAAACAGTATGCTTCCTTTTCTAGTGGATCGCTCTAGCTGGATGAAAACCTATGATGAAGTAAGAAATGGTGCTAAACCAAATTGTATCATGAGTGCAGTTCCGAGTAGGAAGAACTGCAATCTAAAATCACAGAGCTGGCGCACTATTGGTTTTCGAAGAGGAAATCTATGATAGTAGATGCTCAATAAATACTACTGTATTTTTCAACTGGGGTTAGAAGAGCAAGCCATACGCTCTCCTGGGGGTGTAGTTTTCAACTGGGGTTAGAAGAGCAAGCCATACGCTCTCCTGGGGGCATGCTCAGAGCTGTTCAAGATTCTAATCTTCAAATAAGCTTAGTGTCTATCTGTTATGGTTTGAAAGGTGATCCTTGTCTTCCTGTGCTGGGAACTCTGGACCCAATGCAATGGTGCTGGGAGGTGGAACCTGAAAGAAGTGGTGAGGATGCAGGAGAATGCTCTGGAAGCTGAGATAGAGAGAGGGGCTGTGGAGGGGGTGGGCTGTGGAGGGGGTGAGCTGTGGAGGGGCTGGGCTATGGAGGGAGTGGGCTATGGAGGGGGTGGTTTGTGGAGGGAATGGGCTGTGGAAGGGGTGGTTTGCAAGGGGATAGGCTATAGAGAATAAGCTTCTGAGAAGATGAGTTTAGCTGCCCGCTACTCTCTCTCTTTGCCCTTCTACTTTCAGTCATGGGCAACAAGCCCCTTGCTGGATGTTAACTCCTCAATCTTGACCTTCCCAGCTCTGGAACAGTGAGAAATCCTCTGCTCCTTATCAATGTGTTGCCAGAGCAGCCCCCAAAGAACAAAGACACTTTGTACTGCCCACAAGTTGCAATCTTTAATCTTCACGGTAGTTGCTTTTTTTCTCATTGGTTGCTGGTGGTCTGTCTCTGTACTTGATACCCAGAGTCACCAGTCACCCTGAGGGTGTTCAGAGAAGTCATCATTTCAGGTTTCCCTGGATTGCCTCACTCTACCAAGAATGCTTTCCCACAGGCTGTCTATGAAGATGGCGTGTAGCAGTTGAAAAGTTAACCCAAGTGCCACACCCTCAGTGAAGCCGTCTGTCTCTTTTCACAGATCAGTTTCTAACACCCAGAAACCACTGTGTCTTTAGCCTCAGTACTGGATCACTTAGTGGCACGCTCTTATTTGCATGTATATTACTTCTTACTGTAGTCTGAAGCTACTGAGGCACAGGCTGTGGTGTCCTCATGGCACGTGTTTCAAAATAATAGGCACATGCAGATTACGTGAAGAAAGGAGCCTCCACAGTCAGAATCACACACACTAAACCTGCCAGAACCCTGTGCCACTTTTCCCTCAGCTGGCCCCTAATGCTCAGCTATAGATGAAGTTCCCTGGTGATGAGCTGGGCCTCAGGAGCCTTGAGTGTCTGACCTGAGAAAGCGTCCTCCATAACAAATGCAAGACTGTACTACGGACATGAACTTGACCATAGCAAGCGGAAGTGCAGAGTGGAGATGTCCTCCAGAGTCCTCGCCTGGCTGAGCCAGGGCAGGAGGAGGTTTTAGATTCCTATTTTTAGTCTTGACCTATGCCATGTGGAAATACTAGCTACCCTGAGAAGTATTTGGCCCTCAGACCAAATGCTCAGACACACCCTTCACAGACCCGTGCCTCCGCGGGCCAGCAGAGCACTGGACTGTGTCCAAGGCTACAGTATAAGACACAGGGGCAGGAGACAACTAGCTACCTTCTACCCCTCCACTAAAGAGAAACTTCACAAGGCAGCACTAACAGAAGAAGCAGGACCAGCCAAAATGCCTAACACTAACAGTGTTGGTGGTAAAGGCATTGCGAGGTCCTTATCAGCCATCACCTGTGGTTTTACTTTTACAAGGGACAGAACATTACTGAGCTGGGTGTGGTGGTGCATGCCTACAATTCCAGCATTTGGGAAGCTGAAGTCTGCCTAGGCTACGCGAGGAGACTCTGTCTCAAAAACAAACAAGCAAACAACATCAATAAAAGAAGAAAGAGAAGATCATGAGTTAATCAACTTTCACGCCCAGCCAGCGCAGGGCAATTTGCTCTCCTTTCAGACGTGACAATCTTGCTATCTTCTAACACAACCCACAAATTCTAGGTCCTACGAAACAATTATCTAAAAAGTCCAAACAATTCTGTAATATGTGCCAGGTCTAGATAAAATACATGTTTGCTTGTTTCTGTTTGTTTTTTTGAATCGGGATTTCTCTATGCAGCCCTTGATTGTCCCGGAACTCGCTCTGGAGACCAGGCTGACCTCGAACACACAAAAATACATCTGTCTCTATCCCTGTAGTGCTGGAATTAAAGATATGAGCCACCACTGCCTGGCTGATACAAATTATTCTTTATGGTTCTCAACCTTCCTAATGCTGCAACCTTTTAATACAGTTCTTCATGTTGTAGTGATTCACCCAACTGTACAATTATTTTCGTTGTTACTTCATAACTGCAATTTTGCTACTGTTATGAATGGTAATATCTGTGTTTTCAGATAGTCTTAGATTACCCCTAAGTAAGGGTCGTTCAACACCTCCCCAAAGGGGTCACAACCTACCCTGCTTTAGAGACTCATTTTGGCTCCTTCTGAGGTATAAAATGACAATCTAAGGTAAGAAAACCAAGATCTCAGAAACTCTCAGGAAACACTTTGAATAAGAGGCAAGGAATTTATCCAGAGACCCCCTAATAAAATTATGAGTTTCTTAATTAAGCTCTGTTTTCAGAAAAGCAAAATGATACTTGATTCCTATATACAAGGAAGATGTATTAATTTGATAAACTAACCAGAGAGAGTCAATTACAAAATAATCTTTTCAAAGATCTTGTGTTTTCAAAAAAGATTTTCATTATATATATGTGTGAGTGAAGGTGCCCACAAAGGCCAGAGGGTATCCTAAGAACTTCTGGAGCTAGAGTTCCAAGGGGCTGTGTTCTTCCTGGTGTGGTTCTGGGACTCAAACTCTGGCCTCTGCAAGAACAGCTTTTGAACTACCACGGCATCTCTCTAGCCTAATCAGGAGAATCTTATGTCTTCCCTTTCTTACACTTGATTTTATTTCTCATGATTTTTTAATTTTGTATGTATCAGCGTTTCCTTGCATGTATGTATGTGTACCAAGTTCATGACCAGAAGAAGGCATCGATCCCTGAAACCAGTTACAGATGGTTGTTAGCTGCCATGTGGGTGCTGGGAATTGAGCTCAGCTCCTCTTGCAAGAGAAAAACGTGACCCTGACTGCTAAGCCATGTCTAGCTCTAATTCCCCAAATTCTTGGTTGTTGAATACAAAATATTCATCATGTGAACCTGTGCTTAGCCTCCCAAGCCTGCACATACACACATGCAGACATGCACACACACACACACACACAGTAAGGAGGATGCTGCACACTTTATAGCAGCATGATCATTTAGTCCAGGCTCACTGTTGCTTTCTAATTAGTCTCTCAGTTTTGCCAACAACCAAGCCAAGTTCCTTTCCACCATAGCATCCTGTCTCCGGAAACAAATCTGGTAAAAATGGGTCTTAGTATTCCACGATCCCTTAGCAAATGTACTTTTTACCAACTCAGTCACATAAAGTCAAGCATTATTATTGCAGGAAGTGTATAAAGTGCTGGAAATGGGGCACAGAAGAAGGGCGTGCATCGAGGTTAGTGCGGCTGTGGCACTGATTGGCATCCTCTGACACTCTGTCTACTGGGATTTAGGATCTGAACTTCCAGGAGTAAAATTGGCAGCAGCTGTATGCATTATTCTTATTGAAAGAAAACTGTGTCCAGTTGAAAACTACATTTCCCAGCACCTCTTGCACTTAAAAGTAGCCAATGAGGTATCAAGAACAGAGGTTGTGGAGCTTCCGGGGAAGTTCTGCGGGTCTGTGGCCTTGCTACTTTAAAGAGGCATGATAAAGCTCTGTGTTTGCTGCCTGGGGGGTTGGAGAAAGAAGCTCAGCTCTTCAAACAGTGGTTTGAAGAGGACTGTAGGGAGGATTGTTACCCTAGCAGATAAAGCCAGTCTGTAACTAAGATAACTGATCTGCTCAGGATCAAAGCATACAAAGTCCCTGGCTTAGCACCATGACCCTAAAGATGGTGTTATGGGGATGGCGAGACACAGCACTGGCCTAGGCAATGTGCCATGATATGGAGGAACAACATCCCATTAGAAAAGTTGGTGCTTGATTGACCTTGGATTCAGGCTAATGGGACACAACCCAGTTATTACATATGGGGCCTGCTCTTTAACTTCTGCTTAATGATACTTTGTAAACTTGGAAACACTCATCCTAAATTTTGTTTGATAGATGCAAGGCTGGCTGGCTACTGACTGCCTGTTTGTTTGCCTGTTTGTTTGTCTATTGAAATAGGATCTCAGGTTCCAGGCTTACCTTCTACTCCACTGTGTACCCAAGAGAGGGAAGCTTTGAACTCATCTGCCCGCCTCCATCTCCAGAGTGATGGGATTGCAGGTGTATACCACTACACTTGGTTTATGTGGTGCTTGACACTGAGCCCAGGGCTGTGTGCATGCTAGGCAAGAAGAATTCTACCAATGAGCCACACCCCAAGACTCTAACCTGTTTATTTATGAACATAAAAATGGACCAGACTCACTTTTTCACATATATCATTCCATAACCGCTGCTACTTCTAACCTGATTGGCCCTAGTGTGCCAGCATTCTTACCCCCATGTGGGAGCAGCTACATTACCAATTCACTGTGTATTCATTGGGGCTCCTTAGAAACACAGGCCTACAAGCACAAGGACAGTGTCTTGGTTACTTTCTGATTGCTGTGAAGAGACACCATGGCCGAGGCAACTTATAAAAGAAAGCATTTAATTGGGGCCTTGCTTACAGCTTCAGAGGGTTAGAGACTGTGGTAATCATGGGGGGGATGGCATCAGGAGACAGGTGGTCTTGGCACTGGAGCAGTAGCTAAGAGCTACCATCTCTTAGCAGCAAGTTGAAGGCAGAGAGAGAGAAGAAGGAGACTGGTCCTACACGGGATTTTGAAACCTCTAAGCCCTACCTCCAGGGACACAGCTCCTCTAACAAGGCCACACCTCCTAATCCTTCACAAATAGTTCCACCGGTCAGGACCAAGCATGCAACTATATGAGCTTATGAAGCCATTCTTGTCCAGGCTACTGCAGATATTAACATACAACAAAATGAAAATGGATGGACATTAAATTCCACTACCTCTGTGGAACTTTGAAAATAATGGCTCCAAAAGGGAGTGGCCCTATGAGGAGGTGTGGCCTTGTTGGAGTAGGCATGGTCTTGATGAAGGAAGTGCGTCACTGTGGGAGTGGGCTTTGATGTCTCTCACGTTCAAGTTATACCCAGTGACACGGTTCACTTTCTGCTGCCCTCGGATCAAGATGTAGAACTCTTAGCTCCTTCTCCAGCACCATGTCTGCCTGCATGCTGCCATGCTTTTTGCCAAGACAATAATGGACTAAACCTCTGAAACTGTAAGCTGTTCAAATGAAATGTTTCCCTTTATAAAAGTTGCTGTGGTCATGGTTTCTCTTCACAGCAATAGACACTAAGACAAATATTTAGTAAAAATATATAGTAAACTTTCCCATTTAAAGTGTGTTTTAGAGGTGATGGTCAGCAGCATGGTGAGAGTCACATGCTGCTGCCCAACCGTCACCATCTCTGCAACCCCCTCATCTTCCTTAGCTGGACTCTGTGCCCTTTAACCCAGCACTGCACTCTCTCCACCGCTAAACACTTTCCTACCCACCTTTGCAGACTATAATGTGGTTCTGAGCGGGTAGTGCATGCTTGTTTGTGACTGGCTGATCACAGTCAGCAGACAGTCTTAAGCGGCTTCCAGGTAGGTGTGCACCAGAGTCTCTCTTCTTACAGTGCAATGGGATGGACTCAGGTATCACACATTCTCTCTCACACACTCAATCTACCAGGAGAGAAGATGGGAAGAGGAAAGGAATCAATACGAAGGGGACAGAGGACAGAATAGTATGGGCAAGTGACTATGGCCGAAGTTCTCACATACATACAGCCTTTGTTTGCTTTAATCATGCCTACGCTGATGGAGACTAGACTACTTTACTCTGGGTTGTCATGACTAATGATTCTTTCTATTCCTTAAATTTTTTTCCTTCTAAAGTCTTTTTTTCTCAAGGTTTTGTTTATTGTTTTTTTTGTTTGTTTTTTGTTTTTTTGTTTTGTTTTGGTCAGAACACAGGTTCAAGAAAGGAGTCGTGCAAGGGGAATTCTGAGTGCTTCTGAGAAAATGCCAAGAAGAGTCTTGTGACCAGTTTCTCCAAAAACACGCAATTGTTCTCGGAAAGTGCTTCCGTGCCCTTCCCAGGTGCAGCAAACAGGAGAGAGTTTGCTTTAGATTATTCGTTACAGCTGGCTGCTGTTACTTCTTTATGTGCCTCCATACTAAAGCCTGGTTTTTGTGATATGAGGCTTGTCCACCATGCGAGGCTTACCCTTGTGGCTGGACACTACTCATGTGACTCTCAACCCTCAAGTCTAACCTGTCTGATGTTCTGCACAGAGTTGGCTCTTGCATTCAAGTTTCGTCTGCCTCACTTTTAGGTGCCACTCTCCCAGGTTCACATGCTGACTAAGCGGTAAACAGGATTGTTGTTGTTATTGTTTGTTTTTTCAAAAGCATAGGTGAGAAAGGTTTCTTCAGGACAGGGCCAAGGCCAAGGTTGATACTCTGGGCTAAAGTACTCAGAATTTGATTTTTGAGCATATTTTACTGAGTAGAACAAATGACCGAAGAATACAGAAAGGAAATTCTGAGGACAAACCTGCACCTCGGGGTGAGGAGAGATAATGTCAGGTAGAGGCAGTGGGTTCCAAACCTATGACTCTGGAACCTTCATGATAGGAAGAGAGAACCAACTCCTGCAAGTCTTCCTCTGACCCCCACATGTATATACACACACACACACACACACACACACACAAATCGACAACAATCACAAAAGCCCACCACCACAGCAGCAAATCCTCTCTCATGGAGGAAGTGTCCAGAACATTTTCCAGCAGTACTGCTGCCTAGAACAGGCCAGGCTCGTTGGTCTGTGATGTGACCAACACGACACAACAATGAAGAACTCTCAAGGCATGCCTGGCTCAAGAATGTTACGGATGCCAAAGGGTCCTTTGAACAATAAACACAATAAAAGAATAAAAAAAAATCTAAGAATCAGGTTTGTACTGGTTCAATATTGTGTCACAGCCACCCAGTCAGCAACTAAACATGTGCTCGGCCTCCAGCGCATCAGGTCAGAATACCAGGGCAACACAAGGGCTGGTACACTACACTTGGTGTTTCTTTCTCAGAAATCTAAGATGTCTACTGGCCAAAAATTCCCTAACAAGATGACTAACGGTCCCCTCAGCAGTAACAACCACCCTCTGCCCCTCCACAGGAAACTCTTTAGGCCCTTCTGTGAGGCACAAAGCACATGCAGGCAGTGTTTTTTCTGGCCAAGAAAATGCGATGTGCGTTTTTATAAATTTTGATAAATCAGGACTTTTGTGTGCCTGCGTGTGTGAGTGTGTGTGCATGCATGCATACGCGTGTGTGAGTATTTAGGCCAGAGTCTGAAGTTGAATAACAT